>NC_084660.1:1236430-1591430 GCF_019802595.1 Syngnathoides biaculeatus
TACACACACACACACACACATATATATATATATATATATATATATATATATATATACACTTTTATATCAGAAAAATGTCCATCAATTAAAAAATATATATATATATATATTTACATATATATATTCAAATGTCGTAAAATTGAGACTAAAGGCATAATTTTTTTTCAACGAGCTGTATATTTCATTTTAAAAAATGATAACTTGCATACATCTTCAAGAGAAAAAAAAAGACATGATAAAAGGGAGTATCTATTGAAATATAATAAATAAATCTGACATTTCTTTCTTTTTTTTTGCTCAGCTGTACAATCCCTCCTTACAAAAAAAAAAACATACATCTTGTTTCATTATATAAACTTTTTTTTTTTTGGGTCATGAAATTTTTTGGACGGAAATGCTAACTTGTCATTGGATCTGCCGCTTCCTGTTTTTCAGCCAATCCGAAACAATTTCGACCCCCCCCCCCCAAAAAAAAAAAAAAAAAAAAACGACTTTTGGACGGTTACTCGCGACGCTTAAAAGATTCTTCCGAACTTTCCCGGCCGAAATCCCAAGCGTCCCCCCGCCCACCCCCCTTACCGTCGTAGCCGACTTCCAGGAAGCCAAACTGCTCCAGAACCTTCAGGAGGAGGACCACCACGGCCAGCGCGGCCATCATTTCCAGACCCTCCACGTTCATGGCGACCCATTAAAATGCCGCTCGACGGACTCGCGTCTCGCTCTGGTGGGGCGCCGGGAAACGGCGGGGCGGGCGTTAGAGGAGGAAGGGGAGGGGGCACAACGTGACCGGACCCCCAAGTTCAACTCCGGGTTTGCTCTTTTCATTATATTCGTTAAAGCCTCCTAACTTTGTCCAAATGGATGCTAACAGGTCACGGAAACGCCACAGACGGGCTAACGAAACGAGCGCGGACATTTCCGAAAGCTTGAAATGAGATGTGACTCCTTCAACGCAAAACGACGGACGTCGCGGCATGTCATTATCCGAGCCGCTTATCCCCACGAGGGCGGCGGCAAAGCTGGAGCCTATCCCGGCTAGCTCAGCGGCAAAAGGCGGACTACACCCTGAACTGCTCGCCGGTTAGTCGCGGGGCAGATGTCGACACCGTCGCTGAGTGGGAATCGAACCCGCGCTGCCCGAACCAAAGGCAGGCGTGTGTACCGTCAGTGACTCTCTAGCGATAGACGTACATGCAGACAACATTCCTGTTACAGCTCAATTAGATTTTATATATACACATATATATTATATTTTATCCGATATTAGTATTTGCTAGATGGCGAAATAATGAGAAAATGACTATTTGTTTTTTCCAAGTCTAAGAGTACTGTGACTTTAAGGAGATGATGATGGCGTGTTTCAGAAATTAGCCGCATATCAGGAAGAGAACTGTGGCCTTGCCCGACTTTGGTTCATCCTTGGGTGCAATTTCCGGAGGCCTTAAAAGATTCCGCGGGAATCGCTTTAAACAAATATTCGTAGGTTTAAATGTCATGTGAACGACAGCGTAGTGACAGAAGTAGTAGTAAGTAGTAGTATGTTATAACAACAAAGTAAAAGACACCCCCCCCAAAAAAAAGGCAAAGGAGTGACAACTCCGGCGTTTTGCTTTCTAATCAGCTCAAGGCGCAATCAATGCTAGTCCCAATCATCAGCGCGCAGGGGGGGGGCTGTATCCATCAGGGCGGAATTAGCGGTGACGCTAATTAGCGGCGCGAGCCGACACCTGCACGCTAACGAGCCCTGAAGTGAACGCACCGCCATTTGACATATTGCCACGCGATCCGATTGACAATGTTCAGTGCGGCGAACGTTCGGGACACCATTTTGCTTTGAAAAATATGGATGGATATTATTATTATATTTTTTGTATTTTATTTTTTATGCATTTACTCGAAGCAATTTTTTTTAACAGATGAGCGATTATGTATAAAAAAAATAAAAAGTGCAGCAGCAATTAAATATTCCCCATATTATTTGTCATTAAAATTGATGTTAGAGAGACCTTAATTGGTTGAAAGGCAGGCTATGAATAAAATAATCACATTTATTATTGTTATTAAATAAAGTCAGTGCAATCTCGTACATCATGTTGCTCTGCCGAATATTTTATATCATAACCAGACAAATAAAAGCCGTTACATCCTGTGACCACGCCGCCACCAAGTGGACAAAAACGAAAACTGCAGGCCGCAGATGGAAAGAACTGCTGGCAAATTGCAAAAAAAAAAAAAAATAATAAAAATACTCCTGGTGCGTTTGGTTTGTCAGTAATACCAATACAGCAATACTCAAATAATTACCTGAAATTTAAAAAAATAATATGAACACCGCTTCAAGCAATATAGGAAACAGTCTAAAGAAACAATAATGAAAATATCTCCATATTTATAATAATCTATAATAAATCTATAATAAATAAAATAATTATAACCTATAACAAATATAATAATAATATAAATATTAAGAAATATAATATCCAGTATTCTAATAAATAATATCAATAAATTAAAAAATATAATAATAAATGTAATAATCCCATTCCACCTAAAAAAATACTGTTTTTTTTCATTTTTTTTCTTAAAAATTATGCCTTGACGTCACTATTCATACGACTGTTGACTATTAGTGATGTAGTAGCAATACTCAAATATTTAACTGAAATTAAAAAAAATATGAACACCACTTCAGGCAATATTATCGGAAACAGAGTTGAAAGAAACAATCCGGAAAATATCTACACATTTATAATGATCTATGATTTAAAAAATGTATATAATAAATAATAATATAAAAACATTAATAAATATAAGTCTATAATAAATATAATATAAATAATATATTAATAAATATAATCAGATATAATATATATAATAAATAATATCACTATATTAAAAATATACAATAAATATAATCATCCCATTCCACCTACAAAAATACTGTTTTTTTAAATATTGTTTTCTTGAAAATTATGCCTTGACATCACGATTCATACTACTGTTGACTATTAGTGATGTAGTAGTAATACTCAAACATGTAACTGAAATTAAAAAAAAAAATATGAACACCATTTCAAGCAATATCAGAAAGTCTAAAGAAACAATATGGAAAATAGCTACAAATTTATAATAATCTATAATAAAAATATATAAATAATAATATAAATAATACTATCATTAATATCTTAATAAATATAATAGTATAATATATATACATAACTAATGATATGAACAATACATTAATAAATATACTAATAAATGATATATAATAAATATAATAATCCTATTCCACCTTAAAAAAAAATAAAAAAAATTCATTTTTTTTCTTGAAAATTATGCCTTGACGTCACTATTCATACTACTGCTATTAGTGATGTAGTACCAATACAGTAATCCTCAAATATGTAACTGAAATAAAAAAAAAAACACTTCAAGCAATATTATCGCAAACAGTCTAAAGAAACAAGATTGACAACTTCTACATATTTAATCTAATAATCTATAGTAAAAAGATCTAATAATATAAATATATTAATAAATATGATATATAATAAAGAATAGTATAAATGCATTAATAATATATATATAATAAATTATAACAAGTGATACATTAATAAATACAATAATAAATAATATATAATAATTCCATTCCACCTCAAAAAAAATACAATTTATTTTTCAGATTTTTTTCTTGAAAATTATGCCGTTACATCAGTATTCATCCAACTGTTGACTATTAATGATGGAGTAGCAAAACAGTAATACTCGAATAATTACCTGAAATTTAAAAAAAATATGAACACCACTCCAAGCAATATTCTCGGACACGGAGTCTAAAGAAACAATATGGAAAATATTTACACATTTATAATAATTATAAGAAAATATATAATAATGCAAATAACATTAATAAAGAAAATATATGTAATAAATATTATAAATACATTAATAAATTATTAATATATTAATAAAGATAATAAATATAATAATCCCATTGCACCTAAAAAAATATAATTTTTTTTCAGATTTTTTTCTTTAAAATTATGCCTTGACGTCAGTATTCATCCGGCTGTTGACTATTAATGATGTAGTAGCAACACAGTAATACTCAAATAATTACCTGAAATAAAAAAAAAATAGGAATACCACTTCAAGCAATATTATCGGAAACGGAGTCTAAAGAAACAATATGGAAAATATTTACACATTTATAATAATCTATAATAAAATATATAATACTGCTAATAATATATTAATAAACATAATATATTTAATAAATATAAATACATTAATAAATAATAATATATTAAGAAATATAATAATCCCATTGCACCTTAAAAAAATACTACAATTTTTTTCATATTTTTTTTCTTAAAAATGATGCCTTGACGTCACTATTCATCCTACTGTTGACTATTAGTGATGTAGTCGGGTCAGACCGGAGAAAGTGTTTTGTCAGTCGGGGGGGCTGAGAGGTTATGATTCCGTCAAGGACCGTGTGAGGTGGTCTGGTAACCATGGATACCACACAAGTAAAAAAAAAAAAAAAAATGGAAAAAAATTGAATGTAGGACGAGGACAACGGAGCCCCCTCCACGCGTCCCTCTCGTCACAAACAACTCATTTGACCAGTTGGTAGCCTGAGTAAGCGTTTCCCCTCCCACGCGGTAAAAACACAAACAGTCGAATCCCGACCACGCACGCACTGCGCCGAGCACCTGAGGGGGCTTGTTGTGCTCGCGGGACCGCCAGCTCTCGTCATGGAGGGGGGGGATAAAAAAAAAAAAAATGGCAGAGTGGCTTGATAAGTGCTTATTTCCATTTATTTGCAAACAATATTGCTGTATACACCACCGGCCGGTTAGCGAATATTAGCGGGTGGACAACCGGGCGATAAATCAAGGTTTTATCGAGCCAGCTGTTGTGTCCGTGTAGCAAGAATAATCTTCCAGGGTCATATTATATTATTATTATTTTTTCAACAGGGTCTCGCCCAGCTTGTCTGTGAAAATCAGGTTTGTAAACCGCCGTAACGACGATTTGAGCCCAGCAGGTGACGGCGGCGGCGCATCGCTGTGGGTTCGAGATGAAGATCATCTTCAAATTCAAGATTAATTTGTGAAGTTGCAGAACTGCAAATGAAGGATTATTTAAAGATTCTTGACTGATTAACTAATCAAATAATAATCACCACCCTAATTTTCATTTTATTTATTTTATTACTACTTCATGTCTGTCATGTATTCTATTCTCATCTATGAAAAAATATAATGCTTAAACTCCAAGAGCACCTGGTGATAAGCCTCGTTAAACTTGTTACTGAGAGTTAAACGCTAGCGAGGCCGCGCTAACGGCGGTGCTAACGCTAACGCAGCGGCGCTGCTAACGCTAGCGCGGTGGCGCTAAAGCGGCGGTGCTAAGGCTAACACTAGCGCGGTGGCGCTAAAGCGGCGGTGCTAACGCTAACACAGCATCTGTGCTAACGCTAACACAGCATCTGTGCTAACGCTAACACAGCGGTGCTAACACTAGCGTGGTGGCGCTAAAGCGGCGGTGCTAACGCTAACACAGCGGCGATGCTAACGCTAACACAGCGGCGATGCTAACGCTAACACAGCGGCGATGCTAACGCTAACACAGCGGCGATGCTAACGCTAACACAGCGGCGATGCTAACGCTAACAGCGGCGATGCTAACGCTAACAGCGGCGATGCTAACGCTAACACAGCGGCGATGCTAACGCTAACACAGCGGCGATGCTAACCCTAACACAGCGGGGATGCTAACCCTAACACAGCGGCACTAACGAGGCCGTGCTAACGCTCGCGCGGTGGCGCTAAAGCGGCGGTGCTAACGCGTTGCCACTAACTCAAACTACCGCGGCGGCGGTGAAAAAAGTCGCGGCTTGTCGGACGGGAATTACGGTATATGGAATAATTATGGTGCACAGAAATTGGTCGAGCAAAATGATGAATGCTAAATGGTGAGCAATCACAATAAACCATTCGAATTACCAAAAAAAAAAAAACCCTTTCAGCTTACCCATAAATTTCGTTATAAGTAAACACATCTTAAAAGTATCTTAAAATCTACTTACAGGCGCTCCTCTGTCGTTTTTGAGGAAGTTTATCAGCTGCTAAACACTGTGTCCGTCTGCAATAAACGTCCGTGTGAAACATTCGTTCCCATGGCATAAACATAGTTTCGGGAACTTTTTTTTTTTCCCCCCCGTTTTTGGGGGTTCCAGCAGATCTATGTTTTTGTAAGTCGACATAGCTATTCGATTACCCCCCAGCCCTATTTAGAATAAAAATATCCCGACCATGACGAATACACTCGTTAAAAAAAAAAAAATAGTGTCAAACTCAATGCCCGGGGGCCAGATCCGGCCCGCCGCACGATTTTATGTGGCCCGCGAAGGCAAAGCGCGCATATCAATTTCCATGATTTTGGTGATAATCTAACAAAATTTCAAATTGTCATGTCATCAATGATAAAGTTGAGATATTGCAAGCATTTATGTGTGAACAACAGTTGGGAAAAAAAATGATGATTCAAAAACTAGTTCATATATGATTTTATCTGGGTAAATATCACGATTTTTCCACGGATTCACAGTGACACCGGCCGTCCGAGGTGCCGCACGGGGGTGACGTTTTTCGCAATTGTTCGGGACGACGCCCTAAACGCGGGTACCGATCGCGCCGCTCGCTGCCTACCTGCGGGCTTGCGTCTTTGTTTGGGCTGAAGCGAGAAGATGACCATTAAAGCTCCCATGATGCCCTGCCTGGCTCCCTCGCCGCGAGTGATCGGAAAGTCCTGCTTGAATTCCACACACACTCACACACACGCTTGTGCCTCCCACGCTCGGGTGTGAAGCTTCACATTGGAGTGAGTGAAGGGCGAAAAAAAAAAAAGAAAAAAGAGAGAGGCAAGCAGTTTCCATCCATTTTCTCCGCCGCTTATCCTCACGAGGGCCGCGGGGGAGTGCCGGAGCCCGTCCCGGCTGTCGTGGGGCGGGAGGCGGGGGCGCACCAGCGGACCGGTCGCCGGGCCGATCGCGGCACGCGAACTGGCTTCCTGTTTTTGAAATTGATAAAAATATGTGTACGGAGCTGTTCAAAAGCCGTATTTTAAAAAATGTTTTTGCGATTGATTTTCATTTTCATCTCGCGGTTCCGATTTCTAATATCCACGTGTCTGTTGCGATTGGAGAATTCTTTTTTCCAACTCCTCCGATTTAGATTTCTTTTCAAAGTAAGGCACATTTGAAATAAATTATGGTCATTTAAAATATATATGTATAATAATACTAAAAATAAAAATAAATACATGATTTTATATATATATATATATATATATATTATCCTATTTTATTTTATTATTTTAAAATAAATATATTTTATTTTATTATTTTTATATAATAAGTATAAATAAATGTAAATTTTTTGTTTAATCAATATAAATAAATCAAATAAAAATACAAAATAATAAGAATAGATGTATTATGGCAAAGCAAAGCTAATTTATTTGTACAGCGCATTTCATACACAAAATAAACGGCATAAAACAATAAAAATGACAAAGAAAATATATTTTTTTAAAAGACAATTAAAACCGCATACAGCGCAAGTAATATGATAAAAAAATGGGATGTATTCTAAAAAGCATGAGGAAAAAAGAATTATTGATAAAATATGCATTTGAGATTTTTATGGGTCAATCCACGAGCATTTGTGTCCCCATGAAATAAAATGTTAACGCGCCATAGTCAATTATAATTTTATATATATATATATATATATATATATATACACACATATGCACAAAAATATATTTACCAAGCAGTGTCCTGCATTTTAGTCTAATTGGATATTTAGTGAAAAAAGTAAAAAAATTTAAAAATAATAATAATTTAAATTAAAAAAAAATTAATTTGAATGTTATGCATGTCCATACACCCCAAAATTAGACTTCACCGTGAACTATGATAATCATAAAAAAACTGTGTTTTTATAAATATGTATATTTGTAGTCGGTTATTTTCAAAATGCAGTTTTTTTGTTTTTTTTTTGTTCAATAAAACAGATAATACCTCAGAGGGGCCAGTTTGAGCATTGTCATATTTATTATAAGACTTTACTGACAGAGTTTGGACGCTAGAGGTCGCAATGGACTCATTTTGAACCAGTTGACAGAGTCCAAAATATAAGATAACACAGCCCCAAAAGTGCCCCCCCCCCCCCCCCCCCCGGAGATATTGGGTCGTTTTATTTTGGGGGCCACAATATGCAATTCCGACGCCGGGTTTCGAACCGGGTTTGACAGCGCTTAAAGGGCCACTGTGATGCAATGCATGATTTTTGTTTGTTATTAATGAAAAAAAAACCGGCAGCCGACGTGGACCCATGCGTTTTTTTTTCCACCACGAAACATGATTTGTGTATACAGCTACTAAAAAAAATAATAGTTTGGGCCGGACCACGTTATCGGTCTCTCATAACGGGACAAAAGATCCGCATAGGTATGACAGGCGTGCTGAATGTGTGCGCGTCGGACGGCAGCGGCTCTGAACAACGCTCCCGACAATGGTGCACTCAGCCGCGTGAGACGACAGCGCCGTAAAGCAGCCCGGTGATCAGCCACCTCGGCGCCGAAAATGAGCCACCGTCCGCCGGTCACGGCTTCGGCGAAGGGTGCGCGTCGGGCTTGCGGACGGCGGCGGCTCTGAACAATGCTGCCGACAATGCCGCACTCAGCTGTGTGCGATGACAACGCCGTAAAGCAGCCCGGCTCGGCTCCGCGATAAACCACCTCAGCACCGGAAATGAGCCACCCTGGCCGAGGTGCCGGGTCCGCCAGTCACGGCTTCAGCAGTTAAAGCTGCGCGTCATGCGCACGGGCGGTGGCGTCTATGAACAACGCTCCCGACAATGGTGCACTCAGCCGCGTGAGACGACAGCGCCGTAAAGCAGCCCGGTGATCAGCCACCTCGGCGCCGAAAATGAGCCACCGTCCGCCGGTCACGGCTTCGGCGAAGGGTGCGCGTCGGGCTTGCGGACGGCGGCGGCTCTGAACAATGCTGCCGACAATGCCGCACTCAGCTGTGTGCGATGACAACGCCGTAAAGCAGCCCGGCTCGGCTCCGCGATAAACCACCTCAGCACCGGAAATGAGCCACCCTGGCCGAGGTGCCGGATCCGCCAGTCACGGCTTCAGCAGTTAAAGCTGCGCGTCATGCGCACGGGCGGTGGCGTCTATGAACAACGCTCCCGACAATGGCGCACTCAGCCCTGGGCGACGACAACACCGTAAAGCAGCCCGGCTCGGCTCTGTGATAAGCCACCTCGGCGCCGAAAATGAGCCATCGGTCACGGATTTGGCGAAGGTTGCATGTCTGGCTTGCGGACGGCGGCGGCGGCTCTGAAGAATGCTGCCGACAATGCCGCACTCAGCTGTGTGCGATGACAACGCCGTAAAGCAGCCGGCTCGGCTCCGCGATAAACCACCTCAGCACGGAAATGAGCCACCCTGGCCGAGGTGCCGGATCCGCCAGTCGCGGCTTCAGCAGTTAAGCTGCGCGTCATGCGCACGGGCGGTGGCGTCTATGAACAACGCTCCCGACAATGGCGCACTCAGCCCTGGGCGACGACAACACCGTAAAGCAGCCCGGCTCGGCTCTGTGATAAGCCACCTCGGCGCCGAAAATGAGCCATCGGTCACGGATTTGGCGAAGGTTGCATGTCTGGCTTGCGGACGGCGGCGGCTCTGAACAACGCTGCCGACAATGCCGCAGTCAGCCGTGTGCGATGACAACACCGTAAAGCACCCCGGCTCGTCTCTGTGATAAGCCACTTCGGCGCCGAAAATGAGCCATCGGTCACGGATTTGGCGAAGGTTGCATGTCTGGCTTGCGGACGGCGGCGGCTCTGAACAACGCTGCCGACAATGCCGCAGTCAGCCGTGTGCGATGACAACACCGTAAAGCACCCCGGCTCGTCTCTGTGATAAGCCACTTCGGCGCCGAAAATGAGCCATCGGTCACGGATTTGGCGAAGGTTGCATGTCTGGCTTGCGGACGGCGGCGGCTCTGAACAACGCTGCCGACAATGCCGCAGTCAGCCGCGTGCGACGACAACACCGTAAAGCAGCCCGGCTCGGCTCTGTGATAAGCCACCTCGGCGCTGAAAATGAGCTACCGTCCGCCGGTCACGGCTTCGGCGAAAGGTGCGCGTCGGGCTTGCGGACGGCGGCGGCTCTGAACAATGCTGCCGACAATGCCGCACTCAGCCGTGTCCGATGACAACGCCGTAAAGCGACTCGGCTCGACGGTGTTGTTCATCACGGACGGTGGCGGCTGTGAACAACGCCGTAAAGCGGCCTGGCTCGGCGCCGAAAGTGAGGCACCCCGGCCGCCGTGGATGTCGTTGAATGACACTTCCGCAACTTTGCGCATGGATGACGGGCTCTCCGCTCATATTTATTTTTTCATATACACATTGAAGTGAATAATGTTATACGTATTTTTCATTACAATATCTATTTTACAATTGGACGACTGTGTTGTTGTCTTTTCCTCAAATTAAATTGGGGCTGATTTCGATAATAAGTGTCAACGGAGCTCCATTTCGTTTAGCGCCGTGTGTCTACTTTATTTCATAAATCCCAGATCGCGCATCGCCTGCATCCGCGGTTTAAAGTGTTTTCATAATTTTGTGTAGTTTATACACACACACACACTTCAATCGCTTGAATGCCAATTGAGTTTTGATTCATCACGATTCATCACGGGCGCCAACGATAACACAAACCACGCCACGCGCCAGGTGTGCCCAATCTGCGGCTCGGGAGCCGCACGATAACGCCTGTTGCCCGGCAACCCAGAAACACTCGCAACGGACAAGATCATTTCGTCCCTTGACGACAAACACCACAAGCGGAATCGACGGGATGAAATTTCATTTGGTTCCGCGGGGATGGAATTTTCCCTTTTCCCAAACCGATCGGAAAAGACAAAAGCGACGCGAGCGGCGCCCGCGGCTAATCCAAATCGCGAGCCGGCGGCTCGTATTTTTAGCGTCTCATTTGCAAGCTGAAGCGCGGCCAAGCGCTTTCGCTCATTAATCCCAGCAGATTGAGAGGGAATTAAAAACAAAAAAAGGTACTGAATGCAGAAACAAATGTACAAAGTTGAGCAGCGGCGCTATCCGAGGCCCAAAAGTGATAAAAAAAAAAATTTGTCTGTAGTATAAATTAAGTGCCGGAAGGTTTTAATAGTTTTACGTTATAAAGATACTGTCACACAGTGCGCGGATGTGACGTGTACCGTGCCGCAACAATGGATGGACGGATGCCCGGTCGCGAGCCGAGCTTCCAGGCGGCGGAGGCCATTAGCCCAGGACGCCGAAGCTAGGCTAAAGGCCTCCGCCACCACCGAAGGCGGGCCATGAGCTGAGCTTCGACGTCCGGGGATGCCTTTAGCCGAGCTAGTGTGGTGGCGGAGCCCTTTAGCCTAGCTTCGGTGTCCGGGGCTAACAAAGCGGGTGGCGGCGGGCCACGAGCCGAGCTTCCAGGCGGCGGAGGCCGTTATCGCTGGACGCCGAAACTAGGCTAAAGGCCTCCGCCGCCACCGAAGGCGGGCCACGAGCCGAGCTTCGACGTCAGGGGATGCCTTTAGCCGAGCTAGTGTGGTGGCGGAGCCCTTTAGCCTAGCTTCGGCGTCCGGGGCTAACAAAGCGGGTGGCGGCGGGCCGCGAGCCGAGCTTCCAGGCGGCGGAGGCCATTAGCCCAGGACGCCGAAGCTAGGCTAAAGGCCTCCGCCACCACCGAAGGTGGGCCACGAGCCGAGCTTCGACGTCAGGGGATGCCTTTAGCCGAGCTAGTGTGGTGGCGGAGCCCTTTAGCCTAGCTTCGGTGTCCGGGGCTAACAAAGCGGGTGGCGGCGGGCCACGAGCCGAGCTTCCAGGCGGCGGAGGCCGTTATCGCTGGACGCCGAAACTAGGCTAAAGGCCTCCGCCGCCACCGAAGGCGGGCCACGAGCCGAGCTTCGACGTCAGGGGATGCCTTTAGCCGAGCTAGTGTGGTGGCGGAGCCCTTTAGCCTAGATTCGGCGTCCGGGGCTAACAAAGCGGGTGGCGGCGGGCCGCGAGCCGAGCTTCCAGGCGGCGGAGGCTGTTATCGCCAGACGCCGGACGCCGAAGCTAGGCTAAAGGCCTGCGCCACCACCGAAGCTCGGGTAAGGACCACTGCCGCCTGGAAGCTCGCTCGTCAGACTTCGCGTCATTCATGTCCGAAGAACCGTCCGCAGCTGCTGGCCCGGAGTTCCTGGGGGCCTTTGTTTACGCACTTATGTCGCGCGGAGGCCTCCGAGTAGAACCAACCGAATATTCAACATTAATTACAGCCACAGGTTCAAATCTGTATGAAAGTATTCTTCCGTCCTCCGGATCAACCGGTACCGGTATTTCTTCAGATGAGGATAAATCCAAGAAATCAGTGCTGGGCATAATAGTGTTCCATGTAATCCAGGGTTGGGAACGGCACAGTACACGTCACATCCACCCACGTAGATCATGTGACTCACGACCTATTGACCTATTGCAAACCACTGTAGTTCCCCTTTAAAGCATTATGTATAATACCAACACAAAATATGCATGTGAGGTGCAGGTCTTTTTCTGTCCACTTGGTGTCTCCATCCTCGCATTCGACAACCTGGACCAAACTTCTTGGCTTGCGCCTATTGCGACACAAGTCTGTAGCAACGGTTAGCCCGAGCGGGGGGGGGGGGGGGGGGGGCGCAATATAAAATTTGATATGTACTATTTTACGATTTGATTTGCAAAGGGGACCGCGGCCGGCTCCTGCGTTAACGTCTGCTTCGCGGTCAAAACCAATTTCACGGCCAAACCGGGGCGCCGTGGAGCAAAATCAATGAATTTCATTTCGCCCTGCAACGGAAAACGGGTCGAATTCGCCGGCTGGTTGTTGCTCACGTGAATTCTCTCCTCCGGCGGTCAGCAAGACCTGAAGTCTTCCAAAGTTTTGGGGGCACACGTACGACGCCAGAAAACCAGATTCGGAGAATCTCAGGACCGCTCACGTGACCTTTCCAATACGTCCTCCAATCCTCCGCGGCTTTAATACAGGAAACAAACCAGTGTAGCCCTCTGAATATTTCTTTTTTTTTTAATATTATTTTTAGAACGCTTTTTTTTTTTTTTTTGGGCTTGGACAAATAATTGGCTTGTCCAACACAAGGACTACTTTTGGGAATAGTTTTTTGTGGGCACTCAAATGCGTCCCACTGAGGACCATCGTGTGCGAAACAAACGTTGTGTCCGGCTTCTCGATTTACCGCTGCGGCTTCTTTTGCCCACTCTGCTCGATTTACAAATCGCCGTCCGTCCGTCCATCCATCCATCCATCCATTTTCTACTCCTTCTCCGGGTCGGGTCGTGGGGGAAGACCCCCCCAGACTTCCCTTTCCCCGGCCACTTCTTCCAGCTCTTCAGGAGGGATCCCGAGGCGTTGTTTTTGTCACTGGCATTTGCCAGTTTGTTGCCGAGCGTGAGTGAGTTGCATTCGCTGCCCGTGGGACTCTCTGCCTCTACGCGTAAGTTAGAGTAACCCGAGTCACAGCGATTCTGTGCCCTTTTGTTTGATCCTGCCGAGTTTGATAGCTTGCCCCATAGTGATCGGACCTTGCTGCATGTCTTTTGGATCCCGCCTAGCCTGTGCCTCTGCCTTGTCAGACTCCTACACCGTGTATGGCCCAGTTTCCAGAATAAACCACATTCAACATGATGCCTTTGCCTCGAAGTCCTGCATTTGCACATATAGTCTCTCCAGCGTGTCCTGGGTCGTTCCACTGGGGTCTCTTTCTGGTGGGACATGCCCGGAACACCTCACCTGGGAGGTGTCCGAGAGGCATACGGATCAGATGCCCCAGCCACCTCATCTGGCTCCTTTCAATGCGCAGGAGCAACGGCTCGACACTGATCCCCTCCCAGATGATCGAGCTTCTCGACCTAAGAGACTTCAAAGATCTTCCCTTTCCCCAGCCACTTCTTCCAGCTCTTCTGGAAGGATCTCAAGGCGTTCCCAAGCCAGCTGAGACACAGTCCCTCCAGCGTGTCCTTGGTCATCCTCAGGGTCTCTTTCCGGTGGGACATGCCCGGAACACCTCACCTGGGAGGTTCCAAGAGGCATACGGATCAGATGCCCCAGCCACCTCGTTCGGCTCCTCTCGATGCGGAGGAGCAACGACTCGAGACTGAGCCCCTCCCGGATGACCGCGCTTCTCAAGCAGCAGTTCAGAGTACCCACCCTTTTCAGAGTCCTTAGTCCCTCTGGTGGACTCCAGCAAATCTCCAATTATAGTTTTTTTGTACCCCAAAAAGGGGGCACCCAGAAAAAGGTGAGCGGCAAACTAATGTATCGGCGGCCCCGCCTCGGCGACTAAGTCAAGCTACAAGCGCTCCTCAAGTCGATCTGCATGTAAATTGAATTTCTCGGTGCGCTCGGCGGCGCGTAGACAACGCTGGCAAACGGAGGGAATGATACATCAGGCCGTCCTCATCGTCGCCTCACTGGCACTCGCGCTTAATCGGCCTAGTTCTGGACTCTGACGTTAAAAAAAAATGACTGACTGCCATTGACAGAGTTCTGAATAAATTTGAGGCTGGCAAAGATCGATGGCGTTCAGAGAAAAACCAGCACGGCCATCTTGTTGGCACAATTTTTCCGTCTCGCCCGATATTGCCCAATCATCATTTCCAAGTTAGACCACGGACTTCAACGGGTCCTGAGTGACTGCAGGTGACACCGATTCAGCCAGCGTATAACGCGACCCAGAGTGATTTTCTGCACGGTCGGCCGTGACATACGGGGCGGCGGGAGAGTGAGTGATTACGCCCGCTTACAACAGAGGTGGGGGGAGGGAGGGTGGGTGATTTGCACGAGACGAGAGGCGTGGGATGAATGCAGTGTCCTTGGGCAGCCGTGACATTTTTTGAAACAGCAAACCAGAAGGGAGTCTATTTTCTCCACTTGACCTCTGCAGGATGTAACAACCTCGGAGAGGTGCCTTTGGGACTCCACACCAGGCTCTTTCTCGTGCCCACTTACATTCATGCACGACGACAATGGTTCCCGCATCAGGGATGGTGTCGATATCCGCCCTGCGACTGGCTGGGGACCGGTTCAGGGTGTAGTCTGCCTTTCGCCCCGAAGCTAGCCGGGATAGGCAACCCTTGTGAGCATAAGCGGCTTGGATAATGACGTGACGTGACTTCAGTACCCCTGCTTATATGCAGCAGCAATCTGGGACGTAAAGGTTTTTTTTGTGTGTGTGGAATGTGAATCTGTGGTTGACAACCATGTTTGCACAGGCCCCGCCCCTTAAAGGGACACATCTAACAGGCAATATGGCAATTTTCTCTATATTTTATTCTTGCATGTTGATGTCCTCAAATCATGTAAGTGGGGGGTAAAATTTGAAAAATTTGGATGAGTTTCAATGTAATGGTTTTTGTACTCTAGCACGAGGTTCTGGTCAGGGTTTTGTGATGTCGTAGTGGCTGCATCAAGACATCGTGCAATGGCCAAGCGGGGACAAACGAATCCAAATAAATCTGACAATTCAGGGCATAAGGTCCCCCCCCCCCACCCCCCCAACAAGATTGATTTCCCCCACGAGCGGCCAATCAAACGGGACACGAAAACCATTTGCGAGCTGTCACTCCAGCTCGGCACCGTCTCTGGAAAAAAATGACAGAATTTCGACAGCCGAGGTGAAGGCCTCCCTTCCCAGTCCGAGAACCAATCTGGAAATTGTTGCGGAACGAACCCCCGAGCTCCCCCGAGGATCCACGCCGACCCCCCCAAGGGTTTAACGAGCTCCGATTTGTTCATAGGAACCCTGTTCGGTAATTGGAGAGGACAAGATGGAGACCGGAGACCGGATCATCTTGAAGCATTGCAAATCCAGTGAGTTTCAAAACCCAGGGGCGGGTTCTTAGGCGGCTCCGCTGCGCGCGAGGTATCAAATATTCAGTGTTTGCTGTACAGTCAGCACGGGGGCAAGTGGAACATGACCTGACATGTCAGGAAACCAAAGAGACCCCCACCCCCACCCCCGGTTTGATGTCAATCCAGCGTTACACAGTACAGAACTCAAGACGCAGGGACGACAGACGACGTGTCGCAATCAGGACGCGAGTGACAGACAAGTGTTCCTGCGAACCGATTCCAGAAGCCGCCGCTAGATCCGAGTCGATTGATTTGCCGAGAGTCCCTTTAAGGACATATTATACACTCAAACAGACATTGGAGCAAATAGCGGATCAACGTAGACACAAACGTCACCTTAACGACGCTTAACGCTACTAAATGGCCCGCTAGTAGCTATGGAGACGAATGGCGAACTCAGTCGGGTAAACTGATGGATTCCTTCAATCTTGCCAGGTCTTGCTAATCTGGTTTTCAGCCGTCTTTCACCCCGTCCCCCCCCACCCCCGCCCTCCCCCAAGTCAACAAGACCAAAGAAAATCGGGCCGCTATGTAATGGTCCTGCCGGTCCAGCCCTGGCAGTGCGGGTTCCCGTCGCAACTCATGCCCCGTTCCTGCACTCCCGTATCTCTGACCGTGAACCCGTGTGTACCGACCTCCGCCTGTTGTCCGACCGACCCCGTAAGCCTGAATCCTTTGACACTCCTGCCTTCTTTGATCGATCTCCCGTGTACCGACTCCTGCCTAACCCTTACCCCAACCCTAATCCTTCAAGACATCTTGAAGTATATGAAAGCAAATTGGAGTGCCTGTCTGTACGGGGGCGCCCTCAAGTTCATTAGCACGTCGCTAGCGCAGCGAGGGCAGAAGGGACACACGAGTACGCTCAAAGTTACTAGAGCTCAAGTTCTGAGCAACCGAGCCTTACCGGTGTTCAGCGAGCCCGTGAGGAGTCTGAACAGGTACTGGGCGAACTTGAAAACCTCCCGTTTGCACCGTTTCCTGCAGCTCATCTTGGCCACCGCCGAGGGTCGTTTCTCCCCCGCGCACGGTCCCGTCTGCCGGTCCTGCTGCGTCAGCGCCGCCCGATTGCCGGCGGGGCGGTCGTTCGTGAGCGGCTCCAGCGTCGGGGCGCTACGCGTCTCCGCGAGAGACTTTACGGTGGGGGGTGAGAAAATGAAAAGTGGCTTCTCCCGGACGGCGCACGCTGCCGCACTTGATTTGGTTGTGAGCGCGCCTCTCGCTGCGCTCGGCACCATCTGTGGATGTTTTACCGTCGCCGATGGTTGCCATGGAGGTGTGGCCTTGATTGGCCCGTGAGGTGGAGGAGGAGGAGAGATGGAAGAGAGGGAGGGAAATCACTTTCTACGCTGTGGTAGTCAAAGTCAGTCAGCAGTACTTTTTCAGGTATCCGAGTATTTATTTACTTTTTACTCTCTATGCTTTCCCTTTTGACGTTCAAAAATTCTCCGTCTGATTTAAGTACATACAGCAAAGGCGTTTTTTTTCCCCCCCGCACGGAACCTTGTTTACGCCGCCAGATCGCGTGTTTCACACGGACGTTTATCGGTGACGAAAGCAGCGTTAGGCCAGTGATAAACGTTGCCAAAAAAGACAAAAGACGCGTCTATAAATGATTTATAAGTCACTATTAGAAGTGTAACGTGCATATGAGATGAAAGGTATGAGTGAGCTGAATAGTAGTCAGGTCTTTTTTTTTTTTGTGGGAACACTAGCATGCTAATGCTAACCATTTAGCATTTTGCTGTCTCAAATGTTCTACACCAAATTTATACTGTACACTTCAAGGCTTGAATACGCCTAAGATGCCAAATTTGTGCGGCAGGGTGGATCGGCTGGTAAAGCGTTGGCCTCACAGTTCTGAGGTCCCGGGTTCAATCTTGGACCCGCCTGTGTGGAGTTTCCATGTTCTCCCCGTGCCTGCGCGTGGGTTTTCTCCGGGCACTTCGGTTTTCCTCCAACATGCCCAAAACATGATTTGCCTTCGCGGGCCACAATAAAAAAAAATCATGCGGCGGGCCGGATCTGGCCCCCGCGCCTTGAGTTTGACACCTGTGCATTGGAGACTCTAAATTGCCCCGAGGTGTAATTGTGACGCGGCTCTTTGTCTCGATGTGCCCTGCGACTGGCTGGTAACCAGTTCAGGGTGTACCCCGCCTCCTGCCCGTTGACCGCTGGGATAGGCTCCGGCCCTCCCCGCGACCCTCGTGAGGATAAGCGCCAAAGAGGGCTGCCAAATTTCTGTCTTAATAGGAAAGCAGTGCGACAACTGCTGTCAAGGAAGTATTTTGAATTGATACACATCGACTTCGAGGCCAGCTTTATACACGAGGGAGGAATTCAGTTTAGCCTGCGTTGTGACAGAGAGTCTTTCCTTATATACATGTGCTTTCGGTTCATGCCCCCCACCCTAAAAAAAAAAATTCTGTACCCCATTTAGGATTAGCCTTTATAAGGAAACTGAAATGATACATAAATCTTTTGGGATTATACTTCAATTTCGGGCAATTAATATTGAATTATTATTTTATTGCAGATGGGCTCCTTAGATTTTTAGGGTTTGTACCACCGGGGCGGGGGCGCGGGGGTGTGTAAAAGTCATTAAAAATCGAGCGTGGGACGATAATTGAGCTGATTGGAACACTCGAGCTGAAGTCTCCGAATGTCAATCAAGCACTGATTAAAAAGCCGCGAGGCACGCTGCAAATTTTAGCACTTGTCGCTGCATCGAGGCTCGTTGCTCGAGCGTGCAAATTAAAAAAATAATAATAATAATAAATGTGGAAAAAAAAATGAACAGGCAGGACATTCCGCCGAGGTACTCCAAAGCAGAATTATGACTTTTGATCATGTTTGCTTGGCGTCCGAAGCGAGGACGACTTCCAGTTCGAGGCGCATCGCGGTTGGGTGTCGGCTTTGGGCCTGGGATGGCGGCATGAAAAAAAAAAAAAAAAAAACAGTACCAAAACAAAATGGTGTCATGTGATCCTTCCAAACAAACAATCGAAACGAAAATCAATACCCAACGACCGATCAGTCATTGTTAACGACCGTCTGATCAATGCAGTGGGCGCGGGGGTGTGTGTGGGGGGGGGGGGGGGCTTTTTTACCCAGCCCCCATCAGTCACCATCCGGAGGACGCAGTAACAGGAGTCGTGAACTCACGCTATCAGCACGAGCCCACACAAGCGGCCTCGTTTGTCTTGACCAGTTTTACCCGCGGGAAGGTAACTCTTCGTTCCTTCGCGTTAGCCAAAATGCCCGACTCGTTGCATTGCTGGATATTCTTCGAACACTCGGGAGGATGGATTTCCTCTACAAGTGCAAAGGACGAGAGCTTCGTGGGTTCTAAATGACAGTTAGGTGCGTATAGGGCGACTTAAAAAAATAATAGTTGGGTGGCGGGGGGACGTATTCCGTAAATCGGGGGTGATAAATGTGGAGATGTGCGCGCCGCT
Source organism: Syngnathoides biaculeatus (assembly GCF_019802595.1). Lineage (NCBI taxonomy): Eukaryota > Metazoa > Chordata > Actinopteri > Syngnathiformes > Syngnathidae > Syngnathoides > Syngnathoides biaculeatus. The sequence continues at coordinate 1,255,921 of NC_084660.1, forward strand.
TTTGCCGATCACACCTTCGGCCGGGGGTGCCTCATCGCGGCGCCGAGCCGGGACGCTGCATACCGTCATACTGTCGGGGAGTCTGTTGTTAGTTAGGAGCGATCCGCATATCATCTAAATACGGCTAGAAACAAGAGGGTAACATTGCCCTGGTTACTGCGTTTAATTCTGAGATGTTCTCTTGCCTGTAGGGAAAATCGCATTTTATCGTGCCTAGACCCCGGTTGGGCAAAAGACCCTGAACTGAATTGAAAAGGGGGAATTCCGACCCGCCGTGAAGTACACATCAGCGTCTCGGCGAGCCGGCTCCTGTGCGAAAGTGATAAAAGGATGCAGCGGAAGCGTTTTCAGCCAATTCCTGAAGATGGTGATGGGGAAGGGGTGGGGGTGGGGTCGTTGCAGATGAAGAGAGCCCGCGGCTCCATCCTGCGACGAGAGTAATGAATTGCTGAGGACATCCAGAGTACGGCTGTTAACACGAACGCACCCTGGGGGCTCGGCCGAAAAGCACAAGAGACGCCTCCTCCTGTTCATGTCGACCGTCCCGCTTTTGTCTGCGTGAACCTGCCCGTACGCGCTCCTATTCTTGTCCGATGCCGGACTCCTGACTCCCCCCACCCCCGTAATACGGGTGGGGAAAACCAAAAGGCGGAGTGAAACGGGAGAAAATGAACACGCCACTTGCAAAAAGGGGGTGTCATGGTCCTGTGCAGGTCCCCTACACACCTGCGTTGATTAGGAGGCGCACACCTGCTATATATAGGACCCACCGGACGGTCTGGTGCCAGATCGTTGCCATCCAAGCCTCGTTCCGGCACTTCCTCGTTTCTGATCCTGAACCCTTGTGTACCGACCTCCGCCTGTCCTCCGACCAACCCCTTGACAGTCTGCCTGATCCCCGACCTTGGAACGAATAAACACTTATCCCAAACTGACTCTGCGTCTCCAGAGTCCTGCATTTGGGTCCTTCCCCGCACCGATGGGTCGTGACGAGGGGGGAGGGGCAAGAAAATTGGGTTCCTGCCGGCCAAAAAGGCCTGGAAAGCGTCGGCGCCGCCGTATTTACTCGAAACGCCGGCCAGGTGGCTCTTTAAACGTAGCGGTTTCCTGTTCCCTGACAAAACGGCTAACTTGAAACCAAGGTACAAAGAGAAATATGTATTTCAGCCGATTGTATACCATCATAGCCCGAGTGATGATACGTTTATGTGGTCTCCCCGTTATACTACCCCTGAAAAATAAAATACACCATACCCGGCTGTGGTTTTCCCTGCCCTCTTGCTGACATTGAGATTCTGGCCTGTTTTACTGCCACTTCACCCCCCACAACAACTCAGGATAACTGAGAAATAACTCAACCTGGGGAGTAAAGGAAAACAAAATACTGCTCTACGGAAAGGCACAAACGCACTAGTGACCATCAGGGGTGTAATAACTGGGAGACTTCCAGACCCGGTTGAGAGATTTACAATCGTCACTTCAGGACCAGACATGTCGGCCCTGCTAAAGCAACAGCCGGAACAACGCACATACACTGCTGAAAAGCTCTTCTCCGTGACCCCGTTTTCCCTTTCTCCCGACGTGCCTCGTTGACCCAATTGCGTTCCGTCGGCGGACAGCGAGTCAAATCGGAGAGGGCGCACTTGAGACCTGGGGGGGAGATGCAATCGGGAGCGGCGCCATTAGCAAAACAGAACACGCGCGACTGTGCAGGTGCAAAAATGACCCCAATGTCTGAGATGAGTCAAGGTCCTCGGAGGTCGTGGATGCTGGTGTAGAACTCGAATCAAGACATCTGTCTCCACCTCTACTACTAAATCAGAACTAAATTAAAGACCTAAACAGAACCGGAACTGCTGGAGTTGAAAGAGTCTGCTTGGTTGGCGCACATATCAGTCAACAAATCCATCTTGAATAATGTAGGTAAGCGGCTCGGTTACGCGGCGGCGGCGGCTCGGCTAACCAGTGGGCGCGAGATCGCTATTGTCTGTCAACAAGCTACTTCGGCGCCCGACTAATCCCTGGCTGATTCCGCGATTAGCCGAGACAAATAAAGGACTGCGCTGGATCGTCATTAGGCTAAATTTCCACCGCAAATGACGAAAAAAACCTGGTGCACTCCAGTCTTGATAAACAACCTGACATGCTCTTTTTTAAGGGGGGGGGGCACATTATAGTTGATACTTTTAATCATTTCTGTCTTTCTCTCGAGTCAGGAGGAGGAGCGAGATGATCATTTTGCCACAGACTGCAGCAGCCCCCCAAAGCCCCCCCCCCTCCTCCCTCCACCTTCCGCCCCAAGGGGGCTCACACGGGAGGAGTACGTTTCGAGAGACCCCTCATCAAATATTGTCTCATTTCATTTCCACTTCCCTCCTACAAGGATGCTTTAATGATTAAAAAAAAAAAAACAAAAACAAAAAAAAACTTTCTCCGTTAACTGAAGTTTGCTGCCCTCTGCGGGCCGGAATGAGGAAGTGCGGATTCTGGCTGTAAAGGGATTTCTTATTACACTGAGTTTTGTGTTGGACTTTCAGAAGAAGGAACAAAATATATATACCAAAAAGTCAATAATCTTAATCTTTCTAAGATTTTTTAATGAGAAAAATAGTGTAAACAGGGTGAAGCTAGACCGAGAGAAAGACTATGAGTACTAGTAGGAGAGGAACTGTGATACTGCATGCGCAAGTCCCGGTGTGGTGGAGAAATATGTTAGAATAGTACAGGACACGTATGAGGACAGCAGAACAGCGGTGAGATACGCCGTAGGTGTGTCAGAAGAATTTAAGGTGGAGGTGGGACTGCATCAGGGATCCGCCCCGAGCCCCTTCCTGTTTGCGGTAGTAATGGAGAGACTGACAGATGAGGTTAGGCTGGAATCCCCTTGGACTATGACGTTTGCAGATGATAATGTGATCTGCGGTGAAAGCAGAGAGCAGACGGAAGAACAATTTGAAAGATCGAGGCACGCATTGGAAAGGAGAGGAATGAAGATTAGCCGAAGTAAAATGTGACGGGCAGAGTGAAGCGCCAGGGAGAAGAGATGGCGAGGGTGGATGGCTTCAAATACATGGGGTCAACAATACAGAGCAACCGAGAGTGTGGTCAGGAAGTGAAGAAACGGGTCCAAGAAGGGTGGGAACAGTTGGCGGAAGGTGTCTGGTGTTCTATGTGACAGAAGAGTCTCCGCTAGGATGAAGGGCAAAGTCTAAGGTGCAAGGTTTATCTAGTTTTTCCTAGTCGAAGGTCTAAGGTGGCCCCGAGGAAACAACAGGAAGCAGAACTTGAGGTAGCAGCACAGGACAAGCCGAAAGGAAAAGAAGAAGAAGAAACAAGGGCGAAACAGATGCTGTTGTTGTGGCCGTCGTTTGCCTGCGGGTAGAACTGAGAAGTGGGGGGTCGACTTCCCGGCATCCCAAAAAAGCACAAATGCAAAGGAGCCAGAAACACTGAAAGACAGGAAGCTTTTGAGTTCTTAAGCTAAAAGCTGGAGCAGAGGGGTCGATTCTTTTTTTCTTTTTTTGTCTATGTCAAAGCATGTGCAAAGAGCCAAAAATATTCTTGCCTATATGATGAAAGGTCACTGCAGGGGTTAAGGGTCAAGCTCATTTCAGCCCGCAGGCTACACCCAACTCAATTTGATCTCATCTGGGAAGGATCTCCCAATTAACTTACTCATTTTTAACTGCACGCGTGTATATGGCAGATTAGACCACTTGACAGCCCGGTTCTGGCCCGCGGGCTTTATGTTTGACACCCCACAGGTTACTGTATTAGGCAGGTTTTTAAGGACGGGTTCTCAGACTACATCTTTGGGTTACGCTCAATGTTTTTTTTTTTGCGAGCAGCTTTGTTGTTGCGCGTCTACCTTTGGGTTTCGGGGAGGCCCAGTTGAGGATGCGGCGCACCAGGCAGCAGTCGAGCAGGACTTTCTTGGAGAAGCCTTTGCGGAAGGCCGGCGGGTCCTCGCGCCGCTCTTCGGCTCGCGTGCGCATGGCGCTGACCTCAGCGGCGCGAGGGAGACGAGCCGACGTCTGCTCCCATTCGAGCGCCCCTGAACCGCCGACGCGCTGGTCGAGCAAAAACATGAGCGGGACCGCTGGCGGCTGTCGGACCGCGTGGCGGCTCCAGCGGATCGCCCCGGCGGACGGGCGGCTTACCTCGGAGGCTTCAGAAGGCGCGCGAGGTGATCCACGCCGACGCTTTCCCCTTTCCCGAGCTAAGCAACACAGTGTGAGAGAGGACGAAGGTGGGGAGGACGAGGAAGATGAGAGCGAGGGGGTACCACAGAGCGAGAGAGAGAGCGAGAGAGAGAGAGAAAGTCAGAGAAAGAGAGCCAGAGATAGAAAGAGACTTAGAGATAAACCTACAGATAGATAGATAGATAGATAGAGGGAGGGAGGGCGAGAGAGAAATGGGAGGGAGGGATGGAGGGAGAGAGAGAGGGTGTGAGGGAGAGATGGATAGAGGGATAGGTGGAGAGAGAGAGGGAGGGCGAGGGAGAGATAGTAGGAGGGAGAGATGGAAGGATAGAAGGGAGGAATGAGGGAAGGGGGGTGGATGGGGGATTGAGGGAGGGATGAAGAAGTGATGGAGGGATGGATGGATGGATAGATGGAGGGAGAAGTGGAAGGTGTGAGGGAGAGGTAGAGGGAGGGCAAGGGGGCGAGGGAGAGATAGTGGGAGGGATGGATAGATGGGGGATAGAGGAAGTGATGGAGGGAGAGATGGATGGAGGGATAGATGAGGGAGAGGTGGAGGGTGTGAGGGAGAGGTAGAGGGAGGGATGGAAGGAAAGATGGAGGGATAGAAGGGTGAGGGAGGGATGGAGGGATAGAGGGAAGGAGGGGTGGGGGAAGGGATGAGGGATAGAGGGGGGATGGAGGGATAGAGGAAGGGATGGAGGGAGAGATGAGGGAAAGATGGAGGGATAGAGGGAGAGATGGAGGCAGAGGTGGAGGGATGGCGAGAGGGAGAGATGGAGGGAGAGGAGGGATGAAGGCTAGAGGGAGGGATGAAAGGATAGGGGAGGGAGATAGATAGATAGATAGCGGGAGGGATGGGGGAGGGATGAGGTGGAGGGAGAGAGGGAGGGCGAGATAGCTCGACAGATTTAGCTAAAGATAAGAGTGAAAGATAGAGAGCAAGAAAGGGAGAGAGAGAACAATTGAGACCTAGAGAGTAAGAGATACCAGATCGATAAAAATATAGAGACAGAGTGTTTAAAAAAAAAAGAACACTGGGGGGCAGGGATTTGCACCCCCATCCAATTTGGCATCTATTCACTTTAAAAAAAAGAAGAAAAAAAAAGATGCATTTGGGGCTCTTAGCTTAATTACGTCGACTCGCCGGCAAAGTGGAAGGCCACGAACGCATCATCAGCTTCTCAGGGAACGCGATGGGAAGAAGTCGTAATTGCTCCCAGCGAGAAGACGAAGGGCAAAATATTGCGGATCGGGAGAAGAGCAAGAAAGGGGGCCCAACGGAAAACTCGCTAGACCACCAGCTAGCAAGCGCAGGATGGAAACGGCGGGACCGGGAACATTCTGAAATGCTGCCACATGGAGTCAGCGTCGCACCGACGAACATGTTTCAAGATGGACGCCACAGAAAAGCTTTCCTGACTACGGTACAACCTCAGTTCTGGACCACAATCCATTCCGGAAGGCGGTTTGTTCGAAATCCGAATCTAAATTTCCCATTGCAATTAATGGAAAAAGAAATAATGCGATCCAAGCGTAAAAAAAATACAGTGAAGAAAATAAGTATTTGAACACCTGAGGAAACCAATGTCAATATATAACTTCGGCTAACGACCTCCGCCGGACGCTGAAGCTTGGCTAAATGCCTCTGCCGAGCATGGCTAACGGCCTCCACCGAAATTCGGCGGCCGAGCTTTGGCTAACGGCCTCCGCCGAGCTTCGGCGTCCGAGCTTCGGCTAACGGCCTCCACCGGACGCTGAAGCTCGGCTAAAAGCCTCCGCCGAGCTTCAGCATCCGAGGTTCGGCATCCGAGCTTTGGCTAATGGCCTCCATCGAGCTTCGGCGTCCGAGCTTCGGCTAACGGCCTCCACCGGACGCTGAAGCTCGGCTAAAGGGCTCTGCCGAGCTTCGGCATCCGAGGTTTGGCGTCCGAGCTTTGGCTAATGGCCTCCATCGAGCTTCGCCGTCCGAGCTTCGGCTAACAACCTCCGAAGCTCGGCTAAAGGGCCTCCGCCGAGCTTCGGCATCCGAGCTTCAGCGTCCGAGCTTTGGCTAATGGCCTCCATCGAGCTTCGGCTAACGGCCTCCATCGAGCTTCGGCGTCCGAGCTTCAGCTAACGGTCTCCATCGAGCTTCGGCGTCCGAGCTTCGGCTAACGGCCTCCATCGAGGTTCGGCGTCAGAGCTTCGGCTAACGGCCTCCGCCGGACGCCGAAGCTTGGCTAAAAGCCTCCGCCGAGCTTCAGCATCCGAGGTTCGGCATCCGAGCTTTGGCTAATGGCCTCCATCGAGCTTCGGCGTCCGAGCTTCGGCTAACAACCTCCGAAGCTCGGCTAAAGGGCCTCCGCCGAGCTTCGGCATCCGAGCTTCAGCGTCCGAGCTTTGGCTAATGGCCTCCATCGAGCTTCGGCTAACGGCCTCCATCGAGCTTCGGCGTCCGAGCTTCAGCTAACGGTCTCCATCGAGGTTCGGCGTCCGAGCTTCGGCTAACGGCCTCCATCGAGGTTCGGCGTCAGAGCTTCGGCTAACGGCCTCCGCCGGACGCTGAAGCTCGGCTAAAGGGCTCTGCCGAGCTTCGGCATCCGAGGTTTGGCGTCCGAGCTTTGGCTAATGGCCTCCATCGAGCTTCGGCGTCCGAGCTTCGGCTAACAACCTCCGAAGCTCGGCTAAAGGGCCTCCGCCGAGCTTCGGCATCCGAGCTTCAGCGTCCGAGCTTTGGCTAATGGCCTCCATCGAGCTTCGGCTAACGGCCTCCATCGAGCTTCGGCGTCCGAGCTTCAGCTAACGGTCTCCATCGAGGTTCGGCGTCCGAGCTTCGGCTAACGGCCTCCATCGAGGTTCGGCGTCAGAGCTTCGGCTAACGGCCTCCGCCGGACGCCGAAGCTTGGCTAAAAGCCTCCGCCGAGCTTCAGCATCCGAGGTTCGGCATCCGAGCTTTGGCTAATGGCCTCCATCGAGCTTCGGCTAACGGCCTCCGCCGGACGCTGAAGCTCGGCTAAAGGGCTCTGCCGAGCTTGGGCATCCGAGGTTTGGCGTCCGAGCTTTGGCTAATGGCCTCTGTCGAGCTTCGGCTAACGGCCTCCACCGAGGTTCGGCGTCCGAGCTTCGGCTAACGGCCTCCACCAAGCTTCGGCGTCTGAGCTTCGGCTAACGGCCTCCACCAAGCTTCGGCGTCTGAGCTTCGGCTTACGGCCTCCGCCGGACGCCTAAAGCTCGTCAGACTCCGCGTCATTCCCATCCGAAGAACCATCCGAGTCTTTCCCCTTTAAATACAACCAATTATGCTCCCGACCCTCTCCAAAATCCACAAAGGGAGACCGCTGTACCGCAAAAACCGATAAAAACTAAACGGATGAAAGCGTCACAACGCAGTCCCTGTGATGTGATTTGTTTTATTACTGCTGATGTTGTAAACGGAGCGGCAACAGCGTCTCTTATAAAAATAGAACATTTATAAAAAGCCGACGAGCGGTACCACCACGGCCGCTTCTTCCAAACGTGACGTAAATTGTGAATTTGAAAAAAAAAAAAAATAATAATAATAATACACCACCAACAAAACGGCATTTCACAGTGACGAGGGTATTCCGGATGGAAATTGTCTCTACACGGTAGTTTCGTGTTTCCACAAGCCAGTTTTGATACAGGGGGCGCTCTCGCCTGCGCTAATGAGTGGAACCGCTTGTCCGTTTTCTTTGAGCGCGCCGCCGTTTTGCGTGATGAGGTTGAGGCCGTATGATTTGGTTTCCAGTTCGCCGCCGCCGACGTCTTTGGGCTCGGCGGGCGGCGCCCCCGCCTCCTCCGGCTTGCGGGCGGGTCGCGGGAGGCTGGCGCTGTCGCTGCTGTCGTGCTGCAGCTGACTGCGGTGGCGCTCCCTGTAGGCCATGTAGGCGGCGCGGCGGCTGTTGCGCGCCGCCATGTCGTAATAGTGGTGCCGCCTGCTGGGGGCGCTGCGGACGCTGCCGTCCACGCTGGTGGGCACGTCGTAGGCGTACTCCCGCAGGACCGTTAGGCGGCTGGCCCGGTGAGCGCGGGATCGGTTTTTGTGGGGCCTGCCGGCGGCGGGGTTGTCGTCCACGGGGCCGAACTGGACCTCCACCGGTGCCACGTGCATCTTGATTTCGGTGTCCACCGAATGCTCCGTCAGGCTGTTGTCCAAAACGGTCACCGCCGGAGCGGAGGCGGAGGAGGGCTTGCACTGGGCGGCCTCCGCGTGCAGATTGGTCAGCTTGCTCCCCTGCGCCGAGTTCCGCACGCCGGGCGCGCTTCTGTCGGTGTACGAGGAGTCGGCGCTGCTGCTGCCGGCGCCCCTGTTCGACTCGCCGTCCGTCTTGGCCGATCCGGCCGCGGACGCGGCGGCGGCGGCGCCGGCCCGCGGCAGCAGAGCGTCCTCCTGCGTCGAGTAGCGGCACCGCCCGGGGCAACAGGCCCGCGACCACAAGTGCCTCACGTCCTGCCTGTTGACGCAGTGGTGCGCGACCATGAAAGTGGCGAGGGCCAGCGCCGCCACGCCAAACAGGCACGTGAACGCCAAATCGAAAGGGTGGTCCTGCGACACGGCCGTGGCGCCGAACACCCAGAGCCCGGCGTACAACCCCAACGCCGCCGCCGCCCCGGTCAGCTGAGCGCCAAACGTGTGCTCGTTCTCCAGCGCCGCCAGGGGCGCGGCTGGCGACACCGCGCCGGGCGCGAGGGGGTGGCGCGCGCCGTCTGCCGGCCCCTCGCCGGCTAAATGCTGCTGCTCCTCGGCCGGCTCCTTCAATTCGTAGCGGCGCTCCGGGTGCCGGCGCAGCTGAAGCAGGATGCTGAGGAAATACACGCAGTCCACGAAGATGATAAAACCCGCCGGGCCGTAGAAAGCGCCGATGCTCGGCTCCCACGCCATCCAGCAGCTGAGGGAGCGGAAGAGTTCTAAGTATTTTCTACCTGCGACGACAAGCCGAACGTGGAGAGACCGGATCCACTTACTATGGCGCATTGATCTGGCTGCCGTAGTTCTTGATGTTGGCCGCCGCAGTGATGCCGCAAACGATAGTGGGGATTCCGCCGCCGATTAAGTAGAACCTTTGGGAACCGGTTAAGAGAAAGCTCGAGCCTGTAGCGGGACACCAACAAGCGGAAGCACGTACCTCAGCATCGGGCGCGGCGGCGGGGGTGGCTCGTCCGGTTCCTCGTAGCGCTTGGCTTTGCGCGTCACTTGTTTGTAAATGTTCCGCGCCGTCACGCCCACCCAGAGGGCAGTAGCCAGCGTGGAGTAGTGCAGTAAAATGCCCACCTGGAGTGAGGAGTGGGTTGAAAATTTAGCCGTCACCAATCCGGGCAACCGATCCGGTGTTGCGGAAATGGAAAGCGGGGGGGGGCTCACCGCTTGGCACACACTGGCGTAGCGCGTTTGATTGATGCCGCCCGCGAACACGGCGCACGTGAGCGAGACGTGGAAGCAGAGGTTGACCAGCATGTGCCAACACTTGCGGCTGACGCGCACCGACCTGGAAGCGGCGGCGGCGGATTAGCGAGACGGCGGGCGGGCGAGCCGGGAAGGCGGGCGTGAACGGGCGCTTACTTGTGGTGGTAGACGTAAGTGACGATGATGGTCAGCAGGCAGGAGAGGAGCACGATGGCGGTGGCGTAGATGACCGGATGCAGCGGTACGATGGTGGGAGTGAAATAGTCCACGGTGCTCAGGTCCTGCCACGACCGCAGACCGCAGTCGATTCTCGCGTTGCTGGCGATTCGTCGAGGTCAGACGAGAGTACAAAAAAAAAAAAAACGCTTACCATGAGCAGCCCGTAGTTGCCGAGCGAGTTGCAGGAGATGGTGGTGAAGTTGTCGTGGTGGCCCAGGGTGCGGCAGCCGTCGCTGTCCCAGCCGCCCCGGCCGCCCGCCAGGCCGAAGTCCCAGCGGGCCGACACGGCGTCGGAGCCGCGCGTGAAGCGCCGCAGGGTGATGTTGACGGGCGTCCGCAGCGCGCGCGCCGAGATGCCGTCTGGATCCGAGAAGAGAGCAAACGCGCTTTGAACACGCCGCGTAGAACCGTCGTGTTCGAGAGGGAGGGATGGGGGATAGAGGGAGGGAGGAGGAAGGGATGGAGGGAGAGAGGGAGGGTGTGAGGGAGAGGTAGAGGGAGGGATGGAAGGAAGGAAAGATGGAGGGATAGAGGGATAGGTGGAGGGAGAGAGGGAGAGGTAGAGGAGGATTGGAGGGATAGGGGGAGGAAGGAGGGGATAGAGGAGGGATGAGGGAGGGATGGATAGAGGGAGCGATGGAGGGATAGGGGGAGGGACGAGGGATAGAGGAAGGTTGAGGGAGTCTGGATGGAAGGAAGGAAAGATTGAGGATAGATGGATCTTGTTAGGGGGAGAGGGAGGGCAAGAGGAGGAGGCTGGAGAGATAGAGGGAGGAACTGTGGGGGAAGGAGGGGGGTTTGGATGAGGAGAGATGGATAGCTTTCTCTCTTGAGGGGTTCGAGGGTGCGGGCGTGAGGGAGAGGTCTCGGGAGGGATGGAAGGAAAGATGGCAGGATAGATGGATAGATGAAGAGGAGGAAGATGGAGGGATAGATGGATAGGTGGAGGGAGAGAGGGAGGGCAAGAGGGAGCGATGGAGCGATAAGAGGAATGTGGGAGGGATGGAGGGAGAGATGGATAGAGGGATGATGGAGGGAGAGGTGGAGGCGTGAGGGAGAGGTAGAGGGAGGATTGGAGGGATAGGGGGAGGAAGGAGGGGATAGAGGAGGGATGAGGGAGGGATGGATAGAGGGAGCGATGGAGGGATAGGGGGAGGGACGAGGGGATAGAGGAAGGGATGAGGGAGGGATGGAGGGAGGGATGGAAGGAAGGAAAGATGGAGGGATAGATGGATAGGTGGAGGGAAAGAGGGAGGGCAAGAGGGAGGGATGGAGAGATAGAGGGAGGAAAGATGGAGGGATAGATGGATATTGTGGGAAAGAGGGAGTGGCAAGAGGGAGGGATGGAGAGATAGAGGGAGGGATGGAGAGATAGAGGGAGGAATGTGGGAGGGAAGGAGGGAGGGATGGATGGAGGGAGAGATGGATAGAGGGATAGATGGAGGGAGAGGTGGAGGGCGTGAGGGAGAGGTAGAGGGAGGGATGGAAGGAAAGATGGCAGGATAGATGGATAGATGAAGAGGAGGGAAAGATGGAGGGATAGATGGAGGGCGTGAGGGAGAGGTAGAGGGAGGGATGGAACGAAAGATGGAGGGATAGATGGATAGATGGAGGGAGCGGTGGAGGGAGAGAGGGAGGGCAAGAGGGAGCAATGGAGAGATAGAGGGAGAGATGGATAGAGGGATAGATGGAGGGACGGAAGGAGGGCGAGGGAGAGAGAGGGAGGGAGGGAGGGATGAGGGATAGATGGAGGCAGAGGTGGAGGGAGGGAGAGATGGGGAGATAGAGGGAGGGATGGATTTCCGATCGGCACTAAACGCGTCGGTATCCGCTTGTTCCACGCGTCGGTCCGGTCCGACGGGCCAGAAACAATCCAACCCCACTTGCCGATCTTCGCCATGATGACGGGCGTGGCCACGGTCCTCCGCTTCCCGCCGTCGGCCAGTTTGGAGGAGTTGCCGGTGGACGGGAAAAACTTGCCGTTGCGGAACCCCAGGAGGTGCAGCTTGTAAACCGTGTCCTCGCCCTGCCCGGGGACCAGTGCGGCCTGGGTCAAGAGCGACTGAGGAAGCTGCAGGGAAGCCTCGACCGTGGTGCTCTGAAAGAAAATAAAACCACCAAAAATACCGTAATTTCCGCCCTATAAGTGGCGATTCGGCTAATTTCGGCATTTTTTTTTCCTCACGGCCGCAAGCGGAAAAGGTAAGCGTGAGATCGGTGGAATATATGTGCTGAGGAAATGATTTTTTACCGGTATGGTTTTTTTTTTTTTTAACCAGCCCTGCTGGTGCAGTGCTAGCGTTACCGCCGCGCTAGCGTGTTGCTGCCGCGTCTCAGTGATTTAGGTATGTTTTTTTTTTTTTAACCGGCAAGGTTAGCTAAATTAATCAAATTAAATTAAATTAAGCTAAGCTAAGGTATTAAAACTTTTTTTTAATTTAAAGAGACCGGTGGAATATATGTGCCGAGGAAGTAACTTTTACCGGTCTGGCCCTATTAGTGCTGCGCTAGCCTGTTGCTGCTGACTCTCAGTGATTTAGGTATGTTTTTTTTTTTAACCGGCACTGTTAGCTAAATTAAGCTAACCGAAGACAAGATAAGGTATTAAAACTTTGAAAACTCCCTGGTCGGTGGTACACACGCATAAAAGTAACTCTAATAATTACAAAATAAAATCCTCCCTGCAAATATTAACGTAATTCCCGGCCTACAAGCCGAGACTTTTTTTCCACACGCTTTCAACCCTGAGTATTATGCGGTGATGCAGTTAATTTAAAGAGACCGGTGGAATATATGTGCCGAGGAAGTAACTTTTACCGGTCCAGCCCTGTTAGCGCTGCGCTTGCGTGTTGCTGCCACGTCTCAGTGATTTAGGTTTGTTTGTTTTTTTTTTTTAACCGGCATTGTTAGCTAAATTAAGCTAAGCTAATGGATTAAAACTTTGAAAACTCCTTGGTCGGTGGTACACACACACGAAAGTACCTATAAAAATTACAAAATAAAATCCTCCCTACAAATATTAACGGAATTCCCGGCCTATAAGCCGAGACTTTTTTTTCCACACACTTTCAACCCTGAGTATTATGCGGTGATGCGGCCAATTTAAAGAGACCAGTGGAATATATGTGCCGAAGAAGTAACTTTTACTGGTCCGGCCCTGTTAGCGCTCCGCTAGCGTGTTACTGCCGTGTCTGAATGATTTTTACCAGTATGTTTTTTTTGTTTTTTTAAACCGGTCCTATTAGCGCGGCGGGCCTAGCGTTAGCGCGGCGGCGCTAGCGTCAAACTCTTTGCGTACCGTCTTCCTTTGTAAATATTTCGAGTTTCAATGTGGGTTTCAATGTGGGCACTTGCGGCTTTTACACAGGTGCGGCTTATGTATGTACCAAATGGGATTTCCTTTACAAATGTATGGGTGAGGCTTATAATCAGGTGCGCTTTGTAGGCCGGAAATAACGGTACACAGTTCTAGACCAACTTTAACTCTCTCACGCATTCAAAATCCTGTATATGTCATATGTGTGTCAAAATCTGTTCAAATCAATAAAAGCCCCCCCCCCCGCTGACCTTTAGTAGGACGCTGGAGAAGGAGCCCGTGGTGTTGCATTTAAAGGTGAGCTGGCGGTCCTGCCCGGTGGTCCGTTCCGGGATGGGCCTCTGGAACAACATGCAGGTCATGCCGTTCCACTCGTTGGCCTTCACCGCGTGGGCCTCCAGCGCTATATTGGGGGACGTCTGCCAAAAAAAAAAAAAACGCCGGCCTTCATGATGTTGGGCTGTCAAAATCAAATTTTGGATTTTCTCTGCCATCCTTGGTAGTGGGTGTATGGTATAAATTTAGTGTACACAATTTGAGATTGCAAAATGCTAAACGGTTAGCAATCCTGATTAGCATTAGCGCGCAAGCGATACCATTATCAGGTCAAAACACGCTAACCACTATTTAGCTTTTTCACACTTATTACACGTGCGTAACACATTTAACGGTTTCTTAAGGCCAAGCGATGGGATTAAAACCGATTCTAAAAAATAAACACAATTAAAAAAAAACATTTTTGTTACTACTTGCATTGATTTTCGCTGCTATCCTTGGTAGTGGGTGTACAGTATAAATTTAGTGTACAGAATTTGAGACTGCAAAATGCTAAACGGTTAGCAATCCCGATTAGCATTAGCGCGCAAGCGATACCATGTCAGGTCAAAACGCGCTAACTACTATTTAGCTTATTCACATTATTACACATGCATTACACATCAAATGGTTTCTTATAAATCACTTAAAGATGCTCCGGCACTACACATATATTCCACCGGTCTCTTCAAATTTGCCGCATCACCGCATAATACTCAGCGTTGAAAGCGTGTGGAAAAAAGTCTCGGCTTATAGGCCGGAAATTACGGTAATATTTGCAGGGAGGATTTTATTTTGTCATTATCAGAGGTACTTTTGTGCGTGTGTACCACCAACCAGGGAGTTTTCAAAGTTTTAATATATTAGCTTAGCTTAGCTTAATTTAGCTAACAGTGCCGGTTAAAAAAAAAAAAAAAACAAACATACATAAATCACTGAGACGCGGCAGCAACACGCTAGCGCAGCGCTAACAGGGCCGGACCGGTAAAAGTTACTTCCTCGGCACATATATTCCACCGGTCTCTTCAAATTTTCCGCATCACCGCATAATACTCAGCGTTGAAAGCGTGTGGAAAAAAGTCTCGGCTTATAGGCCGGAAATTACGGTAATATTTGCAGGGAGGATTTTATTTTGTCATTATCAGAGGTACTTTTGTGCGTGTGTACCACCAACCAGGGAGTTTTCAAAGTTTTAATATATTAGCTTAGCTTAGCTTAACTTAGCTAACAGTGCCGGTTTAAAAAAAAAAAAAAACAAACATACATAAATCACTGAGACGCGGCAGCAACACGCTAGCGCAGCGCTAACAGGGCCGGACCGGTAAAAGTTACTTCCTCGGCACATATATTCCACCGGTCTCTTCAAATTTTCCGCATCACCGCATAATACTCAGCGTTGAAAGCGTGTGGAAAAAAGTCTCGGCTTATAGGCCGGAAATTACGGTAATATTTGTAGGGAGTATTTTATTTTGTAATTATTAGAGGTACTTTTGTGCGTGTGTACCACCAACCAGGGAGTTTTCAAAGTTTTAATATATTAGCTTAGTTTAGCTTAACTTAGCTAACAGTGCCGGTTAAAAAAAAAAAAAAACAAACATACATAAATCACTGAGACGCGGCAGCAACACGCTAGCGCAGCGCTAACAGGGCCGGACCGGTAAAAGATACTTCCTCGGCACATATATTCCACCGGTCTCTTCAAATTTGCCGCATCACCGCATAATACTCAGCGTTGAAAGCGTGTGGAAAAAAGTCTCGGCTTACAGGTCGGAAATTACGGTAATATTTGCAGGGAGGATTTTATTTTGTCATTATTAGAGGTACTTTTGTGCGTGTACCACCGACCAGGGAGAAGGCCTGTGCTGAGGCCAAGCGGTGGGCGGCGATCTTCTGGAGGCAAGCGATGATCCGAGAGCACGCCGTGGCCTCGCGCTGCGCCATCCACAGCACGCGCTCGTCGGCCAGCATCAGATTACTCGCCATGCTCACCATCACTTCACCGAGCTGGAAAAACGCCCCCCAAAACAGAGCGAATTTAGGAAGGGACAAACCTGAATCAACCTTAAACATGTTCGGTCCAAAATCAAACAAAAGCTCGCCCCTCACGTCTTTAAACTTGTCCGCGAACTTGGCGAACTTCTCGATCATCTCCGCCACGAAGATGATGTCCATCTTGTCGGAGAAGTTGCCGGCGTCCTTGGTGCAGAGGAGGAGGCGGCGCGCCCTGGGCACCACGTTGCTGTCGTTCAGAGGCATCTGAGAACGGGGGCGAGAAAAAGGGCGAGGTCAAGATCCGAAATCCTGGCCGGGAAGCGGAACAACTCGCCTGGTTGATGACGTAGAGAAACCGGGTGACGTCTTTTTGGAACTGGCATTGGGAATAATCTTCCTCCGCCCAGAGCCCGTCGCGGTTACAATTCCGCCAGGCACGCTGCTCCTCTCCGGAGACGCCCAGGTAGCTTCCTGCGCTCGACTGCAATCTGTTGCAGGGGAGGAAGGCTCGGATTCCGGCCAGGGTGCGCGGCCACCTGGAATGTGATCGGAAATCTTATCTCCGATTATTGGCTCAAAATGTCTGCAAATAATTTTATGAATGACGATCGGCATACAGCGCAAGAGTTGAGTCAGTAAAATGCGAACCAACCGGAAGTCTCCCTTGTTGTTGGAGATGCGTTCGGGGGCGCAGTATTTGGCGGAACTCTCCAACACCACGATGTGGACCGTCCTTGTGGTGTTCCCTCGGCTCGTCCTGACCCGGCACTCCCAGTTCCCGGTGAAGCCCGGTTGGATGTTTGAGATGGTCAACGCGCTGCCGGAAGACATATTTCAATTTATATTCTGACGCTAAGTGTTGCGGCATTTCTTCATTTCTCGTGTACAATTCACACCTCGGCATTAAACGCAACCTCAAAATTCTGGAAAACCCTTCTACTCGTGTATAACGCATTTTACAACGATGATTTTGATTCATGATCAAAACATGTATCGTCTGCATTTTTTTCCTCCAAATAATTATTGTGAGGTTCAGCACTTTGTTTTCAGACTTTTTATCCACCCGCTCTTATTTTGAAATTGAAACAACCTGACTTTTATTTAGTAAATAAGAAAACGCACAGTTGCGCAGACCCGGGCAGAATTTGTAAGATGGGTACAATTCTTCGGAGATGACATGAAATATTATTTTAATGGGATTCATATAAAACGCTCAAGCATTTCAGAAACGAATACCATCAAGAAATGAATGATGGTTGTTGTTGTTCAGTCATCCTCCGTATAAAAAAAAAAAGAAGAAGCAAAATTTCATAAATTCTCCCAGGGTGTGCACTCTTATGAGCACAACTGTACATAGATACATAATAATAAGTACCCCTCCCTCATATTGGAATGACAGTGTAGGCTCCACCTTTTTCATAACCTCTAGATGGCGGTGGCATGTAAGGATGAACGTGTGCAACTTTTCATCACTATTTATAAAATATGAACTCCCCCCACCCCCATTTTCCCTTGTACCCAAGTATAATGCGCACTATTGTCTTTTGATAATTTGAACATTTTGGGGGGAAAAGCTGGTAAAGCGATGGCCTCACAGTTCTGAGGACCCGGGTTTGATTGGAGGCCCGCCTGTGTGGAGTTTGCATGTTCTCCCCCGTGCCTGCGTGGGTTTTCTCAGGGGACTCGGGTTTCCTCCCACATCCCAAAAACATGCAACGTAAATTGGAGACTCTAAATTGCCCCACGGTGCGATTCCATGTGCCCTGCGATTGACTGGCAACCAGTTCAGGGTGTACCCCGCCTCCTGCCCGTTGACAGCTGGGATAGGTTCCGGCACCCCCCCTGCGGCCCTTGTGAGGATAAGCGGCTAAGGAAATGAATGGAAAATGCACAGTATGCACGGAAAATTATAGTAGGTGTTTAATTCTCATCACCTTGCAATCAGAGAGCAGTTCTGCACCATGTGTTTCTCAATGTAGATGCCCTGGGCGGCGTCGGGGGTCACCATGCGCCCGTTCTGATACCACAGCACCTGCATGTCCTCAGCTACGAAGGACGCCTGGCACTGGAAGGGCAGGCTGTCTCCCTGAAAGACCACCTGGCGCTGGGACGGAGTCAGCTGGAAGGAGGGCAACTCCAGCGGGGCGTCTGCGACAGCAAAGTAGCCATATTGGGAAATTTTGAATGACGGCGCAAGCTAGTATGTGCAGTATTTGGTACTGGAAGCCCTGAGTCTGACAGACCCGGGATGTCTCCACTCCGGTGTGAACTTTCTCGACTGATTGCAAAAAGGTTCAAATTTCAAGACACCGCTTTAATGCCGTCGCCATACCGCACGTAAGGAGCTCCGGTCTGATGGCGGTGATGAGCTGGCCCTGTAACGACTGCGGGTACGAGCACTTGGTGGTCTTGGCCGCCACGTTCCGGTCACGGAGCCAGCGCAGCAGCCACAGCAGGTTGCAGTCGCAGAGCAGGTACGGCGTCTGGAAGTCCCTGCGGGTTCGCGGGAAAGCGCGGGCGGGGTGACAAAACGCTCGGAGCGACAATCCCCGACCGCTTTTCAGCCTCGTACTCACAGTGACTTCAACGACACGAGACTGTCAAAGGTCCCTTGAGCCAACGAAGAGAACAAATTCCCTGAAAGATTTCTGCAAACGTGATTGAAAATGTGAATAAGTCATGGGGGCATCGTTAATTTTTGGATTATTTTTTTCCCATCACTGAATAAAGCAAAACACTTACAGCCGGATGAGACTGGTGAGGCCCCGGAAGATGTCAACATTCAGGCAGCCGATGCTGTTGTTGGACAACTCCCTGATGTGCCAAAACCAAAATTTGAACCGGCGCCATTTTTGTTCATTTCTTCGTTCTGTTATACAGGCAGGTAAAACTGCCCCATAAAAATGTATATACCGGCATGCATGGCTGGAGTATTAATTATATATGCGCCGTAGTTTCCGGCCTATAATCCGTGACCCCCCCCCCCCACACGCTTTCACCCCTGCGGTTTATGCAGTGATGCGGCTAATTTGTGCATTTTTTCCTAACGCCCACAAGGGGGCGCTCGAGCGGAAAAGGGAAGAGTGAGACCGGTGGAATATATGTGCCGAGGAAGTGACTTTTACTGGTATGTTTTCTTTTTTATTTTTTTTGCGCTAGTGTTAGTGCCATGCTAGCATGTTGCTGCTGTGTCACTGCCGTGTCTCAGTGATTTTTACGGGTATGTTTTTGTTTTTAAACCAGACCTGTTAGCGCGGCACTAGCGTTAGCATTAGCGCGGAGGTAGCGTTAGCGCGGAGGTGCTAGCATTAAAATTTGTCCCAAAAAAAAAAAAAAAAAAAAAATATTCTTGCTCTTACTGGTGTGGCGTTTGGCAAAATAAATAATTTTGGTAATCCTAACCGACACTTTTCATGTCACAGTCAAGAAAAAAAAAAGGATAATGTGTCTTTTTTTTTTTTTAAATTCAGTCACGGCTAAAATATTGGCACTCCAGTTTTGCCTCTGGCTTCAGTTGTGGAACTGTGGATGAAATGGACCCATGAAAATCTCAATTATTTTGCTCACGTGAAAAGATGAAAATCTTTTGAACACGCACTTGTATTCTTATCCCCTCCAGTTACAATTCCCACCTCAAAAAGTCAATGCCGAGCGACTCCTTCAAGAGAGACTTGTTGGGGCAGAACTGTCTCAAGGTGCTTTTTTTCTTTTAATGTTTGTGCGCCTCCAGGCGGGTGTCTGCATTTTGGTTGGGGGCGACATTGAAGTTACGGTTTCCCTCAGATGGCCTTTATGACTGTGATACCGTGAAGAACTTAAATTGCCTCATCTTATTTACATCGGTTTATGAGCTAGTTTTGGCGGATGGATGACTTCAAATATTTGGGGTATGAAGAGTGCGGGAAAGAAGTGAAGAAACGGGTCCAAGCGGGGTGGAACAGTTGGCGGAAGGTGTCTGGTGTTCTATGTGACAGAAGAGTCTCCGCCAGGATGAAGGGCAAAGTTTATAAAACAGTGGTGAGGCCAGCAATGATGTACGGATTAGAGACGGTGGCGCTGAAGAGACAACAGGAACCAGAACTGTAAGGGGCAGAAATGAAGATCTTGAGGTTCTCGTTAGCAGTGAGCAGGTTGAATAGGATTAGAAACGAGCTCATTAGAGGGCCAGCAAAAGTTGGATGTCTTGGAGACAAGGTTCGAGAGACCAGACTTCGATGGTTTGGACGTGTTCAGAGGTGAGAGAGGGAGTATATTGGTAGAAGGGTGCAGAAGATGGACCTACCAGGGAAAAGAGCGAGACGAAGACCAAAGAGAAGGTTGATGGATGTTGTGAGGGAAGACATGAGGGCAGTTGGTGTTCGAGAGGAAGACATAGGAGATAGGATTAGATGGAAAATGGCACACGGTGGTGACTCCTAACGGGACAAGCCGAAAGGAAAAGAAGAAGACAAACGTTTCTGGGGGTGGGTGGAAGAGGGCTGGAACGGATTAACGGTATTTGCATTGATTTCAGTGCAGAAACATTATTTGAGAGTACCTCAAGGTATGGCTGTACTCGTTTCTGGCGGTTGGTTGCTCAAAGATCAATCGGATTCTTAAGCCATTCGAGTTGCATCGACAATCGGAACATGATTTGACCTCTCGCTCGCCATACCGGACCAAGTGGGACTGCTCAAGCGCCACTTATTTCCATTTGAATGTTTTGTTCTGTGAAAATGACACACGGTGGCGACCCCTAACGGGACAAGCCGAAAGGAAAAGAAGAAGAAGATGAGCTACTTTTGGTGTCAGAAATCAAGGGCAGTGGTTTTTTTTGGGGGGCACAGATTTTCACAAGAATCATGGGGCGGAGGGGAGACACACGCTAGATTTGCCTTTGCGGGCCACATGAAATCATCTGGCGGGCCGGATCTGGCCCCCAAGCCTCAAGTTTGACACCCGTGCCCAACAGCCTTGATTCGGGTGGGGGGGGCGCTGCAAAACGTCAAGCCGAGACAACACGACAGACCCGCTTTTTATCTACTCCATGGCATCACGAGGCGAACGATTGACAGCGCGGAAGGGCGGGGGAGGGGGGGGGGCGTAAGGGGAGGCAAAAATAGCCTGATGTGATTAGGCCTGGGACTCTTCAGCTGTTCTGCCGGGGGGGGGGGGGGGGGCTGTGGAGATGTCGAGGGCTGCACACTTATGATGCTAAACACGCCCAGCGAATCTGCCGTCGATGGCTGAAACTGTTGTCAAGAGCGATTGTTTTTTTCCCCACGCAAAGCGCATATAACGGTAGCGCGGCCAAACTCAACTTCGGCTCGACGACATCCGGACCCTCTCGGTTCTAAATCATGCCGCATTCGTGGGACACGCTGGATTCCCGGCCCGCCGAAGGCAGAGATAACAAAATACCGGTGGGAGCGTGCAAACGCGTCTAAGGTCCCCCCCACCCCCACCCGAGCCGACTCTGGCGCGGAGCCAGACTAAACAAGGTGGCGGAAATAAGACCGACCCTCCTCCCTTACGGAGACGTAGCGGAGCTGCCGGACACAAACGCGCGGCTAGTTGCAAACGTAGATACGCGACGACGACTGCTCTCGAAGTGGTCGTGATTCTAAAGAAGGAGTTAAAATCGACGGAACAATCCAAAAGTGCGAGAAGGAAGGCCAAACCGCTACTCACAGTCTTTTCAGAGCTGGCAAGCCGAGGAAAGCGCCCGGTTCTATGCGGCTGATCAGGTTATTCCGCAGGTCCCTGCAAAATAAATAAAATAAAGACATATACGCACATATATTATATACATATACCGTAATTTCCGGCCCATAAACGCGACTTATGCGGTAATGCGGCTAATTTGTGCATTTTTTTCCCCCTACAGCCGGAAGGGGGCACTGAGTTGAAAAGGTAAGAGTGAGACCGGTGGAATGTACGTGCCAAGGAAATGATTTTTACCGGCATGTTTTTTTTTTTTTTAACCGGCCATGTTAGCGCTGGGCTAGCATGTCGCTGGTGGGTCACTGTCATGTCTCAGTGATTTTTACTGGTATGTTTTTTTTTTTTAAACCGGCCCTGACAGCGCAGTGCTAGCGTGTTCCTGCTGTGTTACTGCCGTGTGTCCGTGATTTTTACCAGTATACTTCTATTCAACTAGCGTGTTACTACGTTAAAGCCGCGTGTCACTGATTTAGTTTTTTTTTTTTTTTTTTACCGGCCAAGTTAGTGCTATGCTACTGTGTTGCTACTGTGTAGCTCCTGTGGAATTTTTTTTTTTTTTTTTTTTTTACCGGTATGTTTTTTTTCCCCCACTAGCCCTGTTCGTGCTACCGTGTTGTTGCTATGTTAAGCTACGCTAATGCGTTAAAACTGAAAACTTCTGTGTACCGTCTTTCTTTGTAAGTATCTTGCATTTCAATGTGGCCACTTGCGGCTTTTACACAGCTGCAGCTTATGCAGGTACCAAACGGTATTTCCTTTACAAATGTACTGGGTGAGGCTTATCAGCAGGTGCGCTCTGTAGGCCGGAAATTACGCTAGTATTTCTTATTCTCTTTAAACACGCAGTGACTCGTACTGAACGATAAAAATGAATTCTGGTATAGCACCAAAAAAGAACTTAGGGGAGGGACGTGTCACAAATCAGGAAGAACAACCATTACAATAAAAAGGGCGTCCGGCGTAAAAACTGTGCCAAACAAATATGAGCGTTCATCTGAGATGTCACGCTGTAGCGACCCCTCACGGGACATGCCGAAAAAAAACGTACTTACTAGTGCAGCACATGACTTTAAAACTGCCAGATTAGAGTCTATGCTAGCGCTAATGCAAAACGCGAAGCTACCTAGCCGATCCGCCAATACCACACCTCGTTAAAAACTCAAACCCCTACCAGTTAATCAGAACCAGAACCCATCAACATGGATATTTGACGTCTAAATCCGTCAATGGTAGTGAATGTGTTCTAAAAGTTTTTATTCAGTCCCCCCTGCTTGCTCCCCACCAGGTTGTGAGGCAAACCAACCGTCGTAAATGAATCTGTGCAACATTCGTTCTTTCCAATTCCATTTTGCACCAATCGAACACCAAAATTACCTTTTTGTATTTAGCGCACATGACCGTTCGAATAGCCACCGTGGGCTCCAAGAAACGTTCAAGACCAAGCTCTCAGAGAAAGAACAAATTTATGCAAAATCTTGTCGTTAAGTCGGAAAATAGCGAAATCCCTCTTGAAAGGGATTTTTTGACAAATCCAGAGGTACCGAGGAAGATTCCACATTGAAAAATTTGCTCCGAAAGAAGCGTTTTGGACTGAACAAACAAGTCCAGTTGCCGAGATTCAACCTTTTCCGGATTACTGCGACCTAGATGACTGACAGAATACACAGACACATTCCACTGATACGCGGTATCAACTATCCGACCGAAAATCCGATTATTGTGGGCACCAAGAGAGCGATTTCTCTCCACACATGCATAGTGAACATTCCACCACAGCAGCAGATTTCCTCGGGAATTAGCACGTGACGCTGGGCTGATTCAGATCCAATTTCTATTGGGTAGCGTAATAATGGGAAACACCCACAATGTCTCCACAGTTACTCTGGAAATCCGCGCAGAGAGCCCGACAGCCCTCGTTCCTGGCCCCAAGTTCGAGGATGGACATGGACCGCGTTTCTTGGCGGACAAAAGAACGGGGAAAGGGACTGGAGGCCGGAAAAAGGAGGAGTCTTGATTTTATTTTCACTCGGGGCGAATTTGCTGAAAGTCGGGGGGGGGTGTTTCGGGGATTCTGTTGCAGACGACCTTTGCTGGGCTTCATTACAATGACAAAAGCAGGCGAGCCGTCCAACTCCACCGGCTGAGGGCGGACGCGCCCCTCCACCCACAAAGGGGGTGGGGGTGGGGGTGGTTATTTTGGAGATAAAAACTCCCCCTCGGGATTTGAGTGTGCTTTTACGACCCAATCGTTGAGCTGCCCCCGGCAGACAAAAAGCGTGTTAAAGCCTTGGCGGGGGAGAAGATCAAAGTTTGCCGGCACGCAAATTTGGCCCACGGGCACTAAACATACACAAACGTAAACAACAAAAATTTGGAAGGGGGCTGTCAAGAGAGACATACATCTCCCCCGCAACTTCGGTGCCTTAATGACTTGCTTTCCAAATACCCCAAGGGGCAAAAATTCACCGCTAACTCACAGACGCAATTTTGGGAAAATCGGATGCTCGCACAAGATTTACTTGGCTGTGTAATTTCACACTTGGTCGAGGCGCAACTATTAAAACAGGCTCCAAGCATTTCAAACTCCATTTCCCATTAGCCGTGTCCCCTTTAAGGCTTATTTTCCAAAGACTGAATAGGATTAAGGGTACGTACGAGGGTTTCCAGAACGCAACGTGGCTCCACAAAGACCCCCCCCCCCCCCACCCCGAGTCTTCTATACAAAGACCATAGGAAACATCGCGCTAATTTCCCCCACTGACGCAGTCATGTGTTATGGTAGCCCCGGGGTAAAATCCCCAACCATTACCGGTCTGGTTATTCAATCCGCGAGGAAGCCGTTCCCCAGTGATAACTCACGCGTGGAGGCCCGCAGCCAGGTTTCTCGAAAGAATCCGGAGCTCGGAAACACGGGGGCGATGGCGTTTCAAAAATGAGAGCGGTGGGGCCCGAGAAAAGCTGGTACAGATCGGGTTGGCAGATCTCCAGCAGACCGCCAACAACGATGGGGGCTATACTCAAATTAGCAATGATTGCAGGATTACAAGCACAACAACTGCTTTTATACCTTTAATAGTTTATACATCCATTTAAATATTATATCTATAAAAAAAACAAAAAAACATTAGTACAGTACTGTAGCGGGAAGCCGCAATAACAGGGTCTAATGCAGTATCCCTTGCAAGAAGACAAGGACCTATACCTTCAAAAAAAAAAAACTATTTACCCCTACTTCCCTGTTTTTCACTTTTCATGGGTAGGTCTGGTACCAATTAACTGTGAAAAACGAGGGATTACTGTCGTTGCGAATCACTTACAATGCAAGTGGTGTCAAACTCATTTTTGTCGCCGGCCACACTGTTGTTACGGTTTCCCTCAGAGGGCCGGGATGACTGTGAAACCATAAAAATCTTTAACTGCCTCATATTTATACATAAAATGTGAAATTTTGGTACAGATCTTAGCAAGAATCATTGGTCTGCCTGCAATGAAGAATGCTTTGCTCTGCCTGAAATGAAGAATGTTTTGCTCTGCTCTAGAAAACGTGGCAGAAAATGCAGGATAAACAGGGCGGAAATGTAGGAATAATTGTGAATATAATTATCATACATCTGCTTCCAATAAAGAAATGCTTTGCTCTGCTCTTGATAACGTGGCAGCCGCCTAGCAGGAGATAGCGAGAACAAACCATCAATTGTACGAGACAGTTCCTCTCCTCTCTCCTCGCGTCTTTGCTTCCTTTTTGGTCCAGTTTAACTAATGTCTAATCGGTAAACCTGACAACGCACATGATTTGCCTTCGCGGGCCACGTATAATTATGTGGCGGGCCAGATCTGGCCTCCGGGCCTTGAGTTTGACACCCTCGGTATATGCTTAGCGAAAATGACACACAAATAGCTCCTGTAATGAGACGTTCCACAGTCCCAAAGCATGATTTTCAGAGTGACGAAAAAAAAAAAAAAATACTCACAGTTTTTCCAACGTAGACAAGCCGACAAATGAGCCGTTCTTCAGTTCTTGGATTTTATTGTTGTTGAGTATTCTGTGAAAGGGAAGCGAAAAAAAACTAATGAATGAATAGTAACCGGGGCTTGACTTTCTTGCTCACCCGCCATAGCGGCGAGTCGCTTCCCAGAGTTGCTAGCCACGCAGCAATTTGGCTAGTCACGATTTTGCTGTTGCACAAATGCTGGTACAACGTTGAGGACGGAGAATGTTACCCAGCGCTGCTCAAATTTATCCGCATTGGACGGGTTTTTGGTTGCTAACGTCAAGCCTTGATAGCGCCACAATAAATAGAGCAAAACTGAACAATGTCTAATGGCCACGCTAAAAAATAGATGACACGGGAATGGGGACTTGCGTGTGTTTGTCGTGAGTTAGAACGGGATGTGTGGGTTGACTACCACACGGGTTCTACCCACAACCGTGGACCAGATTGGAGCCATCATGACCCTCATGAAAGACGAGGCAAGTTCTGGATGAGAGGAAAAGGGTATAAAAAAAAATCTCTGCATTAATGGAAATAACACTACTCGACCAAATATGTATTTTACCCTGTTAATAAAGTAGAAAGCAAATGCTAAAAAGTACTATACATAAGCGCTAGATCCTTTGTTTCACACGGACACTTATTGCCGACGGACGCAGTGCTGGGCCAAATATGATCTTTGCCTGGATTGAAAAATGAACATTTTAAGTACATTTTTTAGGACGTTATAACAAAATGGGGGTGAGTGAGGTGAATGGTAGTTAGCTACGGTAGTTAGCATTTTATTTTTTTTACCTAAATAGGTAATTGCAACCGCGCTAATGCCAATCACGGTTGCTAGCCATTGCTAACCATTTTGCTCTCTCGACTCATTTGGTTTAGCAATATTGCGAGTGGGGTTATGATTCAATTATTCGATCAAGTTAGGTCTGCTGTTTTTCCAGCTAATTTTAAAAGTCAAGTGTCATGAAATGATTTTTAGTATGTTATTAATGAAAAAACGGCAGCCGACATAGACCCATGCGTTTTTTTCCCCACCACAAAACATGATTTTGACGTATACAGCTTTTGGTAACTCCCGCCGTGTAAATCCTCTCGAGGGATTTGTTTTCGAGAAGCAAGGAAGTGACGTACACGGCAGGACCGCTCACAAGTGGACTCGTTTGTTTCAATCAGTTTTTACCTGCGGGGAAGCTAGCTCGTTGTTCCTTCGTGTTAGCCAAAATGCCGGCTCGTTGCAATGCTGGACATTGCTCGAACACTCGGGAAGATGGATTTACCCTTCATAAATTTGGAAGAGACCCGGTTCGTCGTGAAAAATGGGGCGGACCACGTAATCCGTCTCTCATAACGTAACAAAAGATCTCCGTACGTATGACAGGCGTGCTAAATGTGTCGATGTGCCCGTTGTACGGCGTCGGGCTCGCCGGCGAAGGCAGCCGCAGGCCTTGTGGCTCGCTACCGGCCTTGTCGACAAGGCCGAGTCGGCCGCAGGCCTTGTCGGCCGCGGTGGCTCATATCCGCTGCGGGAGTGGGCGTTTATCACCGCTGCGCGGAGGTGGATAAGGGCACAGGGGTGGTTTGGCCCGTGATCCGCATATCATCTAAATATGGCTCGAAACGATAGGGTAATATTGTACCGGTAACTTCACTGGGTTGTGAGATGTTTTCTTCGAAAAAAGCTTCTGCTTCTGAAGGGGCTTGTCCTAAGCGGGTTTTCAGTGGTGAATGTCCGGGGTGACATCACGGACAGTAGATCCAACCAATATGGCGACCATTTGGATGTCGAATGAGACGTCCGCAACTTTGCGCAAAGATGACGCACTCTCCGCTCATATTTATTTTTTCGTGTGGGCAGTGAAGTGAATAATCTTCTATGTAATTTTTATTTCAATAGCTATTTTAGAATGTTTATAGGGATGACATTAGACCTTTAAGAGAGGGTTGGCGAGGCGAAACTCTTTGCTGCCTTTGCTCGAGAGCTGTCACTCGTTGAGTACCAGCAAATGGGTTTTGGAAAAATCCATTCCATCACCCCACTCGCAGCTAACTGAAATTTGCAGAGGATAAAGAATGACAATGTGTCTCTACATGTGTTGCTGCAGCATTTGTGTTCAAATCTCTGCTCCCTATAATACTATTCGTTACCCCTTCGATGGCATTTTCCGTGATGCGTTGGCATCATGCTAGTGGGGCTTTCAAGCAAAAGTTTCCCCAAGTCAATTTATTTATGTATGATCTTGATTGAAAACATAAATCAGAAACCTGCCTGGGAGGTTGACGTGGTGCGTTCAAACGGCACCGTAAACGCCGCGACCGTCGTTTGTACTCACAGCGTGACGGTCCGATTCGGGAAGGAGTCCGGCGGGAGCACCTGGCGGAGCTCCATGTTGCTGCAGACCACCTTCCTGTCGGACGCCAGGCTCTTCCCGGTGCTTTTCGAGTGCTCGTCGTACGATTTGCAACCGGCCGCGAGCGCGGAGCCGCCGACGCCGCCGAGCAGCAAAGTCACAAACTGGAGCAAGCGGGCGCTCATTTTTCCCCCCCTCACAGGACCGCGAAGTCACCGCAATCAAAACGGACGAATCCGAAAATAAAAAGTTGCTCGAGTTTTTAGATTAACCACAAACATGTTACTTTCGCTTGCAGCTTATTCGGTCGACTCACAACTCCATCCTCCGTTTCTCCTTCAATGCAACGAAAGGATTGTCTTTGTTTGTTCCTTCATTTTCAAATCGTCTTTCCAAATCCCGTTGCGTTTTGTCTCCCATCGCTTCAGTGTTTTCTTTTCCACATTTCATCCCAAAATTATACACATACACAAGTCCTCTTTTTCATTTTTTCCTCCCTTCGGTTTTTTTTTTCTTTTTTTTTTTTTTTTTGCAACAGGAAATCAGCCAGGAAAACACCAGCGACGAGAGGAAGAGCAGTCCAAGGAAGGGCTACGACGGCTCGGCGCGTGAAGTACGTCGGGATGAATTATCCACATACGGTGCAAGCGATTATTAAATTCCCTTCGCGTGTTAGTAAAAGAATTCCAGACGGGTTGTTGTCCATTGAGGGGGTCTCCGCTCTTCCCCACGGGACTCTCGCCCTCACCGGAGCTGAGTTGTCGACCAGTTTCCCCGTCCCTATTTCAAAATAAATCACAGGACGGAAGTATTTGTTTTGAACTCATACATGGATTTTAGTTGTAAATGTGTATTTTTATTTGCGATGTATGCCAACGATCAAGAAGTACGAAGAATAAAAAAAATCCCTGAAAATAAATAAAATAAAATAAACTTCAATGTTTTTTAATCGTCTATGTACCCGAAAGCAAAGGCAATTTAAATATCCTGATATTGAAGTGTTTGTAACCCACGTATTAAACCAAGAAACATCAAATAATTCCATTTTTTTTTAAATCACAACGATATCACTGGGACCGCACGGGTGATTTATTTTTAAAAGATAAACCGGATATGATTGTCTTCCTCCCACGCCGCGGCGAGTTTGTGTGACGTAAACGCCCGGCCAGTCTTGCCAAGTCCTTCCACATTCTGACGTTTTGTTTCTTTGTTTTTGTTTTGTTTTTTTTCCCCCCTAAATTATGAAGAAAATGGAGTCTTCTAGAAGTGACAGTGACTGGCAGGGGCTGGTGAGCGAGGTGAGTCCGCCATAAACGTCCGTTGTTGTGCTCAGACGCACGCAGGTGTCCCTAATTAGAGACTGAACATATGGAGTGACGCTAAACTTTGGTTTTTTTGAGTTTGTGTGGGCGACAATTCGAAAATATGTATTTCTGTACGACTATTCAACAATGATTCAACACCTAAACGTGGTGTGTGTGTGGCTTATCTTCACCTTTGCGTTGTTTGCCTTTCCGCTTGCCGGCCAGGTCACCGGTGTTGACATTTGCGCAGTCACGTGACCCCAGGAAAAAGTGCTGATTTCGCTCGTTTGGCAAAAGTGAGGAGGTTGAAAGTACGATTTCCCGTTTGTGTGTTTTCTACTAGTTCCTGGCGTGTAAGCGCAAGCTGGAGAGCAAAAAAGAGGCCCTCCTCATTCTGTCCAAGGAGCTGGACGCGTGCCAGCAGGAGCGAGACCAGTACAAGCTGATGGCCAACCAGCTACGAGAGCGCCACCAGGGGCTCAAGAACAAGTACAGGGAACTCATTGTGAGTTATTGCACGCGTGTGAGAAATCCACTGCTTTGCATGAGCAGTGTATCCAATCGGTCATGGAATATGGATCCTATTTTGACAATGTGATGCGAAATCCTCTCTCGTTTCATCGTGTTTTGAGAAGATTTTTGTCGGCAATTCCGAATTTTCAGGGGTGCTGCCATTTTCGCTAGTCGCATGATGTACGTGAGGTGTACTGTGACGTTCCAAACGCTCGATTACATGGGGCCGCATTTATCCCCGGCGCCAATTTCTTGTATTTATCCTCATCTGATGAAGAAATAGCGGGATCGATTGATAGGGAAGACGGAGGAATACTTCCATACAGATATGAACCTGTGGCTGTAATTAATGTTGAACATTCGGATGGTTCTTTGGGCGGAATGACGCGGAGTCTGACTACTCGGAGGCCTGCGCGCGACATAAGTGCGTAAACAAAGACCCCCGGGAGTTCCGGGCCGGCAGCCCGGGACGGTTCTTCGGATGGGAATGACGAGCTCCGTCGGCGGGCCACGAGCCGAGCTTTCAGGCGGCGGAGGCCTTTAGCCGATCTTCGGTGGCGGCGGAGGCCTTTAGCCTAGCGTCGGCGTCAGGGGCTAACGGCCTCCGCCGCCGCCCGCTTCGTTAGCCCCGGACGCCGACGCTAGGCTATAGCCCTCCGCCCCCACCGAAGCTCGGTTAAAGGCCACCCCGCGGGTGCCGGCCCGGAGCTCCCGGTGGCCTTTGTTTACGCACTTATGACGCGCGTAGGCCTCCGAGTAGTCAGACTCCGCGTCATTGCGCCCGAAGAACCATCCGAATGTTCAACATTAATTACAGCCACAGGTTCGAATCTGTATGGAAGTATTCCGATACTGCTATTTCTTCACCAGATGAGGATAAATCCGAGAAATGAGCGCCGGGCATAATGGTGTCCCATGTAATCGAGCGTTTGGAACGGCACGGTACACGTCACATCCGCCCACGTACATCACGTGACTAGCGAAAATGGCAGCACCCTTGAAAATTCGTAATTGCCGACAAAAATTTTCTCAAAACACGATTAAATGAGAGAGGATTTAGCATCACATTGTCAAAATAGAGTACATATTACATGAGCTATTGGATACACTTTTAATGCAAGCGCTGGATTCCCCCTTTAAAAAATCTGCATGTTTCTCGCTGATGGTTTTCTTCTTCTTCATGATTTAGGACGGTGACCCATCTTTACCGCCGGAGAAACGCAATCAGGTAAATCCCAGAGTTGCGTTCGTCTTTGGGGTAGTTAGCGTTGTACCA
This sequence comes from Syngnathoides biaculeatus, assembly GCF_019802595.1. Lineage (NCBI taxonomy): Eukaryota > Metazoa > Chordata > Actinopteri > Syngnathiformes > Syngnathidae > Syngnathoides > Syngnathoides biaculeatus. The sequence goes on from NC_084660.1 coordinate 1,286,511, forward strand.
TCTCTATAAACAAAAACCTTGCTGGTATTATTCTTCAAATGTTTGACAATAAAGCATACCGTACAATACTATACCATGCCTACTACGGTATTTTAATGTGGGTCAAATGGTACTTGGAGACTTAAAATATTCGGATGGTTCTTCGGGCGGAATGACGCGGAGTCTGACTACTCTGAAGCCGACGCGCGGGACGCAAGTGTGTAAACAAAGGGCCCCAGAGCTCCGGGGCGGCAGCCGCGAATGGTTCTTTGGACGGGAGTGACGTAAAGTCTGACAAGCGAGCTTCGGTTAGCCGAGGTCCGGCGGGAGTCCGTTAGCCGAGGTCCGGCGGGAGGCCCTTAGCCGAGGTTCCGCGGGAGGCCCTTAGCCGAGGTCCGGCGGCGGCGGAGGCCTCCGTTGCTGCTGTAGCTCGGCTAACGGCCTCCCCGGACGCCGAAGCGCTGCTCGCGGCCCGCCGCCGGAGCTCACTCGTCAGACTCCGCGTCATTCCCGTCCGAAAAACAATATTCAACATTAATCACAGCCACAGGTTCAAATCTCTATGGAAGTATTCCTCCGTCTTCCCGATCAACCGATACTGCTATTTCTTCATCAGATGAGGATAAATCCGAGAAGTCAGCGCAAGGCATAAACGGTGTCCCATGTAATCAAGCGTTTGGAACGGCACATAACACGTCACATCCGTCCACGTAGGTCATGTGACTCGCGAAAATGGCAGCGCCCCTGAAAATTCATCATCTCCATTTGTGCGCACCAACTGATCAAAAATTAGTTTCACTCCTTTTTCTATTTTAATACCAGAATGTCTTGTATATTTTTTTCCACTTTGAAATTTACCTTGCCGGCCTGATTGCAGCAAGCTGGTGGACCAGTTTTGGCCCACGGGCCGTATGAGTAGCACCGACAGTCACCCGCATGATCATTGTTTTGTCGGTGATGTGGGTCACTGTCGGCTATCTCAGATGTTGTCTCCGAATGTTTCCCGTGGTTCCCGCAGGTGAACCTCGCCCAGCTTCTGCGAGACTCCAAGGAGCGTGCAAGGCAGCTCGGCGACGAGGTCAAGGAGCTGAACCAGCGGCTACTGGAGGCTCAGGGCGACAACAAGGTGAGTGGAGACGGCACACGCTTCCGGCCTCGTCCGCGGCATGTCGCTGAAAGCGGAACCTCTCATCCTCCTCGGCGGCGTCAGCTCCTGCGGATGACGATCACCCGACAGCGGCTGGGGGACGACGAGGTCGGCGCACGCCATTTCCCCGCTCACGAACGCGAAGATCTGGTTCGGCGACTGGAGACGGCCGGGCGTCAGGTTGGCAAAGCCGGGACTGTCGCCATCTTTTTGAGGCCAATTCGCAGCGTCGCGGTTTACGGTCCGCTAGATGGAAGAAACGGAGCACAACGCCAAGGCCCTGGCGGACGAGCTGCACGACGTGAAGGCGGAGCGCGGCGTGTACCGCGACAAGGCCGAGCGACTCAACGTGGAGCTCAATCGCGTCCTGGGCAACCGGGACTCGCGCATCGTGGACGTGGACGCGCTCTGCACGGAAAACCGGTAACGCACCCGCACGCCGGTTCTCGGCTTCGGCCTGGGTTTGAAAAGCACTTTGCGCCCCGGGAGGTATTTGCACGAGCGCTTCAAGCAGCTGCAGGAGGAGGTGAACCTGCTGAAATCCAACATCATGAAGTACAAGGTAACGGCGTTTCTAGGCCGCTCAAGATGAAGACAGTGGAAAGCGATAAAAGCTGGGCTGGTTGCAGAATGCGCTGGAAAGGAGGAAAAACTCGAGTGGTTACCAGAAGGGACACCCCACTCCAATCAAGGGGGTCCTCTCCGCCGAGCGAGGTATCCCAACCCGCAAAACGTACGATCGGTACCGCTGATGCAGTTCGTCGTTTGATGCGAGCAAAAGCTGTTGAACAATATTTGATCGGAATGGAACACGTTTTTGTCATTGCGCATAAATATATCATCATGTATTTGTTTTGAAATTCAAACCCCGCGCAGTGGAGGGGATGCTTCTGGAAGAGCACGGCGGCAGCCTCCCGGCCACGCCCCGGTCCGTTTCCGACCTCAAGTCGCTGGCCACGGCGCTGCTGGAGACGGTCCACGAGAAGAATCTCGTCATCCAGCACCAGCGCCACACCAACAGGTGACCGCCGGGTCGGGCCCCCGTTTGGCCGAGCTTTGTTGATCCGGGAATTGTGCCCGTAAAGCAGGGGTGTCAAACTCATTTATTAGTTCGGGTTTCCCTTCAGAGTGCCGTTATGACAGTGGAACCATAAAAATTGTTTATCGCCTCGTCATATTGACGCGTGAAATTTAGATATCAAGGGTAATGGGTTTTTCAACCATTATTGAGGTATGGTAACGTAAAAACGCTTGCAATACCTCAACGTTATGCTTTATGATTATGACAATTTGAAATTTTGGTACAGATTTGAACAAGAATTACGGAAGTTGACATACTAATTTCCGGCCTACAGAGCGCACCTGGTTATAAGCCTCACTCGGTAAATTTGTAAAGGAAATACCATTTGGTACATACTGTACATAAACCCCACCTGTGTAAAAAAGTGCCCACATTGAAACGCAAGATCTTTACAAAGAAGTACGGTACACAGAAAGACTTTTCAAAGTTTTAATACCTTAATTTAGCTTAACATAGCAACAACATCGTAGCACTAATAGTGCCGGTTTAAAAACAAAAAACAAAAAAAATCATACCGGTAAAAATCACGGAGACACCGGAGTAACGCAGCAGAAACACGCTAGCACAGTGCTAATGCTAGTGCAGTGCTAACAGGGCCGGTTTAAAAACAAAAAACATACCGGTAAAAATCGCGGAGACACGACAGTAATGCGGCAGCAACATGCGAGCACAGTATTGATGCTAGTGCAGTGCTCACAAGGCCAGTTTAAAAAAAAAAAAAAAAACATACCGGTAAAAATCGCCGAGACATGACAGTAATGCAGCAGCAACACGCTTGCACAGCTTTAATGCTAGCACAGCGCTAACAGGGCCGGTAAAAAAAAAAACATACCGGTAAAAATCACGGAGACGCAGCAGTAATGCAGCAGCAACACACTTCCACAGCGTTAATGCTAGTACAGCGTGAACAGGGCCGGTTAAAAAAAAAAACATACCAGTAAAAGTCACGCAGACACGGCAGTAACGCAGCAGCAACACGCTAGCACAGTGCTAATGCTATTGCAGTGCTAACTGCGCCGTTTAAAAAAAAAAAAACATACCGGTAAAAGTCACGGCAGTAACGCAGCAGCAGCAACACACTTCCACAGCGTTAATGCTAGTACAGCGTGAACAGGGCCGGTTAAAAAAAAAAACATACCAGTAAAAGTCACGCAGACACGGCAGTAACGCAGCAGCAACACGCTAGCACAGTGCTAATGCTATTGCAGTGCTAACTGCGCCGTTTAAAAAAAAAAAACATACCGGTAAAAGTCACGGCAGTAACGCAGCAGCAACACGCTAGCACAGTGATGATGCTAGCGCAGTGCTAACAAGGCCGGTTAAAAAAAAAAAAAAAACATACTGGTAAAAATTACAGAGACATGGCAGTAATGGACAGCAACACACTTGCACAGCATTAATGCTAGTGCAGCGCTAACAGGGCCAGTTAAAAAAAAAGAAAAAACATTCCGGTAAAAGTCACTTTCTCGGCCCATATATTCCACCGGCCTCACGCTTACATTTCTGCTCAAGTGCCCCCTTGCGGGCGTTAGAAAAAATTAGCCGCATCACCGCAGGGTTGAAAATGTGTGAAAAAGGATCGTGGCTTATAGGCCGGAAACTACGGTCCACGATTTGCCTTCGCGGGCCCCATAAAATCATGTGGCGGGCCGGATCTGGTCCCCCGGGGCTGGGGTTTGACACCTGCGTTGTAAAGCAAGAAATTCTAAAGTGATCTTTTTCCATTTTTTTTTTTTTTACTTCATTATTGAAAACTACAAAGTACATTACTATTACTATCCTCAAATCCACCGCCACGGGTGACATGACTCACACGCCTCTGGGTCCTCCGTTAGAATCCTCGGGAACCGAGTTGCCGACTTGGAGAGGAAACTGAAGACGTTGGAGGTTGCCGGTTTTTGGAGTCTTCCAGGTGCGTCTTTTTTTTTTTTTTTTTTTTTTGAAATAACCCAAACATCAGCGAGCAGATATTTTCCTCTCTGACACAATTTTGGCGTGTCTTTCTTTCCTTTTTGCGCCGACTGCGGCTCAGGTCTGACCTACCGCGTTTCCGTGGGAACCGGGAGTACGTATTCCTTCCGTGTCGCTTTGTCTGGCCTCTCAATGTCATCTCTCTCAACTCCATCCCAGCATCAACTGAGCAGTCCCCCTTTCTCCCCGCTGGGGGGCGGTGTTGTGCCACGGAGAGAGAGTGGGGGGGGGGGGATTCTGCCCGCCTGTCACCAGGCAATCATTCTCAGCCATAAAACTGACAAGCGTCCATTATGGAAAATGATTGCCCACATTACAAACACATTTAGGGGGAATGTGGCGTTATTAGGGGATTTGTAGGCGCCCCAAAGACCGGTGTGTGGGGTTGATGTGTATTAAACAGGACGGAATGGAACAGGCAAACTATTTGTTTGGCGTGAAAAGCGCATGATTGACATCCCCCCTCCCCCCGTCCTCCTCGGCGGCCAATCACCCCAAAACAAAAGCATTTGCGCGCATCCATTTTTTTTTTTCTTTTTTTCCGGGTGTTGTTTTCGCGGCGCGAGCCTCACACTCGAATGGGTTGTCGTAAAGGTTGATGAGCGCATTTGGCCCGCTTGTGCGGGTTTGCGACGGCGTAAGTAGCATATGGTGCCGGGCCAAGAGGCGCGCAGCCATCGCTAATGAAGACGGATGACGGGGAAGTTGAGGCCACTTTTTGACGGGGGCGGGGGTGGGGGGGGCGACGCTAACGCCGGGGTACGCGCTTGCAGGTTTTGAACACCTTCGAAATGAAGATTTTTCAAATGGGGGTGACCCACGCACGGTGAAAGAACGCCGTGCGTGTTTTTATACCGCGCAGTGCGATTGATGTAAGTTGCAGGTGTCAAACTCAAGGCCCGGGGGCCAGATCTGGCCCGCCACGTGATTATGTGGCTCGCGAAGTCAAATCTAGAGTGTCGTTTGCCAAAAATGAGTTTAAAGTTAGGAAGGCACTGAAAGGGATGAAGAAAATGGAAAGACAGTTGGTCCTGATGGCATACCGGTGGAGGTATGGAAGCAATTTGGAGAGGTGGCTGTGAAGTTTTTGACCAACCTATTTAAAAGAATACTACCAGGAGAGAAGATGGCAGAAGAATGGGGGAAAAGTGTGCTAGTTTCTATTTTTAAGAACAAACTACAGAGGAGTAAAAATGATGAGCCACACAACAAAGTTATGGGAAAGAGTAGTGGAGGGTAGACTCGGGTCAGAAGTCAGTATCTGCGAGCAACAGTATGGTTTCATGCCTAGAAAGAGTACCACAGATGCATTATATGCCTTGAGGATGCTCATGGATAAGTACAGAGAAGGTCAGAAGGAGTCTCTGTAGACCTAGAGAAAGTCTATGACAGAGTACCAAGAGTGGAACTGTAGTACTGCATGTGCAAGTCTGGTGTGGCGGAGAAATATGTTACAATATTACAGGATATGTATGAGGGCAGCAGAACAGCGGTGAGTTGTGCCGTAGCTGTGTCAGAAGAGTTTAAGGTGGAGGTGGGACTGCATCAGGGATCCGCGCTGAGCCCCTTCCCGTTTGCGGTTGTAATGGATAGACTGACAGACGAGGTTAGACTGGAATCCCCTTGGACTATGAAGTCCGCAGATGATATTGTGATCTGCAGTGAAAGCGGAGAGCAGGCGCTGTGGCGACCCCTAACGGGACAAGCTGAAAGGAAAAGAAGATATGTTATAAATGATAAAGTTGAGATATTATAAGCATTTTTGTTATCAAACGTGAATAGTTGAGAAAAACCCATTACCCTTCATTTCTGATTCCAAAACTAGTTCATAAATTGATGAGATGATTGAACATTTTTGTTCCGCAGTCATAACGGCCCTCTAAGGGAAACCGGAACAACAATGTGGCCTGCGAGAAAAGCTAGAGCAGAGCAAAGCATTCTTCATTGCAGGCAGAGCAATGATTCTTGCTAAAATCTGAATTTCAAATTTAATGGATAATATGAGGTGGTTAAAGATTTTTATGGTTTCACAGTCATCCCGGCCCCCTGAGGGAAACCGTAACAACAATGTGGCCCACGAGTAAAATGAGTTTGACACCACTTACATTGTGATTCGCAACGACAGCAATCCCTCATTTTTCACAATTAATTGGTGCCAGACCTGCCCATGAAAAATGAAAAACAGCGAAATAGGGATAAATGTTTTTTTTTTAATTTCTTTGCTTCATAGGTCCTTGTCGTCTTGCTGGGGGTGCCGCATTACACCCTATCAATGCGGCTTCCCGCTACAGTACTGTACTTTGGTATTTTTATTTTTTTATTTTATTTTTTTTTTTTGCTTCTTTGGTCCATGTCGTCACGCTGGGGCTGGCAGTTTACTAAGTAGCACGTAGTACGTCACATCCGCTCACGTCGGTTATGCTACTTGCGAAAATGGCAGCGCCCCTGAAAATTCGTAATTGTCGATTAAAAAATGTTCTCAAAACACTATTAAATGAGGGAGGATTTAACATCACTTTGTCAAAATAGACTACATATTCCAAGACCTTTTGGATACATTGTTCATGCTAACCACTGGATTTCCCCTTTAACTTTCATAGTAAGGCGGGGGCCACAAAATATCATCTTTGGGGCCGTAAATGGCCCACGGGCCGCAAGTTTGAGACCGAGTCCGCTTAGGCAATGGAGAACAGTCTGCCATTTACATCCCAAGGCAATTTTGGGGTTTAGAGTCTTGCCCAAGGGCACGTCGATAGCGGACCAGTCTAAACCCCTGACTTGTAGTACCAAGACTGACCTGTGAGAGGCAACGTGGTGCCACGCGGCGTCTAAGACTTTTGTCCATCCTTCACGTCGCTTCCTAATTGGGTGTCGCTTGTTTTGACACGTGGCAACACACGGAGGCTGAAATCTGATTGGATTAAAAAAAAAAAAAAAAAAGAACCACTTTTGGGAATAAATAAGTACATTTGGTGTAAATGACTCGTTGTTCTCGCAGGAACTCAGGACGAGCGGAAACCCGACGAGAGCCTCCCGCCGGGACTCCACCCGACGCGGGCGGCGTCTCGGCAGCCCCGCCTCCCCGCAGGTAAAGCGAGCAATCGCGCGTGGAACCCGGCCCGCCGGACGAGGACGGCGTCGAGAGCGCCGTCGGCCCGCGCGGGCACCGCCTCCGTTGCCCAAATGCCACGGCATTTGGAAAACGGGAAGCAAATTCTCGCCCGCTGACATTCAGAAACTTCTCTTGAAAGACGACCGAGTGTGAAATGTGCGCGGATGATGATGATTGGGGGGGGACACCATAAATATGGATACCGGACGAAAAGTAACAGCGTCTGCGGGGCCTTTGAGAGTCTTTAACCTTTTTTTTTATTATTATTTTCATGCGTGTCCACAAATATGGGTCAGTAATCCCCCAAAGTGCGGCCGCATTTTGGGGAAGGGGGAGAAACTAAGCCGTCGCTGTCACACGTCTCCTCGTCACCGTCGCCGCGGCTATATTTAGACTGTTGCCATGGAAGCGCTCCGGACACAATTGGACTTCGATGCTCAATATTTCTCAAACCTGCAGGTGACAATTCATGGCGCTGTAGCCTTGTGGGTGTCCTCTCACTGGCCACCGGGGGGCAGTGCAATACAGAGTTGCAATGGCGTTTGTGATTTGTCGCAGAGGATAAAGACTATATGCATCGCAGTAGAGCCATACAGTGAATACACCCCCCACGACAAAACCCGGAAATAACAAAAGTGCGCGGCCCGACCTGCTTATCGTGTGGAACGCAGATGTGTCCCGGTAGCGACATTTACTCACTATTGAGGACTATTAACCCTGAATTGTGGCTCTACTAGATAAGGTCTATGGATAAGAAAAGAACTTCGGGGGTGGGGGGGGGCCCAGTCACCCCCCCGAAGAGATTTGATACAGTAGTTGATAGTTGCATCATTTTTATTTTTCTTGTGAACTTTAATCATGCTCTGTTCCATTAGATTGTCTGTGTTTTTGTTTTGTTTCAACGATTTCGTTACAAGTTGTTTTTGTATTACATTTTGTAAAAAAAACAATTTTTTATTCTCCCCCCCCCTGTTATTGCTCGTTTAAAGTTTATTCTGCACTTTTGATAATAATAATAATAAAAAAAAAAAACTTTACAAGGCTGGGGGCCGAGTCGCTACAGATACGGCAATGCGCTACCAGCCTAGCCTACTCTGCTAGTAAAGCATATATTTTAAACAAAAAGTAAATATATTTCTTAAATTATTGTGTTATTTTAAGTATTTAAACTATACATGTATTTCTACTATGCAGTTTATGATCATGAAAAGATAAAAAAATGCTTTAAAAAACGCAATTTTTTTCAGGCTTGGAACGCATTATTTCTTTTTCCTTTGATTGTAATGGGAAATATTGATTTGGTTTTCGAACACATCACTTTCCGAAGCGCCTTCTGGAACGCATTGTGGTCAAGAACCGAGGTTGTACCGTATTCGCTGTCTCCTCGTGTGTCGGATTATCCGTTCCCCAAAGGCTGGTAACCCTGCGACGATCAATGCAAATCATGAGCCTGTCGATGGCATTTTCCATTATTTATTAGCATGACGCTAGTAGGGGCACTTCTCAGGCTAAATTGTTTTGTTTTTGAAACTCTCCTTGAAAAGAGGATGCATTTTGTTTTGAAAATGACCAAAGGTTGCTTTTTCTCCCTTCCAGCGTTGTCACAAGACCCAAGTTTCCATGAATCTTTGCGGCAGTGCCACACGGCCAGTCGCGACCTTGGCACAGATGGCGCGCCGCAGACGAAAGGGATCGAGGGCAGAGGAGGAGACCCGGCGACCTCGCCGGAAGAACACGGACGGAGTCCCGCGGAGGAGGCGGGGCGGGAGGTCGAGGAGGAAGACCCGGCGGCGACCGTGGAGGAGGGGGAGGAGGCGGCGGTGGCGCTGGACGCCTCGCCCGGCCGCTCGCGACTTTCTCGGCAGGACCGCTACTCCCGGGATGCACCGGGACATCGCTTTGAATCGGACTTGCCGAGCGCGTGCCACGGGGACATCCGATCGTGCCATCACGTGGCGTGATGTCGCACAAAGGTCCTGAGGGAACACAAAAGTTCAGATCCTCTGCGATTACCTGTGAAGTGATCGCCCCGCGTAACTCCCGCTAACAACCCGGGCCAAACCTCGCTCCTCCCCCACATCCAAAGTGGTTGAGCGCACACGTCACTTTGTCGTGACGCTTTTCGATTATCCAGGGCTTTGGCGCCATCTTGTGGGATCTCAGAGCTCACTTTTTGAACAGAGAGCAAATGTCCACACACCCCCGGCGAGTTTGTCGAGGGTCGCTAATGTATTATTTTCAGTTTGTGTGTATTCACGAGTAATTTCAGTGTGCCTTAATGTCGAATTTCACCAAGACGCAACGTAGCTAAATCCCACCTGGTCCGTACCCCGAGCCGGCAGCGAGCCCCCCCCGTCCCTTCCGGTCCCCGCACGCAGGTGACAGCTGGCCTCTCCACGCAAAAAAACACCCAAACAACCGGCAAAATCCACGAAGCGCTTACGCGGCGCATCTCGCTATTTTGAAAACGGAGCGGCGGTGTGAACCCGGCACCAGCCAGCTGATTTGGCACGCCGCTAAGAGTCTCTTTCCTTCCCCCCGAGGAGCGCAAGTTCCTCAACCAGATGGAGGGGGAACTAATGAAGTCGTAAGACTTATGTCAGCGCGCTTTTGGATTCCTCATCAGGAAGTTTTGCATGCCTTGAAGACAGAGGAGAAGATTTGCAAAAAAAAAAAAAAAAAAAACATTTTGGCAGGATCCTGTAAGGAGCTCCTTCACCATTTCCCGCAGAGATGTCTCACGACAACATCCGCTCGCAGGGTGTATTTAATTGAAATGCGGCAAAAAGTAGCAATAAATGGGAGAAAAAGGAGTGTTTTTTTTTTTTTTTTTTTTCAACTGCTAGCCTCGCACATTTTTCCGCCACTTTTGCTTTTTCTCACAATTTCATGAGACCAGCCGACGGGGGAGCGGCAGAAGTGCGACCGTTGTCGCCGTCCGGGCAAAAGGGGTGAAAAGGTGAGAGATGAGCTTTTCGGAGGTCGCGCTTTCCCGGCTGGGGTTAATTCTTTTTTTTTTTTTTTTGTATGTGTGATAGCTCCTCACCTCGGTATTCGGGTGTCTCGGGGGATGCCTGGAGGGAAGGTTTTGGGGCGCGGACTTGACAAGCGCAACTTTCCGCGCGGCTTGGCTGACGGGACTTGTTATTACCTGCAACGGCGCGTGAGCGAGTGAAACGGGCAGAGCTTGTCACTCATCTTTTTTTTGTTTTGTTTTCATATAGAGTGAAGAAAATAAGTATTTGAACACCCTGCGAGATTGCAAGTTCACCCACTTCGCCCTCGGGCGGGGGAGGTGGTTTGGTCCGCGTGCGGGAGGAGAAAGGAGCTCCCGCCCACCGGCCACCGGTGTCTGGGCGCCCCTGATGTAGTTACTTCGCCCGGTATGGGTCATGAGTACGCGACGTATTGTCGTACAAACTGTCGCGGAGTCTGTTTAGTTAGAAGTGATCCGCATATCATCTAAATATGCTGTGTTGCAAGTCCACTGTAAGAGAGATAATCTGAAAAGAATTTTTTTTTAACAATTTGTGTGATACAGCTGCAAATAAGTATTTGAACACCTGTCCATCAGCTAGAATTCTGACCCGTTAGTCCGCCTTTAAAAGTCCACCTCCACTCCATGTAGTATCCGGAATCAGATGCACCTGTGTGAAGTCGCTAGCTGCATAAAGACAGGTTTGCACATACTGCAGGAGGGATTTTGGACCACTCCTCCACATCGATCTTCTTTAGATCAGACAGGTTTCTGGGCTGTCGCCGAGAAACACGGGAGTTTGAACTCCCTCCAAAGATTTTCTATTGGGTTTAGGTCTGGAGACTGGCAAGGCCACACCAGAACCTTGATGTGCTTCTGACGGAGCCACTCCTTGGTTTTCCTGGCTGTTTGCTTCGAGTCATTGTCATTTTGAAAGACCCAGCCATGACCCATCATGCTGATTTGCATTTAGATGATATGCGGATCACTTCTAACTAACAGCAGACTCGCCGACAGTATGTATGACAGTATGTAGCGTACTCATGACCCATGCCCCAGGCGAAGGAACTACTTCAGGGGTGCCCAGACACCGGTGGCCAGTGGGAGCTCCTTTGGACCAAACCACCTCCCACGCCCGATCCACCTCTGCGGCTCTATACACAGCTAGCTGTCATTTGGAATCCACGAAGCTCTCGTCCTTTGCGCCCGCGCAATCCACTTTTTCACGACGAACCGGGTCTTTTGGAACCGCGTGAAGAGCGAATCTATGCTCCCAAGAGTTCGGGCAATATAGAGCAATACGAGACGGCATTTCGGCTAACACGCGGGAAAAAAAAACAAACTTGCTACTTTCCCGCCGATAAAACTGTTATACACACCCGAACGTCTGGGGGGGGGGGGGGGTGAACATCACTTCCTGCTTCTCCAAAACGAACGCCTCGAGAGGATACAAAAATCCATATTTGACAACATCATGACGTGTAGTGAAAAAAAATGGATGGGTCCATTCCGGCTGAAATCATCGATGTAGACAGACTCATAAAAACAGAATCAGTTTATGAGGTCATCAAGAGCTATTTAGCATTTTATATATGTAAATCACTGACTTTATTTACGCAATGTCTTTATTGTGTGCAAAAAAAAGAATTATTTCAAGAATGAGATGAGATAATGTCTCCCAATTCTTGAATGACATATACAGTATATTTTCTCAACTAATTTGCCCGAGTTGTAGGTGTGACCCCCCCTCCTCCCCGAGCGAAAATATTCCATTATTTTGCCCGTGTTCGCGCGCTGCTGGAACGGCGATGCAGTCATGAAGGGGGCGGTCACCGCATCAGCATTCTCGTCTTCCTCATCGGGCCTGACCGGCCCACACCCTTCAAAACATGCGACGTGCCAACTTCACGACGGGTCTGCGAGGATAAACATGTTGAGGTAAGGACGATGCCGGCGGCGGCCATTTTTCTGTTTGGAATTAAGCGTTAGCCTAGCTTACGACAGAGCTAGGCGGTTAGCTCTGCCGTTTGCCCACTAGCATACAAAGATAACCAGCCCGTGAGGTTGGCCAGCAAGCCAACAGCGTGTTTGTTGTCAAATTGACACTTGACATGAACACAATGTTTGACGTTATAACATGTATTGTTTTTATAAAATGATAAACTGAATGCTACACAGGCGTGTTGACAGTTAGCTATTAGCATGAAAACAATGGGCTGGCAGATGTCACGTGACTTTCACTCCGGAAGTTCTGCTATAAACTATTTCGCCGTTTTATTATCTTGTTAGAATACAAAGTCAGTCCTTATTTAGAGCTCTCAAGAAATTGTTTTCGATATAATGACGGGATGTTCGTGAGTCACCGCCAGAAATACGTGGACTCCACTTTTTCTGCAATACGTCAGTCCGTCCGCCATATTGGATGGGGCAAATCGATCAGAAATTCAACTTTTTCAAAAAGTGGCCAAAGTTGATTCATCCAATTCAGTCGTTGACACACGCACAGAAATATGTTTGGGACCCAAAAAAAAAAACAAAACAAAACCAATATTATCCTTGTAAAAAAAAAAAAAAATCAACTAACTTTTATGCCCCGCCAGCATTTGGGTTTAGAATGAGCTAAATTGCAAATGCTTAATGTTTACGTCAGGCGTGACTGGGAAAAGGGGCGAGACCGCGATGAGAGGTCAAGGGCCGGCCGCCGAGAAACGGAGAGCGACGTCAACCCGTTCACCGAGCTGCCCCACACGCCGCGCTACCACCAGAACCTCAAGAAGCGCCAGCAGCTTCCCGTGTGGGACTACCGAGAGGACGTCGCAGACATGCTGACGCGTCACCAGACTTTTGTCGTTGTAGGAGAGACCGGCTCTGGGAAGACCACGCAGGTACACCGAGAGAAGCATGTGGATTATTCCAAAATTTGAGTTTTTGAAAATAATTTGTTGTACAAAAATGCAGAATTATGCACTTATTTTCTCAATAATAGTCATCCTGAAACAAAGTACAATTGTATTATTTTGTTGTTGAGTTTTCAAATTGTATCTATACACACACACACGATCGATCAAGCTAATCAGCTAAAGCTAAACCATCAAGCTAATAGCGTCGCCCTCAGGTTGACTTAAGATAAGTACTCTCTTCTAATTTTCATATTTATTTGTATTCAATGTGTCACTCATATCAACACAAGCCTGTTAGCCATATTATCGAAAAAAGAAAATGATAAAAATATCTGTTTTTCAATGAAGCAAACTTTTATTTCTTCTTGCCCGTGAGCAAAACAGCTAACACAGCTAGCGGCAGTATAACCTCAAATATTAATATTTAAATGCCTTTTTGTTCTGTATGTGGAATTTTACTATTAGATATTAGTCATATTAGAATTTAAATAAGATGTTATAAATAATTTATTCAGGAAGATTGATTAATTTTTCAGGTGCCTGTTTAACAAGCAAAATATGATGTGAAAACCAAATATCGCCCATAGAGTTGATGCTTGAGCTACAGGAATCACAATCTTTTCTGATTTATGATTTTTCAAACAAACGTGTTCAATTATAGGATGAATCGTAATTAAAAAAAAAAAAAAAAATGCCGAGTCTCAATCATCCACCAATTCTGTGTCGACCAGATCCCCCAGTGGTGTGTAGAGACGCTTCGATCCACAGCGGGCCCCGCGGGGGCAGTGGCCTGCACCCAGCCCAGGCGGGTGGCGGCCATGAGCGTCGCCCGGAGGGTGGCCGACGAGCTGGACGTCACGCTGGGTCAGGAGGTGGGCTACTCCATCCGCTTCGAGGACTGCAGCTCTGCCAAGACGCTGCTCAAGTAAGAACACAAACATCTGACTGACTGTAGTACAGTTTTATTTTGTTAACAGTTGTCACTTCACAATACTTTATCCACATACAGTCAAGAAAATAAGTATTTGAACACCTGAGAAAACCAATGTTAATATTTGGTACAGTCCCCTTTGTTTGCAATTACAGAGGTCGAACGTTTCCTGTAGTTGTTCACCAGGTTTGCGCACACTGCAGGAGGGATTTTGGCCCAGTCCTCCACACAGATCTTCCCTAGATCAGACAGTTTTCTGGGCTGTAGCTGAGAAACACAGAGTTTCAGCTCCCTCCAAAGGTTTTCTTTTGGGTTTAAGTCTGGAGACTGGCTAGGCCACGCCATAACCTTGATATGCTTCTTATGGAGCCACTCCTTGGTTTTCCTGGCTGTGTGCTTGGGGTCATTGTCACGTTGAAAGACCCAGCCATGACCTATGTTCTGACTGAGGGAAAGCGGTTTTTTCCCCCAAAATCTCCCAATCCATGGCCTCCTTAATTCAGTGCAGTCGTCCTGTCCCATGTGCAGAAAAACACCCCCAAAGCATGATGCTACCACCCCCATGCTTCACAGTAGGGATGGTGTTCTTAGAATGGAACTCATCATTGGTCTTCCTCCAAACATGGTTTGTGGATTTATGACCAAAAATTTCCATTTTGGTCTCATCTGACCACAAAACTCTCTCCCATGACTCCTCTGTATCATCCTAATGGTCATTGGCAAACTTAAGAGACATGTCCTGGTTTAAGCAGGGTAACCTTTTGTGCCACGCATGATTTCAAACCGTGATGTATTATCAACAGTCACCTTGGAAACGGAGGTCCCAGTCTCTTTTCAGGTCATTGACCAAGTCCTGTCGTGTAGTCCTGGGCTGATTCCTCACCTTTCTAAGCATCATTGAGGCCCCACAAGGTGATATCTTGCACGGGGCTCCACTCCGATTGAGATTGACCGTCATGTTTAGCTTCTTCCAAGTCTTTGAGGGTCAGAATTCTAGCTTGATAGACAGGTGTTCAAATACTTATTTGCAGCTGTATCACACAAATAAATCGTTAAAAAAGCGTACATTGTGATTTCTGGAATTTTCTTTTTGGATTGTCTCTCTCACAGGGGACATGCACCTACGATGATGATGATTTCTAAGTGGGAGAACTTGCAGAACAGCAGGGTGTTCAAATACTTATTTTCTTAACTGTACATAATGCACCTTATTTTTCTTTCCCCGCACAGGTACTTGACAGATGGGATGTTGCTGCGGGAGGCCATGAGCGACCCGCTGCTGGAGCGCTACGCCGTGGTCGTACTGGACGAGGCCCACGAACGCACGCTCGCCACGGACATCCTCATGGGCGTCCTCAAGCGGGTGCTCCGCCAAAGACCGGACCTCAAGGTACATGCGGTTTCCCCCTATATCCAAACCTGATTGGCATACGTAGACCTTCTCGCACTGTGCAGTAATCAGGAATGGTTGTGTATACCAGGGGTGTCCACTTCGATTTTGACGTGGTCCACATTGTAGTTATAGTTCTTCTTCTTCTCCTTCTTCTTCTCCTTCTTCGTCGTCCTCCTTCTTCTCCTTCTTCTTTCTTTTGTAGTTTCATTCCAAAACGCCACTGCCACCTCGAGGTTATGAAAAAAGATGTAGGCTACACTTGAATCCCAATGGCATAGGGGTACATATGGCTGCATATATGTACAGATCTGCTCATAAATTTAGATACTCTGGCAGATATGATTGAAATCATAAAAATCTTGCATTGCCTCATCATATTTACACATGAAATTTCTGAACTAGTTTTGCAATCAGAAATCAAGGGTGATGGGTTTTTCGACCATTGTTCATAATTGGTAATACAAAAATGCTGATAATAGCGCAATGTTATCATATATGAAAAATAAATGTATTTTAATGTAAATTATTTGTCAATTATAATTATTATTTAATTATTAATCATTTTGATACAGATTTTTCACAAGAATCATGGAATTTGACACACATGATTTGCTTTCCCGGGCCGCATAAAATCATGTGGCAGGCCGGATCTGGCCCTCAGGCCTCGACTTTGACACCTGTGGTGTAACCTATCAGGGGGCGAGCCTGCTGCGAGTAGCCCTTGAAAATCTGAAAAATCACAATTTATTTATTTACTCCAAAAATGTTTTTTTTTTTGGTTCATCAAACTATGCCAGTAACATATAATGACAGGCAGAATAATTAGATGCTCTTCCACTAGATGGCAGAATGCACAAAAATACAAAATACACACTTGGCATTGAAGAGATGCCGAATTTTAAGCTGTTTGTCGAGAAGAGAGAAGCTCTGCAGTATATCCATCCATCCACTTTCTTAGCCACTTATCCTCACAAGGGTCGCGGGAGTGCTGGAGCCTATCCCAGCTGTCATCGGGCATGAGGCAGGGCACACCCTGAATTGGTTGCCAGCCAATCGCAGAACAAATAAAAACAATCAAGCAAATCAAATAAAAACAATCTAGCATTCACCTAGGGTCAATTTAGAGCGTCCAATTCATGTCGCATGTTTTTGGGATGTGGGAGGAAACCGGAGTGCCCGGAGAAAACCCACTCGGGCACGAAGAGAAGACGCAAACTCCACAGAAGCGGGTGCCGGCATTGGGACCCGGGTCTTAAGAACGGAAAGCTTTCCAGCTGCGCCACCGTGCCGCCTTTTGTCATCTGTCATAATTAAAAAAAAAAAAAATAAATTCTGCCAGAGTATCTAAATTTATGAGTACATCTTTACATATATGCAGCCATATGTACCCCTCTCCTATTGGTATTAAGGTGAAGCCTACAAGTTTTTCATAACCTCGAAGTGGCAGTGGCGTTTTGGCATGAAACTGTTCGGCTTTCTTATAACCTCTAGATGGGGTCATACAATTCTAAAATGTGAAAATTTTTCCGCTATACCAATGTAAAATGTGTATTTTTGACTTTTTTTTTTTTTATTTTGACGGGGAAATATGCATTATACACGCACACACAAATCTATCGTAACCCCCGCCTCTTAAATGCAAACTCCACACAGGCGGTGCCAGGATTGAACCCCAGGATTTATCCCAATCTGGGACCCAAAAACCTATATTTCAGGGAAATATGTCGGGAAACTCCAGACTAGTTTTGGTTTTAGGTCCGACCTCCGTTCGTCAGAGATGTCCTTGTCGTTCCGTACAAACGGGAACCAAACCTGACTCGGGCGTCGAACGTAATTCTCGTACGGCAGATGGGTAACGCCTTAGTTGTTTGTCATTGCGGAATCGGAGGTTATTGGGAGTGATCCCCACCCCCCGGTCTCCTCCATCACCGTCGGCTGCCGAATCCGGGACGTTGAATTTGGCTTGATTAAGAGCAATTACGATGCCCCGCGGAGCATAAAAGCCAAAATGCGGAGACGCCGGCCTGGGAAAATATTTGAGATTGTAAAGTGGGGGGGGAGACGCGCTTCCCGTCAGAATCCTAATGTGCGCCATCTAATTGCTCGAGAGGAAACAATGTGTATCTAACACTGCGGGGGTCCCTGGTGTAGGTCACTCGCGCGCCGCTTATCCTCAATCCTCCTCTCCATCTTCCTATGCGCCAGGTCGTGGTCATGAGCGCCACGCTGGACGCCGGAAAGTTCCAGGCGTACTTTGACGGCTGCCCGCTCCTGTCCATCCCCGGCCGCGCGCACCCCGTGGAGGTCTTCTTCACGGCCCAGCCCGAGCGCGACTACCTGGAGGCAGCCATCCGCACCGTGCTCCAGATCCACATGTGTGAAGAGGACCAAGGGGATATTTTGCTGTTCCTCACCGGCCAAGAGGTAAGAATATACCACCGTCATTTCCGACCTACGGAGCGCACCTGATTATAAGCCTCGCCCAGTACATTTGTAAAGGAAATACCATTTGCTACATGCAAAAGCCGCACCTGTGGAAAAAGCCGCAAGTGCCGAGTCATTTACAAAGAAAGATGATACACAGAGTTTTCAAAGTTTTAATACCTTAGCTTAGCTTAACATAGCAACCACACGGTAGCACGAACGAGGTCGGTTAAAAAATCACTGAGACGCAGCAGTAACACGGCGGTAGCGCGGTGCTAACAGGGCTAGCTAAAAAAAAAAACGTGGTAAAAATCACTGATACACGGCAGTAACACAGCAGCAATGTGGTAGCGCGGCGCTATTGTTAGCGTGGCGCTAAGACGGCTATCTAAAAAAAAAAAAAAGACGTACCGGTAAAAAAATCACAGACACAGCAGCAACATGCTGGTGTGACGCTAACCCTAGCGCGGCGCTAACAGGGCCAGCTAAAAAATTTACTGGTAAAAATCGCTGAGACATGGCAGTAACAGGCTAGCGCAGCGCTAACAGGGCCGGTTTCTAAAAAGAAAAAAAAAACATACCGGTAAAAGTCACTTCCTCGGCACATACATTCCGCCGGCGTCACTCTTACCGTTTCCTCTTGAGTGCCCCCTTGCGGCCTTTAGAAAATAAATGCACAAATTAGCCGCATCACCGCATAAGCCGCAGGGTTGAAAGCGTGTTCGGTATTTGTGGGTCATGTGCTCTCCAGTTTGGTTGCGCGCGTCTCCTAATTGGGCTAAAGGAGTGTTGCGTTCAAAGGGTCCCCCAGCGGCCCCCTCGCGGCTCGTCTCTTTCACCCCCTCCAACCTGGCGCCAACTTTGATGTGGGCTAACGATCGGGAGGCCATCCGTGTCCGTGTTTTTATTTTTTTATTTTTTTTTTTAAAGTTTGGACCTGCTCGCATCACAGCTGTCGAGCAAAGATAAGTCGTAATATTTGAAGCTACCCCCCCGCCCCCTCCTCTGCTGCGAGCCTCAAAACGGGCGAACGGGGAGAATACAGAGAGGGTGGCCCAGTCAAGGGAAGCGCGGGTCTTGTCGGCTTGGCTCGGAAGAGACAACAGAACGCGAGGGCTGTATTCCTGCGGGACCGGCAGCCCAGCTTGCTTCCAGCGCTTTGGCAGAGAACTGCAGTCCCCCCCACCCGCACCCCTCACCCACCCCCTCCCTCCGCGGCAGCTGCCGCGTCCCGAGGCTTGATAGGCTATTAATACGCCGGCTAATTCGACCGATCCATTCCAATTTGCCGTTTCCCCGCTTGTCACGGCGTTGATGAAGAGGCACGCTCTTTCGCGTTAAACAAATACCTCGGATTGGGTGGGGGGTGGGGGGTGGGGTCAGCGAAAAGATTTCGGGAACGGTTTGCGACGCAATCTTGCGACGCGGGACTGGATAAGGTGTGATGTGGGATGAGATCAAGTAAAATAAAACCACCTTTATTTGTTTCACATCGGGGGGGGGGGGGGATTTGGATCATTTCAGTAGCAATGGTGGATATAGGAAAGGAAAAAAAAATGGGGGGTGGGAACAAAACAGCATGCACATGAGACAGACTAATGTAACAGTGGAGTTTAAATTGATATGATTGAGCCGCATTCTAATTCAAACTTAAAGGTCCACTGTCCTGAAATGTATGATTTTTTTTTTTTTTAAAGTATGTTATTAATGAAAAAACGGCAGCCGGTATGGACCCAGCCATTTTTTTCCCAACACGAAACATGATTTTGACTTGAAAATCCTCTCAAGGGATTTGTTTTTGAGAAGAAGCAGGAAGTGACGTAGATGGCAGGACCGTCCTCGAGTGGACTCGTTTGTTTCTATTAGTTTTACCTCCGGGAAGGTAGCTCGGTGTTCCGTCGCGTTAGCCAAAATGCCGGCTCGTTGCATCGCTGGGTATTGCTCGAACGCTCGGGAGGATGGATTGGATTCGTTCTAAATGCTTTTCCAAAAGATTCTTGAAAAATGGACGAGAGCTTCAGCTACTAAAACAAACAAAAGTTGCGGGGGTCGGGGGATGTAATCCGTAAGTCAGGGGTGCTAAAGGTGTCTATGCGCCAATCGGAAGGCTTTCCGTGCAGCAGCCGTTGAAGGACGGCGTCCTCAGGCCTTGTGGATCGCCGCCGGTCTTGGGTTCGGCCAGAGTGTCTCATCTCCGCATCGGGGAGGCGGTTTGGACCCGTTGTCGCTCGCGGGCGGCGTTGTTTTTATCATCGCCGCGGGGAGGTGGTTTTGCCACGATCCGCATATCATCTAAACAATACGTCAGTCACTTGGATGTCGTCCAATGTCACTTCCCCAACTTTGCGCATGGATGACGCGCTCTCCGCTCATATTTAATTTTTCTTAATGACATCGAAGTGAATAATTTTATATGTATTTTTCATGACTATCTATTTTAGAATGTTCATAGGGATGACACTTGAGCTTTAATAACATTTTAAGGCGTTTTATTTCACCACCCTTAGTGACTCTTATTTTTATTTTAATCTTTTATTAACTTTTTTTCCAATGATGATCTTATTTTTGACTTTTATTTGTATTTATTTTTTGCTGGCCTTGCATTGCTCTGATATTTCCCTTTTTTAAATTTTTTTTTTTTTTATAAGAGGCTGGAATCTGCGTATGTCTATGTGGCCTGCAGGTGGTGCTACAGTCAAGGCATGCGGTTGCTTGACGTGACCCGGGTCTTAATGTTGCAGAAGTAAAAATATGTGCAGTTGTCAATGGTTGGATGCGGATGTGAGTGAAATTAGCCCGTAGACAATAAGCGCGTGTGTTGCGTTGCGCTCCCACTGTCATGTTCTCTTCCCTCTGCCGCCACTCAGTCCCCCCCCCGCTCCTCCCTTCAGTCTGGGTCCAGAATCCTGAGCCTGACTCAACCGATTTGCCGCCGCCGGTCATGCATCATCCCGTATTCCGCTTTACAACGCAGAGCTGTGGAATCGTGACACGTGTTTGTGTCTTGCTAGCATGCCACGTTTTCCATGATTGCCCGCGTTTCACGTCGGAGCCACGGCGAGCTCGCTACAACCCCCCCCCCCCCCCCCCCTCCAAAAACCCCACTTTTATGTCAATCTGAGACAGGAGGGGTGACCAAATAGTGTGCACACACCCACAACCGGGTAGGGACACACTGCAGCTTCTCGCAAAAGGTGACTTTTCTTGCTCGGATAATTGAATTCCCGTTAGCGGCAAAAAGTTAAGGAATCGGGCAGCTCTCGAATCAAGTCAAGGATAAACATATACACCGACGGCGGTGTCGTATTTGCGGACAGCGACGTGGCTGTGTGATTTTGGAAAACCACATCACTGTTCTCACCAGGCTGTCGGCGACAGTGAAGAAAATAAGTATTTGAACACCCGGCTATATTGCAAGTTCTCCCACTAAGAAATCATGGAGGGGTCTGGAATTTTCATCGGAGGTGCAAGTCCACTGTGAGAGGGACCATCTAAAAAGAAAAATCCAGAAATCACGAAATCACAATGTATGATTTTTTTTTTTAACGTTTTATTTGTGTGATACAGCTCCAAATAAGTATTTGAACACCTGTCCATCAGCTAGAATTCTGGCCCTCAAAGACCTGTTAGTCTGCCTTTAAAAGTCCACCTGTATTATCCAGAATCAGATGCACCTGTGTGAGGTCGTCAGCTGCATCAAGGCACCTGTACACCCCATACAATCAGTAAGACTCAAACTTGTAACATGGCCAAGACCAAAGAGCTGTCCAAAGACACCAGAGACTAAATTGTACAACTCAACGACAAGATAGCACCTCGTGGGGTCTCAATGATCCTTAGAAAGGTGAGTAATCAGTCCAGAACTACGCGACAGGACTTGGTCAATGACCTAAAAAGTCCCAGGACCTCCGTTTCCAAGGTGACTGTTGGTAATACACTAAGACGTTATGGTTTGAAATCACGCATGGCACGGAAGGTTCCCCTGCTTAAACCAGGACATGTCACGGCCGGTCTTAAGTTTGCCAATGACCATTAGGATGGTACAGAGGAGTCACGGAAGAAGGTATTGTGGTCAGATGAGACCAAAATGGGACTTTTTGGTAATAATTCCACTAAGCATGTTTGGAGCAAGACAAATGATGAGTTCCATCCCAAGAACACCATCCCTGCTGTGAAGCACGCGGGTGGTAGCATCATGCTTTGAGGGTGTTTTTCTGCACCTGGGACAGGACGGTTGCACTGTATTAAGGAGAGGATGACCGAGGCCATGGATTGGGAGATTTTGGGGGGAAAACCGCTTTCCCTCAGTCAGAACATAGGTCATGGCTGGGTCTTTCAACATGACAATGACCCCAAGCACACAGCCAGGAAAACCAAGGAGCGGCTCTGCAAGAAGCATATCAAAGTTCTGGCGTGGCCTCGCCAGTCTCCAGACCTAAACCCAATAGAAAACCTTTGGAGGGGGCTGAAGCTCCGTGTTTCTCAGCGACAGCCCAGAAACCTGTCTGATCAAGGGAAGATCGGTGTGGAAGACTGGGCCAAAATCCCTCCTGCAGTGTGTGCAAACCTTGTGAACAACTTCAGGAAAAGTTTGACCTCTGTAATTGCAAACAAAGGCTACCGTACCGAATATTAACATTGGTTTTCTCAGGTGTTCAAATACTTATTTGCCGCTGTATCATTTATTTATTTATTATGAATATATTTACAGGAAATCGAGGAAGCCTGCAAGCGCATCAAGGCCGAGATCAGCGACCTGGGGACTGACGCTGGCGACGTTAAAGTCATCCCCCTGTACTCCACGCTGCCCCCTCTGCAGCAGCAGAGGATCTTCGAGCCACCCCCTCCCAACAAACCCAACGGCGCCATCGGAAGGAAGGTACGCGCCAACCTTTGACCGCCCCCAGCTGGCGAAAATCCAAATTAACTGATGACCGCCATCTTTTCTTTAATCGGAAATATGTAAACAAACCTTCGTACACGGATGCAGCAGCCAATCATATTGCAGAACAGACCACTGACAAGTAATATATTGTCTCTCTACGTATGTTGCTGCGTCATTTCTGTTCAAATATTCCTTGCACACAGCCACGTCGACGCTAATGTTAGGATTAGCTTTCAGCTAGCAGACAAAAGTCTTGTTGAAAAACGAAAGTAATTCCGTAATTGGCGTCAAGAAAGTATGAAGTTAGATGAGCTTCGTATGTCGGGGAGGAGCTACTTTAGCCTGGGTTGTTAGAAGAAGTTACAAAGGGGGTCTTTCCTTTATCCTACACTTTTTGCATTTTTTTTTTTTTGTTTAAGATGTTTGAAATTATATGATGTTCGAGTCTTGAGATCATCGTTTTGGGTATATTGACAGTTCATATAGGCAAAGTCCCTGAAACGGTCCCTGAAAAACTGAACAAACTGAACTCAATCCCGCATCGTACCCACGATTTGGCTCGGCGGTATTCTCGGCGTATCGCCGCGAAAATGGCACTAAAGTCAGGAAGGAATTGGGACGCGGAGGAAAGCGCCTGCGCCTCACGAGCGGCCTCACGTCGAGTGAAAAATGCCGAGATGTCATCGGCGCCTCCCCGAGAGAAAGTCGTGAAAAAGAATTAAGGCTTGTCATGCCCGCTGCTGCGCATGCTAACGACTGCATTACCCAGCCCTCAATTAACATAAAGCGCTCGCTTGTCATTTATTCGCCATTTGTCCAAGAGAGCTGCTGATTGTCTTGCTCCCCCCTCCCCCGGCCCCCGCCCTCCCCAAGACTGTAATCTCACTTGGACAAATGCGCTACAATGAGTTTATCTGGAGTGTTCGGTCAAATGCGTCACTTTCTCAGTGCTTTTAAACGTCCGGGCTTTATTGGTCAACAAAGCACGGGTCCCGAACGCAAAACTGTGAGTGATTGCCCCCACCCTTTAGCTGGAGTGCTCACCCCCCCCCCTCCCATCTGCAGGTAATAACCCAGAAATAACACGTAGAAATGACGCTTTAATGATATTACTGATGAAGCAAGGCCCGGATTATCCAACGCGGCGCCAACAGACTGGAAGGAGCCAGCAGGCGTCGGGCGTAATGGCCCCGGCCGAGATAATCCTTCAGAATCAATGCAGTCAATGAAGCTGACTATATGACGGCGAAATGGGAGAGGGCGTCATGCGCCGCAGCTGCTTCCGTCCCACAGACTAACTCGGCTATCGGGCGTTTTTTAATTCCGCACGGCGAAGCCATTTTGTGCTCTTGGTTCCACGCCGAAAGACCTCGGCGTCTGACATTATCTCTAAGCTGGGAAAGGGTCAGGAGCGGTCCAGGGGGCCCAGGAGAGTAGTCCCTGAACAGAACCAGGCGGTTGGGTGGGTGAGGTGGCTCACCCAAAGGCGGCGTGATTACCGGGAACACCAATACCTGTTCTCAAGGGATCAGGCCAGACTCGCAGCGCTTGTCCTGGACGGTGCTCTACCTGTTGAACAAATCTACGAGGCGTTCCGTCAGAGATGTGAGACAGGGGAGCCATTCCGAGGGCTTGGGGAATTCGGGACAAAAGCTAACACCGACAACTGGGAGTTCCATTTTCCGATTTTGGCAAAAGAGGTGATGGATAACCTGGCTAGAATAAAGAACTGCACAGCTTCTAATCTCTAATACGGTGATCTTGGAAACTGAGAGCCCAAACTCCGTTTCATTTCGGGTAGACTAGTAAGGAAGGAGTATCGCGCGTGGAATAACATCCCAAAATCCAAAACATCCGTGCATCTGTAGTGTTTCCACATTTGATTTAGGAGAACCAGGAAAGTCTAGTTGTGGTTAGGCGAGAGAGTCCGAGGCCTTCTCCCTGGAGTGTTAGTCCAGATGTGGAGACGGTAAATGTGCATGGTCCTTCCACTTAGTCGTTCTCCCAACGGATTCCCGAAAATGGTGTCCCATTGTTTTGTTTTTCACTCCCTCCATAAATCCAGTTGAAATTTAGTCCTGTCCAATCATTTAACTGTACGTGCTGACCTCCTTCCATTCTGAAATCCAATTAATTCCGCCAACCTCCAATTAAAAACATTGAAAAAGTCGAGTAAGAACAAAGGGGAAGTTCAGAGCTGTAGAAACTATAGAGGAAGAAAGATGATGAGCTGCACAATGAAGTTATGGGAAAGAGTAGTTGAGGCTAGACTCAGGAGAGAAGTAAGGATCTGCGTTGATGGTTAGGATTTGGATAAGGGGTAGGGATACGTACGTTAGGGTTAGGCCCTGAGAATGAAAAGAACTACACAGACGAAGACCTGAGTTAACAGTGAAGAACAGGGGACAAAAACCCGAGAAAATGACTAGGCGGGTATTTTGCTGACTCACCGTAAAACTAGTGAACTGCGTTTTGAAATTGATCCCCAAAAGTAGGTTTCAGTTAGCGACATGAATTTTTAGCAGGCGCGTCTTCATCGTGAGTAGCTCCAACCAAAAATGTCTTAAGACCCCGTGTCTGAAAAGACAGGAACTCTGCAGTTTTCATTTTAAGTGGATATTTCTGATTCGTCGGGATCAGAATCAGCGTGATGGGACAAGTGTGTGAAAACACACAATCCCCCCCACCCCACCCCCCCAGCGGTCGGTGCTGCCGTGGTACGTCGTTCAGAAAAAAGAACAAGTAGAAGAACAAGAGACATTTCTGGTTGCTAGCAAATGAGAACTAAACATACTTGGCTGAGTCTATCATCTATCGTGAGTAGCTTCACCAAAACAAGTCTTAAGACGCCGTGCCTGAAAAGACCTGAGGTCTTCTGTTTTCATTTTAAGTGGGTATTTCAGATTCGTCGGGATCAGAATCAGCGTGATTGGACAAGTGTGTGAAAACACAGAATTTTTGTTTCCCCCCCCAGCAGTCGGTGCTGCCGTGGTACGTCGTCCAGAACAAAGAACAACAAAGTAGAACAAGAGACATTTCTGGTTGCTAGCAAACGAGAACTAAACATACTTGGTTGAGTCTATCGTGAGTAGTTCCACCAAAAAAAGTCTTAAGACGCGGTGCCTGAAAAGACAGGAAGTCTGCAGTTTTCATTTTCAGTGGGTATTTCAGATTCGTCGGGATCAGAATCAGCGTGATTGGACAAGTGTGTGAAAACACAGAATTTTTGTCCCCCCCCCCCAGCAGTCGGTGCTGCCGTGGTACGTCGTCCAGAACAAAGAACAACAAAGTAGAACAAGAGACATTTCTGGTTGCTAGCAAACGAGAACTAAACATACTTGGTTGAGTCTATCGTGAGTAGTTCCACCAAAAAAAGTCTTAAGACGCGGTGCCTGAAAAGACAGGAAGTCAGCAGTTTTCATTTTCAGTGGGTATTTCAGATTCGTCGGGATCAGAATCAGCGTGATGGGACAAGTGTGTGAAAACACACTGTACATTTCTGGTTGCTAGCAAACGAGAACTAAACATACTTGGCTGATGGGCAGCGAATGACAAAATCGGGAAAGATGTCCGGATGGCTGAATCGTGGTGGCAAAGTTTGAAGTCTTTCCATAAAACACTAAACTTAAGTAACGCCACAAGGTAGTTTCTTTAATCCTCCGTGAAAGCAGACCGATTTTGTACGCGTAGACCGTATCCAGCCTCATATTTTTCAACGGTCCTCCCCCCGCCCCCTCCACTTATGACTAGAATCATGGTTGCCTCATCTTGGCTGCGGTAAGTAAACACGGGTACCCGACGCACGCGGAAAGAAGCATTCTTTTCCTTTCACCCGACGCCCACCCGCACATTAAGTTATGACACTGGAGAGGCAGTTGCCAGTCGGAGTGGGCCATTAGTCAGCCGTCACAGTCCCGAGCGCTGTGATGAATCTAAAAGGGCCACCGTTATATAAGGAGGACTCAACCCAGCGGCGGGCGTTCGCGTGATGTGCTGTTTGCGGAGATGCTGACAGCGAGAGGGACCCGTCGGGCGCGATGACTCATTTGACTGTCATTTCTCATAGGCGGCCCCGCTACGGGGATAATCGTAACGAGAACAGATCTGGGAACCGGAACGCGGTGCAGCTTCTGTCTCCCGTTCTGTGTGCAAATGTTACTTTTCATTTCGTCACAACGGTGTAACGGCGGCGCCTTGACTTCAGAAAGTTCCGAGTTTCTCAAGTTAACGGTGAAGAAAAATAAGTATTTGAACAGCCGGCTGTATTGCAAGTTCTCCCATTTTAGAAATCGCGCAGGGGTCTGAAATTTTCATCGTTGGTCCATGTCCGCTGTGAGAGAGATAATCCAAAAAGCAAAATCCAGAAATCACAATGTATGATTTTTTTGAACGATTTATTTGTGCGATACAGCTGCAAATAAGTATTTGAACACCTGAGAAAACCAATGTTAATATTTTGTACACTAGCCTTTGTTTGCAATTACAGAGGTCAAAATGTTTCCTGTAGTTGTTTTCCAGGTTTGCGCAAACTGCAGGAGGGATTTTGGCCCAGTCCTCCACACAGATCTTCTCGAGATCAGACAGGTTTGTGGTCTGTCCCTGAGAAACACGGAGTTTCAGCTCCCTCCAAAGATTTTCAATTGGGTTTAGGTCTTGAACACCTGTCTATCACCTAGAATTCTGACCCTCTGTTAGTCCGCCTTGAAAAGTTAAAAAGTGCTTAAACCAGCAGGCCAAGGCCCGTCTTAAGTTTGCCAATGACCATTTGGATGATACAGAGGAGTCATGGGAGAGAGTTTTGTGGTCAGATGAGACCAAAATGGAAATTTTTGGTCATAAATCCACAAACCATGTTTGGAGGAAGACAAATGATGAGTTCCATCCCAAGAACACCATCCCTACTGTGAAGCATGGGGGTGAGAGCATCATGTTTTGGGGGTGTTTTTCTGCACATGGGACTGCGCAGTATTAAGGAGAGGATGAGATTTTGGGAAACCACTTGATGAGTCGTGGCTGGGTTTTTCAACATGACAGTGATCCAAACCACACAGCTGGGAAAACCAAGGAGTGGCTCCGTAAGAAGCATATCAAGGTTCTGGCATGGCCTAGGCAGTCTCCAGACCTAAACCCATTGGAAAATCTTTGGAGGGAGCTGAAACTCCGTATTTCTGAGCGACAGCCCAGAAGCCAGTCTGATCTCGAGAAGATCTGTGTGGAGGACTGGGCCAAAATCCCTCCTGCAGTGTGTGCAAACCTGGTGAACAACTACAGGAAACGTTTGACCTCTGTAATTGCAAACA
This sequence comes from Syngnathoides biaculeatus, assembly GCF_019802595.1. Classification (NCBI taxonomy): domain Eukaryota; kingdom Metazoa; phylum Chordata; class Actinopteri; order Syngnathiformes; family Syngnathidae; genus Syngnathoides; species Syngnathoides biaculeatus. Next base: position 1,314,611 of record NC_084660.1, read on the forward strand.
AAGGCTACTGTACCAAATATTAACATTTGGTTTTCTCAGGTGTTCAAATACTTATTTGAAGCTGTATCGCACAAATAAATCGTTCAAAAAAATCATACATTGTGATTTCTGGATGTTTCTCTCACAAGTGGACATGCACCTACAATGAAGATTTCAGACCCCTCCGTGATTTCTAAATGGGAGATCTTGCACTATAGTAGGGTGTTCAAATACTTATTTTCTTCACTGTACATTCATTCAATTCATTCCCCCCCACCCCGCAGATCGTCGTGTCAACAAACATCGCAGAGACGTCCCTCACCATCGACGGCGTCGTGTTTGTAATCGATCCTGGATTTGCCAAGCAAAAGGTTGGCCAAGCTCCCTATTCTGCACATCATAGTCCTTAGATCAGGGGTGTCCGGATCTGGCCCCCGCCCCCGAGCCTTGACTTTTGACACCTGTGCCTTAGCTGTTCCTTCCACCTGCCTAGACAGGACACCGGCGACGCAGTAGTCGTGATGATTTCCTCCCTCGACAGGTCTACAATCCTCGCATAAAAGTGGAGTCGCTCCTGGTGTCAGCCATCAGCAAATCGTCGGCGCAGCAGAGGATGGGCCGCGCCGGACGGACGCGTCCCGGGAAGTGCTTCCGCCTGTACACGGAAAAGACTTACCGGACAGAGATGCAGGTGGGGAAACCGGTACGGCTGAGCGAAGGCCGTCTCCAAGCGCAATTTATCGTGTCCGACTTCGCCTCGCGCAGGACAACACCTACCCGGAGATCCTCCGCTCCAATCTCGGCTCCACGGTGCTGCAACTGAAGAAGTTGGGAATTGACGACTTGGTGCATTTCGACTTCATGGATCCGCCAGGTATTTGTGACCGGGGTTCCTCCTGCTTGCCGGGACAAATCGACTCAAGTGGTCCCATGTGGATCTCAAGTCGCAATAATTGGGAAAACACCAAACCTCTTCCTGCGGTGATGCGGCTAATTTATGCATTTTTCATTCGAACGGCAAGAGCGAGACCGGCGGAATGTATGCGCCAAGGAAGTGACTTTTACCGGTCCGGCCCTGTTCGCGCTGCGCTGGCGTGCTACTGCCGTGTCTCAGTACTTGCGCGGCGTTAGCGCAGTGGTGTTAGCGTTCAACTCTCACTTGCGGCTTTTACATAGCTGCGGCGTATGGATGTACCAAATGGTATTTCCTTTACAAATGTACCGGGTGAGACCTATAACCAAGTGCGCTCTGTAGGTCGGGAATTACGGTAATATAAGAGGCCATTTTTGACTCCCGGTTGTAGTTTACCATAAAACTGGCTTGAAAGTAGCTAACAGCAGCTAGCTTGATGCTAACATCTAATGTGAAACATCATAGACAGGCTAACAAAGATTAGCATCAACGTGACGTGAATTCTAAACCTCAGAACAACTGTGAATTTAACACCGCGGAGAACGTCTGAATGCAGACTTTCCTCTTTTCAGTAACCCGTGAAATAAATTTTGCCGCAATTTTGGCGTGGCCTGAAAACTGAACGGCGATCTTGAGGGATCAGGGTCCTCTCATCGTTCGGTTTCATATCAGACAACGCCTGCCATCTCGATTTGGATCCATCGTCGTCCGAATCGACCCAGACGCCGTTCACAAGGCACTCCGAAACGTTGCGCCCGTCCGATGCGCGCTGTTGAATCCCCGGTCCGCCGTGGCGCCGGGGGGAAGCCGGCGAAAGAGAAGAAGATCAAACGATCCGGGCGGGAAACAAACGCTGCGCATTTGGCGGGTTTCTGAACGGTTTGACGTGCGAGAGCGCTCGGCGGTTGCTGTGAATCACGCTGGAATTAGGCCAAACAGATTCCCCCGCGAGAACGCGCGTTACTACATCTTCCCGAGGAGACCCTCCCCCGCCGCCGCCGCCCCCCACCTCCTCACCATAATATAGTTTTCATCTCACCTCTGAGATTAAAACCCACCCCCCGTCCAGCGTGGCAAGCGGCCATTTTACAAACGAAATTGGTTACATCAATAGCGGCGCTATCACCTCGGCTGTTGCCTCCTCTTTTTATATTCCTCCGCGGACTGACCTCCGCCGTCACCCCACCCCTCCGCATTCCTCGCAAAATGGAAGCGTCGACATAATGGATCGGCAGAGAGGGGGGGTGCGGGTGAAGTGGGGAGGACTTTTTTTTTTTTTTTATTCCTTTGATCCACCGGTGGCATTGACGCGGCAACCTAACAAGCTCCTGGAAGCCTCCGCAACGCTTTGAGTCCTGGACTCTCCTGATCGATTTTTTTTACGCGCCCGCCTCCCAGTAAATGGGCCAGGCCGGGATGTGTCTCCAGAGCCAGAGTGCTATGATACAAAGACTTAACAGCGTGTTTTGTTTGCCCGTTCCTGCCATCGTGTTTTATTTTTGTTTGTTGAGGTTGGGAAGGAGTCGCTGGTGGTGTTTTTTTTTTTTTTGCTAATCATCACCCGAACCACAATGACTTAGCGGGCGATGGTTTCATTTCCCGCGTGACATTTCCAAAAGAAGTTCGTTTCAGCCGCGACGCGGTTTAATGCACCTGCAGCCTTTCGGGCTACCGCGTCCGTCTCAGTGAGCGGAGCGGATTCCTGCGCGGAAAAAGGCGCTCATTACTCTTACTACATCGAGGGGGAAAGGTTCCACGATAGCCCAGATCAATATTTTGTAATCATTTTCACAAACCCCCACCCCTTCTGTTTTTTGAGATGGAAACTTAGTGAGAGGAAACTTTTGAGGAACATGGCTTCACTTTGTCTTTCTGAAATAAGCAGGTACACCTCTGGAAAAAGAGGTTGCTTGGATGGCGGCATGTTTTAGAGATCTAAAACCTGCATTTATAATGCGACAATAATGGTGTCCCCCCCCCCCCCTTTTTTTCCCCGGCCCCCGCGTCCCAGGTTTTTTGGAACGGGTCCTGAACTGGGGTGGCCCGGTGGATCAGCTGGTAAGCGTCGGCCTCACAGTTCTGAGGTCCCGGGTTCAATCCCGGACCCGCCTGTGTGGACTTTGCGTCTTCTCTTCGTGCCCGAGTGGGTTTTCTTCGGTCACGCCGGTTTCCTACCACATCCTAAAAACATGCAACATTAATTGGACACTCTAAATTGCCCCAAGGTGTGATTGTGAGTGCGGCTGTTTTTCCTCTGTGCCCTGCGATTGGCTGGCAACCAGTTCAAAGTGTACCTTTCCTCCTGGGATAGGCTCCAGCACTCCCCCGCGAGCCTCGTGAAGATAGGCGGCTAAGAAAATGGATGGATACCTGAACTGTGCTTGTACATTAGAGGAATTCCTCACGCCACAAATCGGTGATGCAAAAGTCTGCTAATTTCTCGACAGTCCCGGAGACCCTGATGCGAGCCCTGGAACTGCTAAACCACCTTGGGGCGCTGGATGACGATGGAAACCTGACTGATTTGGGCATAGTGATGGCAGAGTTCCCACTGGATCCCCAGCTGGCCAAGATGCTTATCGCCAGCTGCGATTTGGGTTGCTCGGACGAGGCGCTCTCCATAACGGCCATGTTGTCAGGTAGGGCCTTTCCGACTTAGTGATTTTAAACCTGCTTGGAACAAGAGTTAGACTACCCGTAGACTGGAAGAGTCCCCGAAAGGCATAACGCTGGATTTCTGGGCAATTTCAGTGAACCTTACGGTCATTTTTATCAGTTTTCATGTTTTTTTTTTCTTGTGTTACTCATCAACGAATGAGCTTCCAGCTGTCGCTTGCTTACTTTCAAACTTTGTTTGAAGCAAACCCAAAGTTATTTGCAATGGATCAATGACCAAAGTATTTCTCGAGATAAATGAATTCATAATGAATAAATACATTTGAATTAACTAGTTTGAGGAAAAAAACGCTATTACTATAACTATTAGCACTCTTGCTAATGTACAGTAAATGCCCGGCAGACCGTATTAAGAGAAAGAAATGGGCCGTGCGTGGCCCTCGGGCCATACTTTGCCCACCCCTGGGTTAACATCTCCATGTGGGCCCATACCAACCTTGTTTAGTCCCGCAGTGCTTCATCCGACCCCCTGAGGCCAGGAAGGCGGCAGACGACGCCAAGATGCGCCTGGCCCACCCGGACGGAGACCACCTGACTCTTCTCAACGTCTACGTCGCCTTCAAACAAAGTAACCAAGCGCGCACGCGGCGTCACCAAATCTGGATTCTGAACCGGCTGACCTTCTCGCACAGGCCAGCGGTCCTCGCGGTGGTGTTACGACAACTTCGTCAGCTACCCCTCACTGATGGCGGCGGACGGCGTGCGCCTGCAGCTGTGCCGGATCATGGAGCGGGTCGGCTTGCCCCGGCGGAGTTGCGACGGGGACGACGCCGACGTCCGCCGGATGCTTCTCACCGGTTTCTTCATGCAGGTCGAGGTCCTCTCTGCCACACAACACTTATGAGCACATGTGTGGGTGTGTATATATATGCAGCCATACGTACCCCTATCATATCGGTATGGAAGTGTAGGCCACAGTTTTTTCATAACCTCGCGGTGGCGGTGGCATTTTGGAATGAAAATGTAACTTCTAAGTTGCTGTTCAGCGTGAATTCTGTGGGTCATCTGGCCAAGGATTTCCCCCAGTTGAGGTTCCGCCATGTCACCCAGGTTGCTCACCTGGAGCGCAGCGGCCATTACTTGACGGTGAAGGACAAGCAAGTGGTCCAGCTGCACCCGTCCACCTCGCTGGGCCGCAAGCCCCAGTGGGTCCTCTACAGCGAGTACGTGCTCACTGCCAAGAACTACATCCGCACGTGCACCCACATCCACCCCGAGTGGTGAGTATTTGCACCGAGTTTAAGTTTAATTCCCAACCTTTGTGGAGATGATCAAATTTATTAACTACAAAAATATAATTGCTCATCTATCAATACCAGCGTTTTGAGGTTTATAGAGGCGTGTAGAGTCTTGGAAACTTCCAGGGAGAGTCAAGTTGTTGAATTTTGGAAATAATATGGGTGCCCTTTGTCACCGGTTTTGTTCATAATTTTTACAGACAGAATTTCTAGGCGCAGCCGAGGCGTACAGGGTGTCCGGTTTTGTGGCCTCGCCCTCGCATCTCTGCTCTTTGCAGATGATGTGGTTCTGTTGGCTTCGTCAAGGCGCGATCTCCAGCTCTCACTGGAGCGATCCGCAGCCGAGTGTGAAGCGGCTGGGATGAGAATCAGCACCTCCAAGTCCGAGGCGATGGTCCTCGGGTCGGGAAAGGGTGGCGTGCCCTCTCCGGGTCGGGGATGAGATCCTTCCCCGAGTGGAGGAGTTCAAGCATCTTGGGGTCTTGTTCACGAGTGAGGGAAGAACAGAGTGGGAGATCGACAGACTGATCGGTGCAGGGTCTGCAGTGATGCTGACTTTCTATCGGTCCGTTGTGGTTTACCAGTTGATCGAAGTTCCTACCCTCACCATGAGCTGTGGAAAGAACAAGATCCCGGATACAAGTGGCCGAAATGAGTTTCCTCCGCAGGGTGTTCGGGGTCTCCCTTAGAGATAGGGTGACAAGCTCGGTCATCCGGGAGGGGCTCGGTGTCGAGCCGCTGCTCCTCCGCATTGAGAGGAGCCAGATGAGGTGGCTGGTGAGGTGTTCCGGGCATGTCCCACCGGAAAGAAACCCCGAGGATGACCCATGACACACCGGAGAGACTATGTCTCTCGGCTGGCATGGGAACGCCTTGGGATCCCTCCAGAAGAGCTGGAAGAAGTGGCTGGGGAAAGGGAAGTCTGGGAAGTCTCTTAGGGTAAGAAGCTCAGTCATCCGGGAGGGGCTCAGTGTCGAGCCGCTACTCCTCCGCATTGAGAGGAGCCAGATGAGGTGGCTGGGGCATCTGATTAGGATGCCTGCCGGACGCCTCCCTGGTGAGGTGTTCCGAGCACATCCCACCGGAAAGAGACCCCGGGGACGACCAAGGACACGCCGGAGAGTGTCTCTCGGCTGGCTTGGGAACGCCTCGGGATCCCTCCGGAAGAGCTGGAAGAAGTGGCCGGGGAACGGGAAGTCTGGGTATCCCTGCTGAAGCTACTTCCCCCGCGACCCGACCCAGAAAAGCGGTAGATAATGGATGGATGTGTATGGGTAGCATGATGTAAACCACAGGTGTCAAAGCCGAGGCCCGGGGTCCAGATCCGGCCCGCCACGTGATGTTATGTGGCCCGGGAAGGCAAATCACGTGTGTCAACTTCCATGATTCTTGTGAAAATCTGTACAAAATTTCAAATTGTCATATATGACAAATGATCAAATTTAAGCATTTTTGTATGATTAAACATGAGCAACCTCGATTCCCATTCCAACTTTGAAAATTCCTGGAATTTTTGCAACTCTAAAATATCTCCGTTCGTGCAACAAAATTCAACCGACCGTGAGATTGTCTGTCAACTGTTGGTCTCGTAGCTTTGCTCCCTTTTGAAAAAAGTTTTTTGGGGGGCGGGGCTAACGGTGACGCTGTTTTTCAAGGCTGCTGGAAATGGCCCCGCGCTACTACGAGATGAGCAACTTCCCCCAGTGCGAAGCCAAGAGACAGTTGCAGCGCATCAACGGCAAGCTCTCGTCCAAGCAGTCCTGAAAAGGGAACGCCGCTCCGTTTTGTTTGGAGTGCAAATCCGGACCGTTTGAAGAGCGACGCTAATTTATCGGTCGTCTTTGAGCGACCATCCAGTCGAATTGCTTTTATCCAGAATCGTTCTCACCTTGGGTGTTTGGACTGTCATCCATCTGACTCTGGTGTTCTTGTAAGTCCAGTGTACTTCTGACACGTGTAATAAACATTTTTTTTTTGCATGATAGCGGCCCAATTGTCGGTATTTCAAGCCAGGAAACTGTTTAACTTGGAAGATGTCACTCGAGGCAAGCGGGGCTGCGAGTGATGAAAACCAGAGGGAAGACTTAAGACGCGCTTGAGTGAACAACTACCTGATTTCCAGGGTAAACGCATAATCGCAAACACCCCTCACGCTCACGGTCCTGGAAATTCAGCCCGCACAAAACATTTCCGAGTTGGAGTTGTGGAAAATGAAGCTGAGCGTTGCTCTTTACTCATTATTTTTTCCGTTAATATTATGAGTTGGATCAGCTGTATGTCAGGCTAAGTTGCTAATTGTGAATTTAACTCATAAAACTCTTGACTGCTAAGAACAAGAGTCCATTAATGGCTGCCATATTGAAACTAAAATGCAGGTGATTAATTGTACTACTTTTAACTTTAAAAAAAATAAAAATTACAATGGACTGAATGAACCGGGCAGCGCGGTGACGCAGCTGGAAAGCGTTGGCCTCACAGTTCTGAGGTCCGGGGTTCAATCCCGGACCCGCCTGTGTGGAGTCTGCGTGTTCTCCGTGTGCCTGCGCGGGTTTCCTCCCACATCCCAAAAAACGTGCAACATTGATTGGACGCTAAATTGCCCCCAGGTGTGATTGTGATTGTGTGATTCCCCGCGACCCTTGTGAGGATAAGCGGCGAAGAAAATGGATGGATGAATGAATGAACCCCAATATAGCAGGAGTGATAAAATTAGTGGTGGTTGAGCTCCCTCTAGTGCACAGGTGTCAAACTCAAGGCCCGAGGGCCAGATCCGGCCCGCCGCATGGTTTCATGTGGCCCGCGAAGCTAAATCGCGTGTATTAACTTCTGTGATTTTTTTGGGGGGGGTGAAATTTGAACCAAAATTTCAACTTGTCATATCATAAATGAAAACATTATTAAATATAAATATTGCAAGCATTTTTGTTTGTGTTACCAAAACATCAACAATAGTAGAAAAAAGAATTTCCCTTGATTTCTGATCCCAAAACTAGCTCATAAATTGTTCGGCGCTTCAAAATTTTTATGGTTTCACGGTCGGAATGGCCCTTTGAGGGGAAACCGGGACAACAAAAATGAGTTTGACAAAGAATTAAAGTCCAAGAAAAATTCAGTTGTATTTAACTTATAAATAGTACTTTGTGTCGATATTTGTACAGACACCCTGACATATTAATTATTATGTACAGTTGGTGGGTGGGGTAACTGCGTAAGGATGTTAACGAGCCTTTTAGCGTGCTAACCGAGGAGGTCGTAGGGTTTTGGTATGGAGCCAAAAAAACCGGCGCGGCGCTTTGCTGGAAAACAATGTGGAAAATAGCCGCCGCGCAGAGTCATCCCTCTCCAAAGTGAAGCCAATAGAAAGGCCATTAGTCGGCACTGATCTGGAAATTATATGGAATTGATCCCGAGGTAAGAACACTTTTTCAGGCTCGATACTTCCCATTGATCCTGGCTGCTATAATTATAAATGAAAATCGTTACGGAGCCAAGTTGTGTTTTGAACGGAGTCGCACAGACACACAAGCGCGTAGAGAACTGATTTCCTCGCTCTGTATTGGAAAGAGATTTGGCGTTGATGTTTGCGGCCTCAACTCCTTGGAAGAGTAACCGGGCAACCTGCGGCCAGCTCCTGGCATCACTCGCTAAGCCGCACCCCTTAAAGTCGCGTAACAGTCCTACTCCTAATCCTCCTAGCAAGAAAAACAACCCGTGTGGTTGTACCTAAGGTTTTGTGTCACCTACCTCCGCTTCGGGGCTGGATCCAAATGCAGGACTCCAAGATGAGGACATGATGTTAAGCGTGGTTTTATTCAAACTGAGGTCATACATGGTGTAAGCAGTCCGAGAAGGCAGAGGTACAGAAACGCTAGGCTAAGCAGGATCCAAAAGACATGCAGCGAGGTCTGATGACTAGGAACTAGGACTTGACTATGGGACATAAACTGAGACAGGACAGGCTCACGTGGAAGAGTAACCAGGCAAACTGCGGCCAGCTCCTGGCATCACTCGCTAAACCGCACCCCTTAAAGTCACATAACAGTCCTACTCCTAGTCCTCTTAGCAAGTAAAACAACCCATGTGGTTGTACCTAAGGTTTGGTGTCACCTACCTCCGCTTCGGGGCTGGATCCAAATGCAGGACTCCAAGATGAGGACATGATGTTAAGCGTGTTTTTATTCAAACTGAGGTCATACATGGTTTAAGCAGTCCCAGAAGGCAGAGGTACAGAAACGCTAGTCTTAGCAGGATCCAAAAGACGGCGAGGTTTGAGGACTTTGAGACAAACTAGGAACTTGAACTTGACTATGGAACTAAACTGCGAGGATAGCTCAACACTACACTATTTTCAGTGGCAATTTTGTGTGACAACCGTCGCGCTTAGGTTTCCACAAGCGGGTGGGATTTCGTCACCGTGTTTCCTAACACTGTGAATCCGTGGCCCCAATCTGCCGCCGCCCCCGCGACGCTGGCCGGCACCTCGTCCTCATTTGAAGACTGCGGGTATGAAACTGTTATTGCAGCACAACTCGGCGTTCCAGGAAGTCCGTCCACCCGCCTACCGTTCCTCCTCTTCCTCCTTGTTTCTTCCTATCTAGCATCTCGCCGCGCAACCGCGCAGCCAATCTTTCAGGGACGCTAGCGCCGGCAACGTGTCAAATCCATCTGTCGCGGTTTGAATTTGTATGCTAATTTGAAGTAATGGCCCCTGCGGTGAGGGTGCGAGGGAACAATTCCATCACGCCATGTATGACAAGTCGCATCCCCGCCTCGCCAAGCCGCGCGGGAGCGCATGAAGTCCGGGTTAGCCTTGATCGATGGCGAGGGGGCGGGCGGGAATGAAAACCTGTGCACAAATCCCGGGAAAACCTTCGAGGCCCGAGTGATTCTTTGACCTGATTTCTTGCCCCCGACGAACTTTCACCCAGTTAGCCTCACAACACGCACGTCATCGTACTCTGCGCCGACGCTAACTCAACTACGCATTGTCACCAAAGCGACTCCGGCTGTTGATTTGATTCACTGAGAAGCTTTCACGCGTGGCCGGGCAGAAAACGAGACGGCTCCGGGAGAGGAAACGGAAGACGCGTGTGTCAAAGGAGCCCGGTCGTGGTGTCGACTCGCCACCTCGGCGCTGTGTGGGGGGAAAAAAAAAACGGATGACGCCGAAATTAATCCCTCTAAGGGAGCGATAACGGTTCACCACGGAAGATGAGGTGATGCTTACCTTTCTTCCGATTTATCAACATTGATGAAGAAATGGCGGTATCGGTTGATCGGGAAGACTGAGGAATACTTCCGTACAGATTTGAACCTGTGGCGGTAATTAATGATGACTATTCGGATGGTTCTTCGGGCGGAATGACAAGCAAGCTCCGGCGGTGGGCCGTTAGCCCCAGACACCAAAGCTCGGCTAAAGGCCTCCGTGGTCGCCAAAGCTAGGCTAAAGGCCTCCGCCGCCGCCGAAGCTCGGCTAAAGGCCTCTGCCACCACCAAAGTTCGGCTAAATGCCTCCGTCGTCACCAAAACTAGGCTAAAGGCCTCCGTCATTGCCAAAGCTCGGCTAAAGGCATCCGTCGTCGCCAAAGCTAGGCGAAAGGCCTCTGCCGCCGCCGAAGCTCTGCTAAATGCCTCAGTTGCCACCGCCAAAGCTCGGCTAAATGCCTCCGTCGCCACTGAAACTCGGCTAAAGGCCTCTGTCGTCGCCGCCGAAGCTCGGATAAAGGGCTCCGTCGTCGCCGAAGCTCGGCTAAAGGCCTCCATCGTCGCCGCCGAAGCTCGGCTAAAGGCCTCCATCGTCGCCGCCGCAGCTCGGCTAAAGTCCTCTGCCACCGCCAAAGCTCGGCTAAAGGCCTCCGCCCCCGCCGAAGCTCGGCTAAAGGCTTACGCCCCCGCTGAAGCTAGGCTAAAGGCCTCCGTCGTCGCCAAAGCTCGGCTAAAGGCATCCGTCGTCGCCAAAGCTAGGCTAAAGGCCTCTGCCGACGCTGAAGCTAGGCTAAAGACCTCTGCCACCACCAAAGCGCGGCTAAAGGCCTCCGTCGTCACCGAAGCTCGGCTAAAGGCCTCTGCCGTCGCCGAAGCTCGGCTAAAGGCCTCCGCCGCCGCCGAAGCTCGGCTGAAGGCCTCCGCCGCCCCCGAAGCTCGGCTAACGGCCTCCGCGGCTTGGAAGCTCGGCTCGCGGTCCGCCGCCGCCCACTTCGTTAGCCCCGGACGCCGCCGCTAGGCTAAAGGCCTCCGCCCCCACCGAAGCTCGGCTAAAGGCCACCCTGGACGTTGAAGCTGAGCTCGCAGCCCGCCTTCGGTGGCGGCTGAGGCCTTTAGCCTCGCGGCAGCGTCCGGGGCAAACGGCCTCCGGCGCCTGGAAGCTCGGGTCGCGGCCGATCTTCTTCTCCGTCTTCCCGATCAACCGATGGTGCTATTTCCTCACCAGATGTGGATAAATCCGAGAAATCGGCGCGGGGCATAAACGGTGTCCCACGGAATCGAGCGTTTGGAACGGCACGGAACACGTCACATCCGTCCACGTAGGTCATGTGACTCGCGAAAATGGCAGCGCCCCTGAAAATTAGCAATTGGCGATAAAAATCTTCTCAAAACACGATTAAATAAGGATTTAACATCACATTGAGGAAAGCATAATAAAACACTTCCATTATTTTTCCACATTTTAGACCTGTATGAATTTTCATATTTAATAATTTCCCCCATACGCCTATTGACCTCCAATGTACTCACAAAGACTTTATATACTCTCCATCACCCTTTAAGTAAATGCACAGTACTGTACTGCACACGATTATATTCCGTGTAATATGCATTTTAATGTCCCCCCCCCATCCATTTTAATATTTCAGTGTTGATTCCGCCCCTTTCAAAAAAAAACTGTAAAAAAAATGTAAAAGTATTCACTCAATGTACCGTTTGTTTTGGCAAATTATATGACATAACTTGTTTTTAATTATTAATTATTATTTCTTTATTTATTGGTACATGTTAAAAATTACATAAAATCAATTATATATATATATATATATATATATATAACATTTTTTTAAGTACATTGCCAGGGGCATGGCATGGCGGCCATGTGTAATGTGTCTGTTTTGAATTATTGATTTTTTTTATTGGTACATGTTCAAAATTACAGTAAATTATATATATGTATATATATATATATATATATATATATATATATTTTTTAAGTACATTGCAGGGGTGTGGCATGGTGGCCATGTGTAATGTGTCTGTTTTGAATTATTGATTTTTTTTATTGGTACATGTTCAAAATTACAGTAAATTATATATATGTATATAAATATATATATATATTTTTTTTAGTACATTGCCAGGGGTGTGGCACAGCCGCCGTGCCACGCCCCCAGCAGCAGGTCCTCCCCTGCTGCTTATCGTCGCTAATTATGCCTTGTGTATGGAAATATGTGGATAATGTATTAAAAAATGTAAAAAATAAAAACATTTATGCTGTAAAATTCACACTATTTCAATTTTCATTTAATCATTTTATGCCGCAAAAACAGTTGTATTTAAATGTATTTTTTTTTTTTGGGTGTAGATGAGCGCGTCAAGCATTTTTTTAAAATGTATTTAAAGTTTTAAGAACACATTTATCCATAATGACATTTTTATAATTTTTTTTAAGGGGTGGGGGGGGGGGGGGGGGTGCACACCATGTGACAAGAGAAGCCAGAGCGCCTCGCTTCCAATTCGCTGGTGCCGCTCGCGGGGAGGCAAAGCCGGACGCGCCGGAGGAGAGGCTGTCGTCTCGCGGCCGCGACGATCCGGGATCCGAGCCCGAGGACCGCGCGGCCTGACGCGGCTGGACGAGTCATGGACGGCCCGCTGCCGGAGCAACGTCGCGACGGGGACGGCGGCTCCGCTCGCCGGCACCGCCTGCGCGGAGAGCCGCAGTGAGCAGGTACGATTCTCCCTTTTGCTGCGTTTTGGGATTTTGTCATGGAATGGTGACGATAAAAGTGTGTAGATTTAATAATAATAATAATAAATGAAATCCACTGCTCTTTTCACGTGACGTAATTAGCTTCTTAATTCACAACAGGTGTGCGCCTCCCCCCCCCCCCCCTCAACTTTCACCCGGTCCAAAAAAATACTTCCATTTTTTTAATAAAATATATACATAAATAATAATAATTTTGAAAAAATAAAATGGCTCAAACATGATCACTCAATTTAATCGCGAATGAGCACAAACACACCTGAGGTAATTAGCTTCTTAATTCACAACAGGTGTGCTCCTTTTTTTTTTTTTATCTCCTCAATTTTCTCCCAGTCCAGAAAATATATTTTTTAAAATTTTAAATCAAATAGTTATGTAGTAATAATAATATTTTTTTCAGACGTGATCACTGAACAATTCAATTGCTAAACAGCACAAACATAGCTGAGGTAATTAGCTTCTTCATTCACAGGTTTTTTTTCTCCTCAACTCTCTCCCGGTCCCAAAAAATGTTTTGTTTTAAATAAAGTAATAATAATTTTTAAATAATAAAACGCCACCTGAACAATTTAATCGCTAAAGAACACAAACATAATTAGCTTCTTCATACACAACAGGTGTGCTCCTTTTTTCCTCTCAACTTAAAAAAAATAAAATAAAAAAAATATATATATAATTATAAGGAAAATGTATATTTATCAGGGAGGTAATATCGTCATAGTTACCCACAAAGTTTACGAACTCCTTTTGGAGCCAGAAACCAAGGCTCGGTTCATCTTGTGTCCCACACAAGATGCTTATCACCAAGTAATCTTTTATGATCTATGACAATATATATATATATAGATCAACGATAACTTGAAATTTTGGTCCAGATTTCGGTGCACGTGATTTTTGCCTTCGCGGGCCACATAAAATCATATGGCGGGCCGGAGCTGGACCTCGGGCCTTGAGTTTGACACCGGTGTTCTAGAAGGTCCGTATTTCTGAAAGTTTGTCAATTTTTTTTTTTTTTAATCCCTAACCACAAATATTATATACATACATTTAGAAACAACAAGAAGGGGTTCAAAATATTTTTTAAAAAAGTACAAGGCAGGAAAAAAAAAATCTAGAAGTGTATGCAAAAATCTTTTCACGCTCATCCTCATAACAAAAATAGTACAAAATATTACTTGCATTGAAAAGGACAAATTCTATGCTAGTAGATGCTAACTTTGGTAGTTAAAAAAAAAAATCGTTTTTTCTACGGGAAAGTGTAAGTTGCAAAGTCCCCCCCCCCCCCCCCCCCCGGTTTTGCCGGTCCCGCTTTCCGCATCCTTTCGAGCGGTTTGATTGGCTGGCTTTGGCGTCCAGTCAAGCGGCCATTGATTTTGAAGCTGCCGTCCGTCGGCGTCGGCTGCCTTAAAGATGCCTGGCAGTCCAGATAAGAAGTGCAGTTTCAAGGCCGCGTTATCTCCCGCGCCATCTCAGAAACTTTGTCACGGCTTCGGTCCGGACTCCCCTCCCCCCCCCTCATGTGGAGACTGCGTCCCCCTTCCCGTCTTTCTTCCTTTTATTCTAATCAACAAGTGTGCGCCTGCTGAACGCCGCGACACGCTTTAATGAGCGCCATATTGCCGAGATATGGCTGGATAATTATCTAATCAAGACTTTGCGAAAGGGCCGGCGATTAGTCACCGCTGACCTGCTCGCCGTCTGTCTGCAAGATGTTTACGTCATCTGGAAATAATCATGCGACAAAACAAAACAGTCAAATGGAAATGAGCCTTTTCTCGCTGGCGCTGGCGCAGGCCCGCTTGGTCCGGTACGACGAGCGGGAGGTCAAATCATGTTCCGATTGTCAACGCAACTCGACTGGCTTAAGAATCCGATTGATTTTTGAACGATCAACCACCAGGAACAAGTACAACCGCACCCTGAGGTACTCTCAAATCATGTTTCTGCACTGAAATCAATGCAAATGCCGTTAATCCGTTCCAGTCCCTCCACCGCCCACCACCAGAAATCGTTTCCGACATCTTCCTCTCGAACACCAACTGCCCTCATGTCTTCCCCTCACCTTCTCTTTGGTCTTCCTCTCGCTCTTTTACCCGGCAGCTCCATCCTCAGAACTTTTCCACCAATATACTCCCTCTCTCGCCTTTGGGCATGTCCAAACCATCAAAGTCTGCTCCCTCGGACCTCGTCTCCAAATCATCCAACTTTGGCTGTCCCTTTAACGATCTTATTTCTAATCCTATCCAACCTGCTCCCTCCAAACGAGAACCTGAAGGTCTTCCTTTCTGCCCCCTCTAGTTCTGATTCCTGTTCTCTCTTCAGAGTCACCGTCTCTAATCTGTACATCATGGCCGGCCTCACCACTGTTTTATAAACTTCATCCTAGCGGAGACTCTTCTGTCACATAGAACACCAGACACCTTCCGCCAACTGCTCCCATCCCGCTTGGACCCGTTTCTCCACTTCCTCACCATTGCTCTGTTTTGTTGACCCCAAGTATTTGAAGTCATCCACCCTCGCCATCTCTTCTCCCTGGAGCTTCACTCTTCCCCCACCGCCCCTCTCATTCTACTTCGGCTCATCTTCATTCCTGTCCTTTCCGGTGCGTACCTCCATCTCTCAAACTGTTCCTCCGCCTGTTCCGTGGTTTCACCGCAGATCAAAATATCATCTGCGAACCTGGTGGTCCAAGGGGAGTCCAGTCTAACCTCGTTTATCAGCCTATCCATTACTACCGCAAACAGGAAGGGGCTCAGCTCGGAACCTTGATGCAGTCCCACCTCCACCTGAAATCCTTCTGACACACCCTCAACCATGTCCTGTTCTATTCTAACATATTTCTCCGCCACACCTGACAGTTCCTCTCTTGGTACTCTGTCATAGACTTTCTCTTGGTCTACAAAGATACAATGTAGCTCTTTCAGACTTCGGCTAATCTTCATTCCTCTCCTTTCAGCCGCTTCCTGTTATCTCTTCAGCGCCACAGTCTCTAATCCGTACATCACGGCCGGCCTCACCACTGTTTTATAAACTTTGCCCTTCATCCTGGCGGTGACTCTTCTGTCACATAGAACACCAGACACCTTCCACCAACTGTTCCAGCCCCGCTTGGACCAGTTTATTCACTTCTTTACAGCACTCTTCATACCCCAGCTATTTGAAGTCATCCACCCTCGCCATCTCTTCTCCCTGGAGCTTCAGTCCTCCTCCTCAGCATCTTCGGTTCTGGTTCCTGTTGTCTCTTCAGCGCCACCCTATCTAATCCGTAGATCACGGCCGGCCTCACCACTGTTTTATAAACATTGCCCTTCATCCTAGCGGAGACTCTTCTGTCACATAGAACACCAGACACCTTCTGCCAGCTGTTCCAACCGTTTGTAATATTTTTAAATACTAATAGCACGCATATAGTAAAGAAATGTGGCCATTTATGCGAAATAGTTGAATTCTGTAGATATTATGCTGCTCATTCCGGTCCAGGGAGATGGTCAATACTCCACCGGAAGCTGAAGTAGTCAAACTTTGTGGAAGATAAAGAATATATTCTATTTTTTTTTTTTTTTTTTTGTTTTACATTATGTTGGTACACTGTTTAAGTTAGACGTTGCTTTTGAAACCTTGTCACTGCCAACCATTAGCATGTCAATGGTGTTTTGTATTGTTTGTTAGCATGGAGCTAAGTGGGCTTTGTAATATGGTGCCAAAGCTTTCTTGTATCCCCTCCCCACTTGGCTGTGTGGGGGTGGGAGTTGGGGGGGGTGTATTTTTTTTTTCTTCCTTGGCACTCGACAATCTGTTGATCCCTGGCGGAATCTGGAGATGAAAGGCGGCGGCGGTGGCGGCGGACGCTCAGACCGTGAAGCATCCTTGCGTTCTCACCGGGAGGGTAAGAAGTACTCCGGCAAAACTTTGAATGCCGAAATGAAGCGTTATCACCGGCAGCCATTTTTTTTTTTTTTTTGATGACGGGCGGCTGGGAAACTATCGCATCCCTCCGCCCCCCCGCCAAGGTGTTCCTTTTGATTACCTCTGCTGCAGATTAATTGCTTTTCTTAACCCCCACGTAGTTGAAGCCTGCTGGCTGCACCTAAATGGACCCCCGCCAGCATGCAGGCGGGGGGCGGGGACACACACACACACACACACAAAAACAAACTCCCATTCTTGGCCCCCGTCCCTTCATTTTGCCTTGCTTCGTTTCAGTCGGATAAAATGACCAGGAAGTGGACAGGCTTGGCTTTTCCCGACTACTTTCGTAGGTAATACAGAGCAGCGATTCTTTTTTTTTTTTTTTTTTTTTTTTTTTTTTTTTTTTTTTTTTTTTTTTTTGCTAATGTGCTAAACGGGAAAACGGTAGCGTGCGTAAATTTTCACAACAGTTGTTTTCTCTGGGTGGTTGCCAAGGAAACGGCAAAGGGCCCGGAGGTATTCCACCGCGTGACATGAAAAATAAGCGGGAAGTATACAAATATTGTCGGGGTGGAGGTGGGGGGGGGGGGGGGGACTACAAGCCTCGACTTTTTTTCCACAGCCGCCGCGCCGGTTAGCGTTAGCGCCGAGGAGGTCAGCGTTAGCGCCGCCGCGTTAGCGTTAAAACTCTTTCCGCGCACTGTAATCCGGGGAGTCGCGGCCGTTGAAAGAAATGCATAATAAAATGAGAAATCAGAAAATTCTATAAAGAAAAATACACGAGATCAAAGTGCAAAAAAATTATTTTAGCAAATTTTAAAATTAGAAAAAAAAATCCAAAAATGTAAAAAAAAAAAAAATATATAATGCAATACTATGGAAATTGGATGGTATAAATGGTTGAATATTTTCTGGTTGTTGAGAGGGAGCCGTGTGTAGGTCGCAAATGGGGATGGGAGGGAGGCGGTGATTCTGATGCAGCCCCCCCCCCAACTGTCCTTATTCCTTGATTTAATATATTTTGGCCTTGAGATGTTGCTGCTGAAGCAATTTCACTCCATTCCCCATCTTCATTTAGCCCCCCCCCCCCCCACCTTCCCACCCCCATTTGCCTTTGAGACACACGTGTGTATCCAGTCCTCCTTTAGGACATCCTGAAAGCATGTTTTAGGGGGGTCGGCGGGGGGTGTGGGGGGCGGGGTGGGATGCATCTCAATGATTTATGCTCTCCATTTTGCGAGCGGCCCACCGACAGACGCCGTTTGGGCTCGGTCGGCGCTCTCGACGTCCGACCGCCGACCGAGGCGCCTTCGCTTCCGAGTTCCGGCGGGCGTCGGGAGTATTCGACTTCAAACCGGCATCTGGAAGGTTCGAGGAGTGCATCCATTTTGGATCAAGTCGGTCAAAGCGCTCGGAATTTGTTTTCTTTCGAGAAAGCTTTTCGGCCGGGGGGAGGCGGCGCGTGAAATACTGCTTGTGCGTGGAAAAACCATATTTAGTGTCAAAAATTGATGCCACGTGCTTCTGTTTCAGAACCATACGACATCCTTCCAGTCGCTCGGCAAAGAATGATAGTCAATAATGAAAATATGGTAATTAAATCACGCAATAATACCTCGTTTATCGCAGGGCTGAGGTTCTGGACCGCCGCCACAATAGGCGAAATCTACAAAGTAGTGATCCAATAAATTTTTTTTTAAAAGAACTATTTCATTGCATATGAGGGAAAACATTTTTCACATCAAACAAAATTGAAATGTGCAGAATGAAGAATAAATCTCTTTTTCTACCCCTTTTTCAGTCTTAATCACTTTATTTTATTTTTTTTAACTACTGGATTTTTCCAATCTTTTAATTAATTAAAAAAATTTTACTTGTATTTTTTTTACTATATTTAAAGTTAAATAATAACACCCCCCAAAAAAAAACAAAATTAACAAAAAAAACCAATAACATTAACAAAAACATTAGAAACATTACTTACATTACATTATATATTAAAATATATATATAATTAGATTTTAATTTATTCATTTTAAAAATACATTTTTCTTTATGGGGGCGAGGGGGGCTCCTCTCATATAGCCGGCCCACCCACGTCAAGCGCGGATCGCACTGACTCATCCGTCGGCTCGCCGGCAGCGCGGCCAGTGTGGTGTTGATGATTTTTCCCCATCAGCTATGAAAACAAATATTAATAAAATAAAAAAAGAAAAGCAAACAATGGCAAAGAGTTGAGCTAATTGAGCTGGGAGGCCCGGCGGAGGGGGGCTCCCGAAGACCTTCGCTAGCTCGTCACATCCTTTCTATCCGCTCGCTCCTGTCTCTGGATGTCTTGATTGCCCTTAAATTGTTCCACAATGCAACAACGCAGCATTTTGGCATTTGATAATGTAGCCAATATTCACATTTATGGGTGTCAAACCCGAGGCCCGGGGGCCAGATCTGGCCCCGGTGCATGATTTAATGTGGCCCGCGCAGGCAAATCACGTGTGGGTTTTTGTTCAAATCTGTACCGAAATTTCAAATTGTCATAGCATAAATGATAACATTGGGATACTGCGAGCATTTTTATGTGCCTCCCCCCCACATCAACAATAGTTGATTTAAAAACGATTACCCTCTGTTTGTCCGGTTTTCCTCCCACATGCCAAAAACATGCAACTTTGATTGGACACTAAATTGCCCCTAGGTGTGATTGTGAGTGCAGCTGTTTGTCTCTGTGCCCTCGCGATCGGCTGGCGACCAGTTCAGGGTGCACCCTGCCTCCTGCCTGTTGACGGCTAGGATAGGCTTCGGTACTCCCCGAGACCCCTTGTGAGGATAAGCGGTTAGGTTAGGCTAAGAAAATGGATGGATGGATGGATTACCCCAAGCATGATTGTGAGTGCGGCTGTTTGTCTCTGTGCCCTCGCGATCGGCTGGCGACCAGTTCAGGGTGCACCCCGCCTCCTGCCTGTTGACGGCTAGGATAGGCTTTGGGCACTCCCCGGGACCCCATGTGAGGATAAGTGGCTAAGAAAATGGATGGATTACCCCATGTGTGATTGTTATTGCGGCTGTTTGTCTCGACGTACCCTCACGATCGGCTGGCGACCAGTTCAGGGTGAACCCTGCCTCCTGCCTGTTGACAGCCAGGGTAGGATTCAGCAGTCCCCGAGACCCCTTGTGAGGATAAGCGGCGAAGAAAATGGATGGATTACCCCATGCGTGTTTCTGACTGCGGCTTTTTGTCTCGACCGATTTTGGACTGTACCGGTGCTTCGATTTTAAACGGTATGTAATCCTCACCCTCAAAAAGTTCCACTCGATCCCTGCAGGGGGCGGCCCGAAACGCCACCATTCCGGCGTTCCTCGAGTCAATTCAAAGCGTCACCCTCGGGGGGGAGTCGCGTCGGTATCAGCGCGCTCCACGCAAAAGCTAAAACGGGCTCCATTGTCTGCATCACGGCCCACTAGCTGACAACAAAAGGAGATTATGTGTTCTATTTGCGGCGTATTAAGACGGAACACGCCGCCGGATGGGCCCGGCGCGGCCCGCCGTAAAAAAGCCGCCGCCGGGCTGCCGAGACGGGGACTCTGCGCGCAGTTTTCCGTCTTTTAACTGCGCCGGGGGACTGATTACGCGCGGCTAAGGGTCTTTACCTGGAAAGTCACTTTCACGTCCTGGCCCGCCGTTCGTTCGGAAGGCTAATGTGTCATTAAGCCTCACGGACGGGGGTGGTGGTGGTGGTGGGGGGGGGGTTGAAAGTACCAATCCCAAAAGCTCAACAGACGATCGCCGCGTTGCCGCAACGAGGCCTATTTGTGCTCGTGCTTCATTAACCTGTCATCCGTTAGCGTGATGGTCCATCCTTGCCCCAAAAATAGAAGCCAACCGCGGGGGGCTCCGGGAGAAACGCGTGGTCCCTTTTTAAGGGGGGAGAAGCAGGGTTGCTGGGGAAATTCTACATTTGCTGCGAGATAATTACAAAGCAATCATAAGCTGTTTGCGATAAACAAGCCAGTGGCCTGTGCTCTTGGCTGGAGAATAAAAAAAAAAAAAAAAAAAATGCACCACCCCCCTCCTCTCCCGTCTCAAAACTGCCTGAATAGCACCGTCGGGCGAGTGGCTGCCTAACACGCGTGCAATCTGGCATTTGCTCTTCATCAAATTCAGACATGGACCGCCTCGGTCGTTTGGCTTTGTTGAGAAAACGCGAGCAGTGTTCTGCACGTCTATGGCGTTTTGTCGGCGAAAATGGCCGCCGACCGCCACCTGTCGCGGACGCTACCGCGAAGATCGGAAGGGAGCCGATCGCAATCGATGAGGGGCTTTCCGCCCTCCGCCGCGTCATCGGATGCGAGCCCGGGTTGGCGGGGGCGGAGGGTGGGGTGGGGGGTGGTTGTCATGCAGTCCTCCGTACCTTATGACTCGCGAGGTTTTTATCATCACATGGTCGCCTTACCCCAGGACTCACTTGCGAGAAGACCATTGGAAATCGATGCGCGCCCCCACGCTCTTTAATTGTTAGCGGGGAGGGGAAAAATAGCTCCCTCCTTAGCGGCGGGCGGCGTTGCTTCGTCAGCCAGGACGGCCTCACTTTCATTTGCTTCCTCTTTTTAGCTACGTTGGCGGACCCGCTGTTTGTAGCTAGCTATAGCTTAGCATGTGTGTTCTGCCAGTGAGTGGGACTTGTCAGTTGCCTACTTTCACTAAGACTCTATAAAAAAACACATAGACAAGTCGGAAACAGGAGCTAAGCTTGACATCGGTGGTAATAGATACGGAGATGGGCAGCTACCGTAATTTCTCGAAAACAATGCGCAAATTTTTCCAGAAGTATTTTCCAAAAGCTAAGAGAGTGCGTTATATATAGGTATGGATGAAAAATGAATGCAATCACATTGTATGATGTCTTATGGTACACACTTATATTTATTACGGTAATGTGCGCCCCCAACCTGAACTCTGACCTCCCCGGTGGGGAGGAGAGCGTCGCATTTTACGATCGTTAGCGTTGCATGTTTGTTGCTACTGCACCAAAGATCAGATTTTAGGTCAACTTTGGGGGTGCGCATTGTACATTGGTAGAAGGGTTTCCCTTTTTTTTAAAATTTTAGGTCAACTTTGGGTGTGTGCATTGTACATTGGTAGAAGGGTTTTCCTTTTTTTTTTTTTTAATTTTAGGTCAACTTTGGGGGGGTGCGCATTGTACATTGGTAGAAGGGTTTTCCTGTTTTTTTGTTAGGTCAACTTTGGGGGTGCGCATTGTACATTGGTAGAAGGGTTTTCTTGTTTTGTTTTTTTTTTATTTTAGGTCAACTTTGGGTGTGTGCGTTGTACATTGATGGAAGGGTTTTCTTGTTTTTTTTTTTTAAATTTTAGGTCAACTTTGGGGGGTTGCGCATTGTACAATGGTAGAAGGGTTTTCCTGTTTTTTTTTCTTTAATTTTAGGTCACCTTTGGGGGTGCGCATTGTACATTGGTAGAAGGGTTTTCTTGTTTTTTTTTTATTTTATTTTAGGTCAACTTTGGGTGTGTGCATTGTACATTGGTAGAAGGGTTTTCTTGTTTTTTTTTTTTAAATTTTAGGTCAACTTTGGGGGGTTGCGCATTGTACAATGGTAGAAGGGTTTTCCTGTTTTTTTTTCTTTAATTTTAGGTCAACTTTGGGGTGCACATTGTACATTGGTAGAAGGGTTTTCCTGATTTTTTTTTTTTTTAGGTCAACTTTGGGGGGTGCACATTGTACATTGGGGTGCGCATTGTACATTGGTAGAATGGTTTTCCTTTTTTTTTTAAATTTTAGGTCAACTTTGGGTGTGTGCATTGTACATTGGTAGAAGGGTTTTCTTGTTTTTTTTTTTTTTTAATTTTAGGTCAACATTCGGGGGTTGCGCATTGTACATTGGTAGAAGGGTTTTCCTGTTTTTTTATGTTAGGTCAACTTTGGGGGTGAACATTGTACATTGGTAGAAGGGTTTACCTGATATTTTTTATGGTTTAGGTCAACTTTGGGGGTGGGCATTATACTTCACGGGGTATTATACACGAGAAATTACGGTATCTGGTGGGGTAAGTTGACAGACGACAAGAAGTAGACTCCTCCCCCCTGAACCAGGGGATGTCACATTTTTGTCCTGGGGCACATCGTGATTATGGTTTCCCTTTAAGAGCAGTCGTGACTGTATAAACGCGTAAACTACGTAACCGTTAGATAACAACGATAAGTGTTTAAAATGGGGACTGGTCACAAAAAGTCGCTTGTATTTTTTTTCAAGAAACATGAAGTTACATGATTTGCTTTCGCAGGCCGACTAGCCCCCCCCCCCCCCCCCGCTCCGGGACCTCGCCATCACGCTAACCTTTTTCGTCGCTTATACATCATTTTTGATATAGTTGCTAGGCAACATGGAGCCAACTTACCTAACTCCCCCCTAAAGAAAATTCGACTTTGTGCATTTTCTTTTCCTGAAACAAACGCCGGAGTAGCCTCAAACCGCCCCGCCCCCCCCCCAGGGAAAACCGGCCTTTTCCTTGCATTTAGCGCCCTACCTCCTGACAAGGGGACTAGTTTACTTCAGCGGTACACAAATTTACATTTAAAGTGTCCGATCGTCGCGTTTGTTTGTCGCGCGCCAATGCAAAAAAAAAAAAAAGGTTGAGGGTTTGCTTTTTTGGTTGTTTTTGGAATGGATTTAGAGCGCGAGCGGCGGAGATAAGAGAGGTATAAACAAATAGTGCGGCTGATTTGTCCCCCCCCCCCCCCCCAGGCGCCCGGCGGGGATTTACGGCGCGAGTCCGTCGAGCCATCAATCAATCGCGACGCGCTTCAAGGACAACTTTGTCTCTCGGCGCAATTTGTAAGGCTGTCCAGTCAAATTGATTCCTTAAGCGCAAGGTGGCGGAGCCCCCCCCCCCCCCGCACCCCGCCAACCAACACCGCTACCCAAAAACAACACCAAAAAAAAAAAAAAAAAATTAACCTCCCCTATTTGCCGTAAACAAGACAATAAATGACACTGCTGGAGATCGGCGCACCCCCACTGTGAAAAAAAAATAATAAATGGGTGACAAGAACCGCGGTCACGGGATTGATCGATTAAATGGGATTTTAGTGGAACGCTGTTATCGACGGTTCGGGTGTTGTCCTCCGTTCATCCCCCGCGCTTGGGAATTGCTGTGGGTGCGGATCCGCCGTTACCGCGGCGACAGCTGCTATTCTTCCTGATTGAAAGGCCGAGGCAGTCCGTGGTATGCCTCACTGCAAGGTTTTCGTCCAGACCGCGGGGCTCCTCGCAGCGAGGCGGCGGCAGACCTTGGCGGCGGGACGCATCGCTGTCGGCAATTATTCACCGGAACCTGACGAGATTTTCCCCAAATGGACTGAAAATTCAGTTGTCGGGATTTTGGATCGCGCCGATTCGACAATGCAGTAAGAATTTAGGAAGCGGACTGGAATGGTTTCAGGATTTTTATTTATAATTTTTTGGCAGAGGGAAATAATCATATCCATCCATCCATCTATTATCTCCTGCTTTTCCGGGTCGGGTCGGGGGGGGGAAGTAGCTTCAGCAGGGATACCCAGACTTCCCTTTCCCCCAGCCGCTTCTTCCAGCTCTTCCGGAGGGATCCCGAGGCGTTCCCAAGCCGGCTGAGGGACATAGTCTCTCCAGTGTGTCCTTGGTCGTCCTCGGGGTCTCTCTCCGGTGCGATATGCCCGGAACACCTCACCAGGGAGGCGTCCAGGAGGCATCCGAATCAGATGCCCCAGCCACCTCATCTGGCTCCTCTCAATGCGGAGGAATAGCGGACAATGTCATCAGGATTTTTTTTTTTTTTGCAGAGGGAAATAATCATATCCATCCATTCTCTACCCCTTTTCCGGGTCGGGTCTTGGGGTACACAGACTTCCCATTCCCCCAGCCACTTCTTCCAGCTCTTCCGGAGGGATCCCGAGGCATTCCCATAACCGGCCGAGGAACATAGTCTCTCCAGCGTGTCCTGGGTCGTCCTCAGGGTCGGGGGCCCGGAACACCTCACCAGGGATTTGTCCAGGAGTTATCCGAATCAGGTGCCCCAGCCACCTCATCTGGCTCCTCTCAATGCGGAGGAGTAGCGACTCGACACCGAGCCCCTCCCGGATGACCGAGCTATAAAAATAGCCTTAATTAGCATTTGTAGGAAATCTGGTGCAAACAAACACTTGGAGTAAAACAGACCAACTTGATATATTTCTCCCGGAGCATTTCGTTTAATCTGCTACGCTTTGATCCGGTTTACGCAGCGTAAACAGCTCCGAACCGATCATTTTACCGGACCGCAGTGACGTGTTTGGCCGTTAATTAACGAGTCGCTTGCCAATGAACCTTTGACAGCTGGTACATGGCGGGTATTTGCAAGATTTGTGACAACCCAGGCGGAGAAAATCTAGTTCAGTTTGATCGGCGCAAGTGTTTGGCATCGGGGAGAAAGAGGTGGGAGGCGGGGGGGGTGGGGGGGGGACCCCAAACATTGCAAGGACTGCCTGACAAACGGCGACGTGTCTGCCTCGCTGCACATTTTGCGGCGTGTGATAAGACAAATCTAGAGGGAGGGAGATCCAATATTAGCAACTCGAGTGCTCACTTTGTACAAAAAGGAGTTCTCTCTTCGGCTGAGGCATCCTTGGCAGTCGCGGCGCAAAGTGGGGGAGAGCATTTCGACATTTTTCGTTTTAAAACATTTTTAAGGCCACGAACTCGCCTGGCTTCCAAAATTCCTCCGGTGGAAAGGGAAACCAAAGCTGTTCAAAACGCACCTTTTGAGCAGATTTTTGGGGACTTTCTAGCACAACAATAATGGTGGGTCCCGTGTCGAATATTTTTGAAGTTCTACTCAATCTTCGATCCGGTTTTCGTTCCGTGCTGTTTTTGTATCTTTTGGATGACTACCTGTGGCGGTGTCACAGGCCTGGCTGATAAACCCGTGTGTTTTATGTCAACTTTGAGGGGTTGCGCATTGTAGATTGGTAGAAGGGTTTTCCTGTTTTGTTTTTAAAAATTTTGGTTGACTTTGGGGGTGCGCATTGTAAATTGGTAGAAGGGTTTTCCTGTTTTTTTTTTTTTTTTAATTTTAGGTCAACTTTGGGGGTGCACATTGTACATTGGGAGAAGGGTTTTCCATTTTTAAAAATATCTTTTTATTTTAGGTCAACTTTGGGGGTGCGCATTGTACATTGGTAGAAGGGTTTTCCTGTTTTGTTTTTTTAAATTTTAGGTTAACTTTGGGGGTGCACATTGTAAATTGGTAGAAGGGTTTTCCATTTTTAAAAATATCTTTTTATTTTAGGTCAACTTTGGGGGTGCGCATTGTACATTGGTAGAAGGGTTTTCCTGTTTTGTTTTTTTAAATTTTAGGTTAACTTTGGGGGTGCACATTGTAAATTGGTAGAAGGGTTTTCCATTTTTTTAATTTTTTTTGATTTTAGGTCAACTTTGGGGGTGCGCATTGTACATTGGTAGAAGGGTTTTCCTGTTTTGTTTTTTTAAATTTTAGGTTAACTTTGGGGGTGCACATTGTAAATTGGTAGAAGGGTTTTCCATTTCTTTTAATTTTTTTTATTTTAGGTCAACTGTGGGGGTGCGCATTGTAGATTGGTAGAAGGGTTTTCCTGTTTTTTTTTTTTTTTTATTTTAGGTCAACTTTGGGGGTGCACATTATAGATTGGTAGAAGGGTTTTCCTGTTGTTTTTTTTATTTTAGGTCAGCTTTGGGGGTGCGCATTGTAAATTGGTAGAAGGGTTTTTCATTTTTTTAAATTTTTTTTGATTTTAGGTCAACTTTGGGGGTGCGCATTATAGATTGGTAGAAGGGTTTTCCTGTTTTTTTAATTTTAGGTCAACTTTGGGGGTGCACATTGTACATTAGTAGAAGGGTTTTCCATTTTTTAAAATATTTTTTTTTATTTTAGGTCAACTTTGGGGGTGCGCATTGTACATTGGTAGAAGGGTTTTCCTGTTTTTTTTTTAAATTTTAAGTTAACTTTGGGGGTGCACATTGTAAATTGGTAGAAGGGTTTTCCTTTTTTTAAAATATTTTTTATTTTAGGTCAACTTTGGGGTGTGCATTGTAAATTGGTAGAAGGGTTTTCCATATCTTTTAATTTTTTTTTAATTTTAGGTCAACTGTGGGGGGTTGCGCATTGTAGATTGGTAGAAGGGTTTTCCTGTTTTTGTTTTTTAAATTTTTGGTTAACTTTGGGGGTGCGCATTGTAAATTGGTAGAAGGGTTTTCCATTTTTTAAAATATTTTTTATTTTAGGTCAACTTTCGGGGTGCGTATTGTACATTGGTGGAAGGGTTTTCCTGTTTTTTTTTTTTTTATTTTAGGTCAACTTTGGGGGTAAGAATTGTACATTGGTAGAAGGGTTTTCCTGATATTTTTCATTTTTTTATATTTTAGGTCAACTTTGAGGGTGCGCATTATACTTCAGGATGTATTATACACGAGAAATTACGGTAACTGACAAAAATAAGGGGATGGTGGGGTAAGTTGACAGAGGACATGAAGTAGACTCCTCCCCCTGAACCAGGGGATGTCAAATTTTTGAAATGATTCCACGTCAATCGGCTCCAGCCCCGTGCGGATATGGCCTTCAGACTGCGCACCCCCTTTTTCGGTCCCGCCCTCCTGTGATCCGCTAAGAGGCCGGCCCGTGGCATTACTCCTCGGCTCCCGATAGTTAAGAGGGGCCGGCGATTTCAAAACGGCACAAAACAAACCCCCCCCCTTCTCTCCCTGCAAACAATGTTTATTTATTCACTCCCCGGGAGGCGAAGAAGGCAGCGCTGACAAACAATCTTATGATGCAGCCTTCATGTCGGGGGCTGGATCCCTCACCAGACCCCCCCCCCCCCCCCCGTCGCCCTTTCCTCTGTCTCCTTCCCATTCTCACCCCCCCCCCCCCCACGGGCCCTGTTGACACGGGAATCCGTCACTCCTCACGCGGGACGCGGCGCCGGCCATTACTATTCATGAGCCGGTGTCATCTACTCCGTCACCCGGTTTGTCGGAAAAAGGGAGAGAAGCCGGCGCGCGCCTCTTTATCAGCCGGGGGTTGGCTAATGAGAAGCACCGGGTTAATTCCGCCGGCGGAACGGCGACGTCTTTAAACCTCTTAATTCATTTCGTGGCTCCTAATTGAAACCAGAGAGAACCGCACTCTGGACACAGCTCGTTGTCTTGCGAGTCTTCAGGAGTTTTGCGTGACTTTGCGGGGCTTTTTCGGCCCCGAATTGCCGCCTTCACCTCGGGGACGGTGGACTTAGGGAGGGGGAGGGGGGCGCTCTAACTGCGCCGAAGTTTAAAATCCGCGGCCTCGGCTAGGGCTAGGGGGACCCGACTGGATGTGGCTAAGTGTAAATGGTGGGGGGAAAAACCCTCCCCGACTTAGTCGTCACGCACTCGAGTGTTTAATCGGCGTGCGGTGAGCACCGTGGGTTCTAAAACCGGCAGCTCTTAACTCTCGCTCACCACCCTCTTCATTCTTCATGCATATTTATCCCCGCAGCTTTTGCCGGCGTCTTCTGAAGCTGCATATTGACGGCGAGAGGGCGTTCGCTATCCCCCACCCCCTGCACGCGGAGCATCCGGCACCTCCAGGCCTTTTCCCTCCCCCCGACTACACGGTAGGGGCTACGCCCCGTGACGATCAGCGATGATCCTCCACCGAGCATAAATGCGGCGGTAAATATTCAAATGTGTCGAGTCGACGACGCGCGAGACGGAAGGGCCGCGCCGAAAATGGTGCAGTTTAGCGGTGTAAATTTCCCTCCCTGCAACAAATGCTCATCCGTTCCCTCATCCGTCACCCCGATCGTCGTTTTATCGCACCGCTCTATTAATTGAACGGCTCCGCCCGCGGAACAATTCAAGGTCCGGCGCATCCGTTACGCAAGACGCGGCGCTGGAAACGCTGCGGAACGCGCTCACAAATCAGCTCAAGCCGCGACGGGGACCTCACAGTAATGTGGCGCCATCGCGCTCGTCGTTCATTTCCGACGGGCTCCTTCGTCAGTCGTGCGAAGCAAAGCGGCGGCCGTGGGGAGATCAAATTTGCGGGAGATGGAACGTTTGGCGAAGTTTGTTCGGCGTTCTACTTGGGCATCGTGGGAATGAATTCAAGATCGGCTCGACGTGTCTTTGCTACCTTGGGCCACTTTGGCGGGACTTGAGTTCGGGAGTAGGTGCGTCCGACTTGTGTGGCCAAACCCGCTTAGCTTCCGAGATCTGATGAGATCGAGAGAAGCTTACAGCAGTTGGTGTTCCCACGCGGTCTCAACATCCGAGTACTAACCAGGGCCAAACCCGCTTAGCTTTCAGGATCTGATGAGATTGAGAGAGGTTTACAGCACCCGGTGTTCCAACGTGGTCTCCCATCCAAGTACTAACCAGGGCCAAACCCGCTTAGCTTCTGAGATTTGATGAGATTGAGAGAATCTTACAGCACCTGGTCTTCCTAGGTGGTCTCCCATCCAAGTACCAACCAGGGCCAAACCCGCTTAGCCTCAGAGATCTGATCAGATCGATAGAAGCTTACAGCACCTGGTGTTCCCAGGCGGTCTCCCATCCAAGTACCAACCAGGGTCAAACCCGCTTACCTTCCAAGATCCGAGGGGGAAAACCTAGCTTTGGACTCAGCATGCCATCGTGATCCAGCCAGGCTCTGCGTCGCAATGTCCTCAAACATCTCAAGACCTGCCCGTGTCACATCAGTCCCCCTCCTGGCTCGTTATCATGAGTTATTCCCCAAACTCCGCAGCGAACCTTTCCAACGCGACAGATTTATCTCGGATTTCTATTGTTTGTATTTCTCTGGGACGGAACAGCCGCCTCTTGGTGGCTTTGACATTTTAATTTATCTGTTATCTCCTGGAAGACTTTAGCACTTCTGTGACTCAGCACACCGACGTCTTAAAACAAACACCGTACTCCTGGGGCCGTGGTGGGGGGTGGGGGTGGTGACGTCCAATTTAACTGCCATCTTAATGGAATCTATAATAAGCGCAGGGGCGCGGTAATGGCGACAAGTCGCATCTTTTGGATAGGAAAAGCAAATATCAGGAAGCCTTGGGATCACTCAACAGTCCAGAACAAAAATGTCCAGATGTCATTGCCATTTTTGTGCTAGCGTATTCCCCGCGGATGCTACGTCAGCTCCTCGGAGGCCCTGGTGCATTTTCCCCCTTTCGAACCTCCCCTGACTTTAATTTCACCCGCACCAAAAATCAGAAACGGCTACCCGTGAGTTTTTAAACCAAAACAAAACAAACAAAAAAAAAAAACAATGTCGACCTACAACGACTAGTTGCGCAGCTGCTTTTAAAAGAAATGTGTGATCTCTCGTAGCGATGACGCCGGCGACCCGGAAGTTCGTTTGCTTCCTCTTTCGGCTACCTTGGCTAACCCGCTGTTTGTAGCTAGAATATGGGTGCGTTTCACGCTAGCTATAGCTTAGCATGTGCGTTCTGCCAGTGAGTGGGACTTGTCAGTTGCCGACTTTGACTAACTTTCTATAAAAAAAAAACACACAAAGACAAGTCGGAAACAGGAGATACGGAGATGGGCAGCTCCCGTAATTTCCTGAAAATAATGCGCACATTTTTCCAGAAATATTTTCCAAAAGTTAAGAGAGCTCGTTATATATAGGTATGGATGAAAAATAAATACAATCAAATTGTATGATGTCTTTTGTTACACATTTATATTTATTATGATAATGCGCACCCCCAATCTGAACTGTGACCTCCTTGGGGGCATTGTACATTGGTAGGTGGGTTTTCCTGTGTTTTTGTTTTGTTTTTTTAATTTTAGGTCAACTTTGGGGGTGCGTATTGTACATTGGTGGAAGGGTTTTCCTGTTTTTTTTTTCCTTTAATTTTAGGTCAACTTTGGGGGTGCCCATTATACATTGGTAGAAGGATTTTCCAGTTTTTTTTCCATTTTAGGTCAACTTTGTGGGTGCACATTGTACATTGGTAGAATGGTTTTCCCTATTTTGTTTAATTTAATTTTAGGTCAACTTTGGGGGTGCGCATTATACATTGGTAGAAGGATTTTCAATTTTTTTCCAGATTTTAGGTCAACTTTAGGGGTGCCCATTATACATTGGTAGAAGGATTTTCCAGTTTTTTTTCCATTTTAGGTCAACTTTGTGGGTGCACATTGTACATTGGTAGAATGGTTTTCCCTATTTTGTTTAATTTAATTTTAGGTCAACTTTGGGGGTGCGCATTATACATTGGTAGAAGGATTTTCAATTTTTTTCCAGATTTTAGGTCAACTTTAGGGGTGCGCATTGAACATTGGTAGAAGGGTTTTCCTGTTTTGTTTTTTTAAATTTTAGGTTAACTTTGGGGGTGCGCATTGTACATTGGTAGAAGGATTTTCCAGTTTTTTTTCCATTTTAGGTCAACTTTGTGGGTGCACATTGTATATTGGTAGAATGGTTTTCCCTATTTTGTTTAATTTAATTTTAGGTCAACTTTGGGGGTGCGCAATGTACATTGGTACGCATTATTAACGAGAAATTATGGTAAATTACAAAAATATAGGGGATGGTGGAGTAGACTCCTCCCCCTGAACCAGGGATGTCAAATTTTTGGCATGGGGCACGTCGTAATTATGGTTTCCCTTTAAGAGCAGTTATGACTGTATTAATGTGTAATTACCTGTTCCTTCATGTGCTCCTCAGCGGAGGCGTCAAATTTTCCGCTGGAGTCGAAGAACGCAGGCGCCCGTTTTAGCCCGACGACGACGCGAACCGCTTTGGACGTCGGCGACGAGATAAGCTCGCAAATATTAAGCACCGACCCTCACTTTAATGCAAACGAGATGCCACAAATGTCACAGAATTGACAGATGAAATGACATAAATCGAGTTTGTTTACGCTTCAATGCCGTGTTCTTTTCCGGCTCCGAGGATAACGACGGGGAGCAGATCGACGGCCGCTGTTTGGCACGTTGCGTGTCCAATACAAATCTGGCGGTTGTCTGACAAGCAGTTTGGATCCCCGCCGACAGGCGGCAGCATGAGCGCGGTGGTCTTGGTGCCCCCCCCCCCCACCTCGGGCCCTGCGTGTCGGCGTCGCAGACGCTGCCGGTAATGACGCGGACGACGACGACGGCCGCGGACGGGAAGCCGGGCCGGCTGAAATGAGTAAAAATGACTTCCTCATTACCTCCCTCATTGCGCCGGTAAGTAGTCACAGTTTCCGCACGATTAGGGGAACGAGTTGCCACGCGCCGGGTCTTGCAAACACACGCCGCTTTCAGACTTAAAAAAGACCTAAAAAAAAGCTCGGTTAACCAAGCGTTATTACCTCCCGCCCAAACATTCATCAGACTATTAAACGACAGGGGGTATGCTGATCATAAACGGCGGCGCCATATTTGTCCTCACAGTCCTTGCATTTGCCGAGCTCCGCAAAGCCTGGAGGAAAACACGTTTTAATAAACCCCCAGCGTGCATTTTGTGTTTGCAGGTTAATGCGGGACAAGTGGTAAACGCGGCCCGGTCCGCCGCGGCGAACTCGTCCAACGGCACCGCTGTCGCTGTTTATAGCTCGTTTTTACCGAGATCGGACCTGATGGCACGCTCCAAATGATCCGAAATCAGCTCGGCTCGCTGTTTGCAGCGCGGGAGCGTTTTAGCACTTGCCGCATCCGGCGTCGGATGCGTCACGCCCCCGCTTCCTCCGGCCGTGCGGTATTTCGGTCTGCTGTGCCTCGTAAACCCATAAATAGCGTCTCTGCAGGAATGCCGGAATCGGGCGCTTAAAATGATCCCAGATCACACTCTGGAAACCCACACGCTAGTTCCCAAAATACCTCGTGGCCTTGCGTCACGGCTGGCTGTTTCTATAGGTTTATGTGTGGGGAGGGTTTGGAATTGAAGTGGCAGGGGGGTTGGGTGGTGGGGGTGGGGGCAGGACCAATGCCAGCTCCAGTGAGAGTGCCGTTGCCCCGGTGCCAACATCTTGTAGTGGAGAAAATGTGCCAGCTGACGTCCCGCCATGTATTTGAAAAGCCGGCGACTCGGGGTTGAGTCAGCTGAATCGGAACTTTGGAAATCTGTTTTCCTCGGGAACCAGATGGACTGTTAAAGTATTAGTTCGCCCCAAATAGTTATTTTTTTTATCGCAACTATTTTAAGCCACCCGTGATCGGTTTTAAGTCAGTTCGGCGTCGAAATCAGTCAACCTGATCTGTTTTGGATTAGCAGGATGGACTCCCAACCTGAAGCTGACTCGCTGGGAACTCCCTCCAGGGAGCTCAGAATACTGCCCTTCGAACCGCCACGGCCTGCCACAAAATGGCTTCCGTCGAGTACCTACACGCCGAGTCGAAATGCGTTCCGGTATGCGAGCACAATGTGATGCTCACGAAGGAATACGCGATTCAATCGCTACCTCGCCGGACATCCTAAGGCAAGAAACGTGGCCCAGAGCGTCGCGCAAAACCGTCCGACATATCGAGGAGTACGTTCATCGGCCGTCCGGCTATGCAGAGGACTCCAGGCGCGGTAGGCTCTCGGCGAACCTGAGTTGTCCGACCCGACATCGTTTTGGGCGACTACTCGCCTCCAGTAGCCGAATCCGAATGGCAACTCCCGCGGCCCGCGAGATCAACGCTATCGCAACTCCGTTCGGGCTCACCGACTATCAGCGTCGACCCGACAGCAACGTCGTCGATGAATGCCCGTTGTGTGACGTCGCCACCACCACGATACGCGTCATCTCTTCAACTGTGCTCAAAACCCGACCACGCTGACGGCGGAACACCCGCGGAGCGCCCCCCCCCCCCCCCCCCCCGTCCGATACCGTCACTTTCTGGACCTCGATACGGAATAACGACCGTCGTACTTGGCTACAACAGCATCAATTTTGCACCTGTTGGTCTTGTCCTACCTTTTTCAGATGCAGTATTTAGTTCCAGACATGGTCCTAGAAAATACCTTGGCATTTTTTCGTCGCCGCGGTTTCCCCGTGTTTCAATTAGGTTTATTTTAGTGACCGGAGACTAATAATTGATTGGTGCTCCATCTGTTCTTCCAAAGTTAGATCATGTCCCCCCCCCCCAGCCTGTATAAATCTGCATTTTGAAGAAGCCAAACACGGCTGACATTTGTCCCGGCTGTCTCTTTGTGTTTGCGATTTGTGGCTTGTGCAAAGAAAAGGGCCGCTCCCGTGTTCTTACGCTCGCATGTTCGGATGTTGTTTAGGATTAGGAATCTCATTTTGCCCTCGGCCTCGCTTGCGTTTGGTCAGTCAGCTCATCTGCAGATCTCACAGCGCCGTTATCTCTACCTCTGCGCCCCCCCCCCCACTCGCTCCCCTATTTGTTTTTTTAATGTACTGCCATTTGCACAAAACCCGGCAAAGGGTGGGAGGCACACCTGACGGCTCGAAAAAGTGCCGCAGGGGTGGGGGGGGGGTGGTTATCTACGTCAGTCCGAATCTGTGCCGAGAAGGGAAGCCGCGACTCCGTCGCCGGTCGTTGCTGAAAGATTTAGAGTGAGTCGACCCACGGCGGGGAGGGGGGGGGTGCACCGAGGCAAGGACAGCCTTTGTGCCGGGGGGAGATGAGTGACAAATGGCCGTCAGTCGGGTTATAGAGTGTGATGAGGAACAAAGAGCGCTGTCAAGGAAGAAAGCCCGTCTGGTCGCCTCTGCAGCCAAGTATGATATTTAACACCTTGGTAAAGGTTGATTAGATTAGTAAGGGGGTGGGGTAGGGTGGGGTGGGGGGAAGAGACTAAAGTCGTGCTGAAAGTTCCGTTTTCCCGTTGGGTCATGAATGGCTCCTCACGCCCAGCGCCAGGACCCTGTTGTCTTCGGAAAGGGCCGTTCTATCATTTGAGTATTTCCTATTCCTGGAAGAAGTGGGAGGGGCCCCCTCTCAGGACCGGACTTCCTCCCTTCCAATCTGTCGGGGGCTCGAGTGACGACGGCCACCTGCGAACGGAGTCCTCGCCGTACGGACTGTGGCGTGCTGACGTATTAGCGTTTTTCCTGAAAAGCTCGACGTTTTGGAGTCTCCACGTGTGGACGGCGCGATGTTCAGAACCACTTAGCCAGGATTCTCGATTCCCGTATGGATGGGGGGAACTCAAGCGCCACCTCGCGTTGGAAAGGGTGTACAAGATAAGCGATTGGAATTGAAAGACCCTCGCTTGTTTACTGGTACCCGCACTTCGAGAGAAATTCTTACGCCGGATCGGCCGCAGGATTAAACTGCCGCGATCGTTACTCCCTCTTAGCGGTTTTGACGCATGTCATCCCGTCCCAAATCCTCCGTGTGATAGACACAAACAAATTAAGGCTTCCTAAAGGTCACCTAAGGGTGACAGACACTCGTCGTCAATCCGACTGAAAATCCAGAGAGGGGTTTTACCAAAGACCAGGCAATTCTGAAAATACCGCAGTAAATAGCGGACGTTTACGGCCCGTTTGTTCCCAAACGGTACTGTCCTGTAGTTTTTCATTATACCCGTTTTAAAAGTGTCCCGTAATTTGCTTTGAGCTGGGCCTACTGGTCTCGCTGGTCTGATATTGTTTCCCGTGTCTCCAAAAATGAGTTACTTCCCTCTTACTCGACTGGAATAAATCCAATGCACCACTCTCTGGGCTGCATCTAAAGCTTGCAGTGGAACAAAACCCAAGATAACCACCCCCCCCCCCCCCCTCTTCCTCCGTCCTCCCCCAATCTTGGTTCTCTCCTAAATAATCTCCTGATAAGAAATAGCACACTTGATGATTAATTATAGCCATTGTGCTTGTGGACTGATGTCTTCCCTCATCACATCCATCTTTACACCCCCCCCCCCCTTTCCTCGATGTTCTGCGGTTCTGAGGGTAGTTTTCAGAGGGGGACATAAAGGCTAGCCGACTGTAAAGCCGAATGAAAGTCATTTTGTAAACTGCACCTTAAAGACGAGTTTTTGGGTAGAATTGAAATTGATGAAATTGAACATAATTAGGAAGTATCATAAACCTGCTTCCAGTTGGGACTCTTCTTCTTCTTCTTTTCCTTCCATCCAACTTTGTCTCTTCCTCTAACGAGTTTGATTCTAATCCTATCCAACCTGTTCACACCGAGCAAGAACCTCAGCAGCTTCAGTTCTGGTTCCTGTTGTCTCTTCAGCGCCACCGTCTCTAATCCGTACATCATGGCCGGCCTCACAACTGTTTTATAAACCTTTCCCTTCATCCTGGCGGAGACTCTTCTGTCACATAGAACACCAGACACCTTCCACCAACTGTTCCACCCTGCTTGGACCCGTTTCTTCACTTCTTTACCACACTCTTCATACCCCAAGTATTTGAAGTCATCCGGCCTCGCCATCTCTTCTCCCCGGAGCTTCAGTCCTCCTCCTCACCATCTTCAGTTCTGGTTCCTGTTGTCTCTTCAGCGCCACCGTCTCTAATCCGTACATCATGGCCGGCCTCACAACTGTTTTATAAACCTTTCCTTCATCCTGGCGGAGACTCTTCTGTCACATAGAACACCAGACACCTTCCACCAACTGTTCCACCCTGCTTGGACCCGTTTCTTCACTTCTTTACCACACTCTTCATACCCCAAGTATTTGAAGTCATCCGGCCTCGCCATCTCTTCTCCCCGGAGCTTCAGTCCTCCTCCTCACCATCTTCAGTTCTGGTTCCTGTTGTCTCTTCAGCGCCACCGTCTCTAATCCGTACATCATGGCCGGCCTCACCACTGTTTTGTAAACTTTTCCCTTCATCCTGGCGGAGACTCTTCTGTCACATAGAACACCAGACACCTTTCGCCAACTGTTCCCACTCCGCTTGGACCTATTTCTTCACTTCTTTCCCGCACTCTTCATACCCCAGGTATTTGAAGTCATCCACCCTCGCCATCTCTTCTCCCTGGAGCTTCATTCTTCCTCCTCTTCTGCCACTCACATTTTACTTCGGCTAATCTTCATTCCTCTCCTTTCCAGTGGTTACCTCCATCTTTCCTACTGCTCCCTGCTTTCACTGCAGATCACAATATCCTCATAGTCCAAGCGGATTCCAGTCTAACCTCGTCTGTCAGGCTATCCATTATTACCGCAAACAGGAAGGGGCTCAGCGCGGATCCCCGATGCAGCCCCACCCCCACTTTAAATTCTTCTGAAACGCCAGCAGCGCACCTCAACGCTTTTCTCCTGCCCTCATTCATGTCCTGTACTATTCTAACATATTTCTCCGCCACACCAGACAGTTCCTCTCTTGGTACTCTGTCATAGGATTTCTCTAGATCCACAGAGACACAAATGTAGCTCCTTCTGTCCTTGTCCTGCATCTGTGGTACTCTTTCTAGGCGTATTTAGTAGGACTCAATTGGATTAATGAATTTTGTACGAGGTGCGTCATAGAATTAAATCCAGTTTTGTGGGTTTTTTTTGTCAATTTTTTTTTTGTTTTCCAGATGGCACTACTGAGTGACTTTCTGGGGGTTTAAGTCTACAAATTTTTAGAGCGCCCCCGGTTACCTCTCCCCCACAAAAATGTCCTTTAACTTGCTGCCTAATGATGTCATGTTTCTCCTTTTCAGTGGTGATGCCTAAGTTTTTTTTTTTGGTGCTGTTTGTCTTCATTCCACATTGACGTGTTTCTGTCCTACGGTTGCGGAATTGATTAGCGGGGTGGGGGTGTGGTGGGGGGGAGGAGTAGTCATGCATTCCGACGGCATCCGTCTCTGGAGATGGGCGAGTTATTACAGGGTGGCGGTGTGGACAGTCGTTGATGTATTGTGCTGGGCTTTGGGACAAGGCGAGGTGAGCAGGAAGGACTGGAGCGGTGATTAGTAGTTAAAGACGAACCCCCAGCCCCCCGCCCCCCTGAAAAAAAAAAAGTTGCCAGGGCCCTTTCAAAATGACAGCAGCTCCGGCAACTCTGTCTCAGTCAGTCTTTCCTCACAGTACCCGGTTGTCATAGCGTCGCCGAGGCATCTCAACGTAGCCGCGGATTGCCGGGGGAGGGCGGCATAGCTTGTGCCGTCGTGACAACGCCTCATTTTGGCTTCTCCCGGCCGAAAACGAAATTACCCGAGCCGAACGTCGCCGTGGAGCCCGGGGGAGGGGGAGGGGGGGATGATGGGCGCTGTGATCCGCTGCCAAAAAACAAAACCTTGGACAACATCCGTCGCTTACGTCGACTCTCTGTATTTAAAAATGAACGGCCGCCAAGCTTCATGGTTTAAATGACGCTACGTTCGATCTTAGCTCATTCGGATTCAGTTTTTGTCTTGAGCCGGTTTTCAAGCCGTTCTCTGACCGTTTATCCTGATCACCGCCACGCTCGAGCGCCCGGAGGGCTTCGCGCAGATTTGAAGCCACGTTCAGAGAGCGTCCCTGACTTCGGCTTTGAGTTTGGACACGGACAAACTTAAAGAGTAGTTTTGCCAAGATCCCAGGTGCAGAGGGAGGCAGGAAATGCAGGTCAGTGGGCGGGCGGGCTTTGCGTTACTGGCGCTGCGCTGGCTTCTGGGACAGCTGACTGCAGTCTGGTTTCTCCAGGGTAGCCTCAACTTGGCATCACTTGAAATGATACTTTTTTTGCGGGCTGTCTCGGATATCGTGGGGTGGAAATGTTCTTCCCTTGAAGTAAAATCTTTTCTCTATCCTCTTTTCTCTTTCCGGGTGATTTTTTTTTTTTTTTTTTTTTTTTCTGGCGTCTTGATTGACTGGTTGACGACTCACCTGCAATGATGTACAAACTCACTGTGCTCAAATTGGTTTCTTATTTATACTTTCTACTGTATACTCACTCGTGAATAAGACCCAAAGACACTTGGACTCCTCCACTTGGGGCAGGATCTCATCTCTGACCCAGAGAGGGCACGCCACCCTTTTCCGACTGAGGGAGATCGACAGACGGATCGGTGCAGCGTCGAAGAGGGAGCTAAGTCGAAAAGCCAAGCTCTCAATCTACCAGTCGATCTACGTTCCTACCCTCACCAGTAGGCATCAGCTGTGGGTCGTGATCAAAAGAACAAGATCCCGGATACAAGCGGCCGAAATGAGTTTCTTCCGCACGGTGTCCGGCCTCTCCCCTAAAGATAGGGTGACAATCTCGGTCATCCGGGAAAAAGGGGCTCAGTGTCGAGCCGCTTCTCCTCCGGCATTGAGAGGATGAGGTGGCTGGGGCATCTGATCCGGATGCCTCCCTGGTGAAGTGTTCCGGGCATGTCCCACAGGAAAGAGAAACCGGGGACGACCCAGGACGCGCTGGAGAGACTGTCTCTCGGCTTGCCTGGGAACGCCTCGGGATCCCTCTGGAAGAGCTGGAAGAAGTGGCTGGGGAAAGGGAAGTCTGGGGGCACCTTGAGCATCGAATTCGGATGCCTCCCGGAAACCTCCCTGGTGAGGTGTTCCAGGCATGTCCCACCGGAAAGAGACCCCGGGGACGACCCAGGACGCACTTGAGAGACTGTCTCTCGGCTTGCCTGGGAACGCCTCGGGATCCCTCCGGAAGAGCTGGAAGAAGTGGCTGGGGAAAGGGAAGCCCGCTGAAGCTACTTCCCCCCGTGACCCGACCCGGAAAAACGGTAGAAAATAGGCTTGTTACGTTTTTCATCCTTTTTTGAAGCACATAAGCGCGAGTACTTCTCCGACTTCTGTAAATATGAGACACTGAGAACTGTACACCGACTGGAAACAGATCTTTGAGCCAGAAATAGTGTCCAAGTGACCTCCGATTGAAGATCCGAGCCTTCATCCGACACCGCCTCCTCAGTTAAGGATACAGATTTGATTCTGCGCCGCCCCCGCCCACCTCTCCTCGTCACGCCCGCAACCCGCAGCAGATGCTTGATCGAAGTTAAGTACCCCGGTCAATGTCTGGCTCGTCGCGCCGATAACCGCCGGGCGACGGCTCCTCGGCGGTGATTGACAGCTCTCCGCCGACAAGGTTTACGGGGGTCAGGACCTTCTTCTCTCGTCACCTTCAAGTGGATGTCGTTAGGTAGAGGACCTTGGCGGACAGCGACTGCGCTGTTGTCTGCCGCCTTTGCTCGGGACACAAGAGACGGTGATGAATTGTGTTCAACTTCCTGGGAGGAACCATTTTTGAAGTAATCAAGGCTGGATCAATGGGGGATCCGGGGTAGGGGGTTGGGTGGTGGTTGGGCTAAGGTACTTCGCGTGGGGTCGCCGAAAGGCCACAGCCTTGCACTCTATGTCAAGCCAAAACAGATCGACCTCCAGGCCGTATTATTGGGATTCTACGCCACGGGGGATGGGGGGGGGGTGTTCTGGGGGGCACATTTGCCTAGTATAGGAGAGGGATCCCCCCGTTTGCTGACGCGTTGATATTTTGGGATTTTTGCAGGATTACGACTAAATCTTATAATTAGCAATAAAGGCCAGCAGGGGTTAGTGAAGTACAGGAGCATGTGGTGGAAGGGGCGGGGGGTGGGCACCTCCGCTATCCCCCCCCCCCCCCCCCCCTCAACCCCGGCATGCCTGTATGGCTTATCGAGCTCCATAACAGCAAATGTTTATGTAGACCTTAAGCGCTTACGGAGGCTCCTGTGTGACAGTTCAATTTATGACGCGATTACAGTGCCGGCTGACCCCGAACCAGGCTTTACGCAAAAGGTTTTTTTCTGCCCGCGCGCCGAAGCGGTTTCTCCGTCCCGTTTGTCGTTCACGTCGAGGATCAGTCAACGCGGCGGCAGCGGGCAATTAGTCGGAAACCGTCGGCCCCGGTTCTTTCATTCGGATCGGCTTTGATCGCTTTCCTGTTAATTGGCGGGATGCTCGCGTCGCTGTCGATTTGCGGCGGGTTTGCCGCGCCCGCTCGAGGGGATTTGTCACCACGCGCGATTCAAAGCCGACAGCGGTGCCGGCGTTTGATGGCGGCTCCCCTTCTGTCTCCCTTTTGCGTTGTCTCTGAAACAAATACGCACCTTGAGAGCCCCCGTGTCCCGAAGGGTGTACAAAATAGACCGAATCTAAGGTCAACTAGTTTCCTGGAACAGATTCTGAGATCAGTTCAGAGGATTTGTAGGTCTTGTCGAAGTTTGGTTGAATTCTCATTTCAAACCAAGGTGAAAATTAGCACCTTTGATGCAAATAAGTTCAAACGCATTCCCCTAGTTTACCTCAAGAGGCTTTGTTTCCAAACCCCCCCTTCTAGCTATCGAGGCAAGCTAGCAAAGCCCCAGCAGGGTGCCGAGTCCACTTCCAATGCCCGCGGGACTCGCTCTCCACGCGACGGCAGGTGCGTGTTTTAAGATAGTCTCGGCGGCGCGATCCGGCGCACAATAACGCCGCGTTGAACGGCGGTCCGTGATGTCGGTGGCATTTCGTAACGCGCTCGAAAGGACGTACGGGGAGGGGGGGGGGCGGTGTCTGACATCTGTTTCAATCACTTGCCGGCCTTTACATCTCCCTACAAAGCTACGGGTTGCGAGGAGCACGTCTGGCGTTCTTCGATTAAAATGTCAACAAGCTTAACCGCCGGCTTTGAAAATCGCCTCTGCTCCAATTTCCATTAACGCGTTACGCGATCGTGAGAACGCCGGCCCTACTAAAACCCGACACGCGGCACCTCGCGACGTGTTCCTCGACGTCGGCCGCGATTGATCTCACTTCGAAACGGCGGCCATTCCCGTGCGCTAGCGAAAAAACACAATTCGTAAGAAATCCGTCCGGAGTTGTTGTACAGTTCTCGAGTTGAATTGAGTCCCAGGGATGAGGCGAAATCAAACACGATCGACTTTTGAGTATCAGGTTATATCCGCGGTTCTGACTATGGAACACTCCCCACACCCTCCCCCCTGCAAAAGGCTCAAATATACCGGAAACCTTGTTGGTCCTGAATCTGAGGGAAATCCAATGCATGCTGGAGGTTAAGCTCATGACATTGACAAGGCAGGATGATCCTCTGCTGGCGCTGAACTCGAAGCCTCAATCTCTGTCGCTAAATCTCGCCACTTAACTTGACAACTTGCTGTACATTGTTTTCCTGTCAATAGTCATTCTGCAGGGGGAGTTCTATTTACCAGTCGATCTATGTTCCTACCCTCGCCATTGGTTAGGTAGGGGGAAGCCGAGCCTTTCCATCCTGGTGGACGGGAAGGAAACGCACGGTCCGTTCCCCTGTGCCCAATTCCGCCGGTGCCCCTGCGGCGGTGGCCGCGGCGATCCCCGTGGTTCTGGACAACGTGAGGCCCGGGCCTCACCTCACGGCTTGAGTGCGTCATCACGGTTAGGGTTAGGGTTAGTCAGTCGAGACCGAAAGAACAAGATCCCAGGTACAAGCGGATGAAATGAGTTTCCTCTGCGTTGAGAGGAGGCAGGTGAGGTGGTTGGGGCATCTGATCCGGATGCCTCCCGAACACCTCCCTGATGTGAGGTGTTCTGGGCACGTCCCACCGGAAAGAGACCTCGGGGACGACCCAGGACACCTCGGGATCCCTCCGGAAGACCTGGGAGAAGTGGCTGGGGAAAAGGAAGTCTGGGAAGTGTCTCAGGGTGAGAAGCTCGGTCACCAGAGAGGCGCTTAGTGTCGAGTCGCTTCTCCTCTGCATTGAGAGGAGCAAGATGAGGTGGCCGGGACATCTGATCCGGATTTGGATGCCTCCCTGGTGAAGTATTCCGGGCATGTGCCACCAT
The DNA here is from genome assembly GCF_019802595.1 of Syngnathoides biaculeatus. NCBI lineage: Eukaryota > Metazoa > Chordata > Actinopteri > Syngnathiformes > Syngnathidae > Syngnathoides > Syngnathoides biaculeatus. Next base: position 1,356,952 of record NC_084660.1, read on the forward strand.
AAAGAGACCCCAAGGATGGCTCAGGACACACTGGAGAGACTTTGTCTCTCGGCTGGCTTGGTAACGCCTCGGGATCTCTCCGGAAGAGCTGGAAGAAGTGGCTGGGGGAAAGGGAAGTCCGGGTATCCCTGCTGAAGCCACTTTCCCCGTGACCAGACCCCAAAAAGCGGCAGAAAATGAACAGTTAGACTATATTTTCCATTTCTCCTCCTGGTCTTTGCGTCTGCAGTGATGCGGACTTTGTATCGGTCCGTTGTGGTAAAGAGGGAGCTAAGTCGGAAGGCAAAACTCTCAATTTACCAGTCGATCTCCGTTCCAACCCACACTTATGGGCATGAGCTGCGGGTCGTGACCGAAAGAACAAAAATGGGAAATGAGTTTCCTCCGCAGGTTGTCCGGGCTCTCCCTTAGAGAGAGGGTGAGACGCTCGGTCATCCGGGAGGGGCTCAGTGTCGAGGCGCTGCTCCTCCGCATTGAGAGGAGCCAGATGAGGTGGCTGGGGCATCTGATTTCGATGCCTCCCTGGTGTGAGGTGTTCCCACCGGAAAGAGAAACCGGGGATGACCCAGGACACGCTGGAGATACTACGTCTTTCGGCTGGCTTGGGATCGCCTCGGGATCTCTCCGGAAGAGCTGGAAGAAGTGGCTGGGGAAAAGGGAATTCCGGGTATCCCTGCTGAAGCCACTTCCCCAGCAAAGTGGTAGAAAATGAATGGAGGGATAGTCCTGCAGCTCCCCCGGATGGTCGGTGGACTTTTGAGTCTCCCCTGCCTCCCTTTCTAGCACGTTCCCCATCCGTACTGAGGTACCTCGTGACCGTTTGCTTTGCAGTCACGTTTCATCTCCGTGCATGACTCATTCTGCTCAATAAGCTCCAAAGTAAGCAGATTTGTCCATCCTTGCCCCCCCCTCCCCCCTCCCCCCTAAGAAGGCTATTGTGATTCACAGAGGAAGCCCTTCAGAGCAAATATTCTGTGGGCATTTCATGTATAAACATGGCTGACTTTCTAGCACCGGGGAGGAGTTGGGGGTGTGTGGGGGGTTGGGGAGGAGAAAAAAATACGTTTCTGATTCAATATCGACAAATGCTCAGATGCCTCGGCCCTCATCTTTAATGCCGAGCGCGATAAACAGATTAGCCTGGAGACGGTGGCCTCCGCCGATGCTTTAGGCCCCAACAACCCCCCCCCCCCACCCCGTCGCAATTCCGGCTAATTTGTAGGGATTTGTCCTGCCAAGCTCCAGAACGGTGATGAAAGGAGTCAGGCCCCTGTGGCGCCGAGACAGAAATAAACACATCCGCACCCTCAATGTATGTTTAACTGGATTTGCCGTTGTCCGGATTATAACAATCTGGCGCTTTCTCCTATATATGAATTAAGCCCCCACCCCCACCCCCCGCCAATCCCCCCCCTCCCCCCCATCGCTCTTGGTGGGTTAGTCATTAGTTCACAATACAATCAAATTTCATCCCATTGTCACGCCGCTTTATAATGTACAGTGCGCTCCGGTGGGAAATGGATCTGAAAGAACCGGAGGACTTTGAGATTGCAATTGATTTTCCTTCCCTCGGGGGGATCCCAAATTGTTTCTCACACATTTATGAAACGGATTTAGCACATTGACGTCGCAGGCCGGTTTGATAAGTGATTTAGATGGCTCGGGTTTTGGGTGGGGACTCTGTCGACGGTGCCCCTCCTGTTTCCTCCCGTGGTTCTACGACCATCCGGGTTGCTGAAGACTCTCCCGGATGTTCCAAGGTATTTGTTTTATCCACGACGTACAAACGGCCGACCAGGTTTTGATTTTGCATTTCTGGAGACGTTTGCCACGCTGGAACCTTGAAGGGAGGATCGGGAAGACGGAGGAATACTTTCAGACGGATTTGAACCTGTGGCTGGAATTAATGTTGAGTATTCGGATTGGTTCTTCGGGCGGAATGAGGCGGAGTCTGACGAGCGAGCTCCGGCGGCGGAGGCCTTTAGCCGAGCTTCGGTGTCTGGGGCGAACGAAATGGGCGGTGGCGGACCGCGAGCCGAGCTTTCAGGTGGCGGAGGCCTTTAGCGGAGCTTTGTTGGTGGCTGAGGCCTTTAGCCTAGCTTCGGCGTCCGGGACTAACGAAATGGGCGGTGGCGGACTGCGAGCCAAGCTTTCAGGCGACGAAGAACTTTAGCCGAACTTTGGTGGTGGCTGAGGCCTTTAGCCTAGCTTCGGCGTCCGGGACTAATGAAATGGGCGGTGGCGGGCGCGAGCTGAGCTTTCAGGTGGCGAAGAACTTTAGCCGAACTTTGGTGGTGGCGGAGGCATTTAGCCTAGCTTCGGCGTCCGGGACTAACGAAATGGGCGGTGGCGGGCCGTGAGCCGATCTTTCAGGCGGCGAAGAACTTTAGCCGAACTTTGTTGGTGGCTGAGGCCTTTAGCCTAGCTTTGGCGTCTGGGACTAACGAAATGGGCGGTGGCGGGCCGCGAGCCGATCTTTCAGGCGGCGAAGAACTTTAGCCGAACTTTGGTGGTGGCTGAGGCCTTTAGCCTAGCTTTGGCGTCTGGGACTAACGAAATGGGCGGTGGCGGGCCGCGAGCCGAGCCTTCAGGCGGCGAAGAACTTTAGCCGAACTTTGGTGGTGGCTGAGGCATTTAGCCTAGCTTCGGCGTCCGGGGCTAACGGCCTCCGCCGCCTGGAACCTCGGCTCGCGGCCCGCCGCCGGAGCTCGCTCGTCAGACTGGATTTCCCCTTTAAAATCTGGCTCAAGCCAACGTTCTCCACGTTGATGACTTTTTAAATAAAAAAAATTATATATATATATTCTTGACTTCCCCTTATTTCACACAAATAAAGGAAACGGAGAAACTCATAATGGGATTCAGCCGAGGCATCGGATTTTTTAAATGAAGTCGGCGGCGGGCTTCGTAACGTTATTTTAGATTCCCGCGTTCCAACTCCCATCAGCGCCGCGACAGAATCAAATATGAATATAAGCTGATATAGGGAAATTGGTTTGTAATGTGCTGATGCTTTGGAGACCTTGCGCACATGCAGGCAAGAAAAAGGGTTTGGGGGGGGGGGAGGAAAAAAAAAAAACAGTCGGAGTGATGTTTTAATTACTTGAACTGGAAAGGATAAAGAGTGAAACAGATTAATCTCCCCTACCCCCGCTCGTCATTTTCAACGTTTTTCAACTTCTCCTCCTTTGCGTCTGGCGGCCGAAGCGGCAAAGACGGGGCGAGCGAAGCCGTCTTCCCCTGCGCCGTCCCCCGTCCGCGGCTCGCTCACCCCCCTGCGCGTCTCTCGCCGCGCCAGCTAATGAAAACGTCCGCCGTAAAATTCATTACCCGGGCCTTCGAAGTTTTTTTCCCCATTTGATGTCGAAAACGTCGCCGCGCTTTGATCACGCGCCGGCGGAAACTTCACGCTTCCCGACCCACCCCAGCACCCCGCACGCCCCCCCCCATCCCCGCCCCTCACTTTTCGGATTCCGTCAGCGGCGGCGTCTTGTTAGCCGCTTATCCGATCACACGTGGCGAGGGGGGGGGGGGGGTTTGTCTACGTGAGTATCGGAACTCCGTGGACGGCGACGCTGTCGGTCCGTCGCCTTGATCGTGGGCGGATTTGGGGTGTGACGTCCTCCGGCGGTCGTTTCGTTGAGTTTTTGGTGATCTGCCGCAAATCTGGAATATCATTCCATCTGCACCAACCGGGGCGTGGATTATTTATCTTTAATAGAATAGCAAAAATAACTCTGGGGGGGGGGGGGGTTGCCAATCTAACCTTTGGTGTTTGTAGAACCGGTTTTCATTTCGGTGTGCGACGCTCTCTATAAAACGCTCAGTCTCGGCTCGCTGCTCACCAGGCATACCACCACCCTCACTCCGCCAAAAATCCTTGACCGATGTTTTTGGTGGTAGCCATAAAAATATTATTTGGGGTCCGCGGAGGAAAGGGCTGGCCGCATAATTCGGAAGGTCGTCAGGATGCGAGACATTTTTATATCACCCCCCCCCCCGCCCCCGACCTCGCTAGAGATTTTTTGACGATGTTTAACACACCTCAGTGGAGTCCGTCCTGCCCTTCCATCCCAGCTCAACACACACCGACCGGCGGTCTAAATCTGTCTATTAAGTGTAATTGGGTCTGAAACGCTGCGTGAAAGACGGTTCGGTTGCTTTTGAGCTCAGAGACGAAAATTGCAGGGATTAGAAATATGTATTTTTTTTTTTGCTCCCCCTCTGCTCCAAAACACCACAGCGCTGATTTGATTGGAGGTCACTCGCTTGCCTAGGCTCCCCCCCCCCCGTCTGGTTTTAATGAAACGAGGCTGGAACTGACACCGCGTTCAGAACCGCCGTGACAGCAAGCGAACACCCCCACCCCACTCCCAAACACTCCTCTGGCGTTCTTCATTACGGCGCGGGCGACTTTCCGGCGAACCGCTTAGTTACAATCCCTTCTATTTCTCGCCTTCCGCGATGCAAGTTGTCAGCTTTCTGTCAACGCCGCGCTCAACGGCTGCCGGTGACGGTTAGCGAGCCTGTCGCCGCCGTGTTTATAAATGTGGCGAAATTAGCGCCGGCGCGAAGGGAGGGGAACGGAAGCCGGCGGGGATTCCGCCGGGAAGTGACAAATGGACGTCTCGTTATGGATCTCCGGAGTAATCGAGATTGCAAATGGCCGGCCTCCTCCGATAGGTCCATTCCCCGGGAAACCGGCGTCATAATCGCGGACACGGGAAGGAATTTTTGATAGAATTCCGCCGGGAAACGGCTGCGGCAGATCTTAATGTACAGTCAACAGCTGTCATAATTAACCTGTCTGGCTTTTTTTTAGAGGATGTTTCAGAATCTTGCAAAGTAATGGCATCGGGAAAGTACTAGTACTGTCTTAAAGGTACAGTTTTCATTGGTAAGAAGGAAGCAATTCAGTGCAAGTATCGAATTGCCGAGACTATCAGCCAGAAAAACACAATTTAAAGCAGTAATAAGGACTTGGTACTATATTGGTGGGCCAGCCAGAACAGTTTTTAAATATTTGAACCATAATCACCGCATGTCTTCGGGTTCAAACGGTCTCGACCTGTGACGTTTCGACTTTACAACCCCCGTCCGCCATTTTCATACCTGTCAACTCGTACGGTTTAGCCGTAGTTCATACGGATTTTGCGGCGAATATTACGTACGTGGCCGTATATCACAAATCATGCGGATTCTGAAACTGCAGACCAAGTTCCGTTCTCGCCAAAAAGTACTTGCGGTTCCGCCGCCGTTCGCGAGCCTGACGCGGCAGCCTTCGCCGAAGCCGTGACCGGCGGATGCGACGCCTCGGCCGGGGGTGGCTCATTTTCGGCGCCGACGTGGTTTATCACGGAGCCGAGCCGGGCTGCTCGACGGCGTTGTCTTCGCACGCGGATGAGTGCGCCATTGTTGGGAGGGTTGTTCACAGCCGCTACCGGTTCGCGAGCCGACAACCTCCGCTGGCGAGGTGACGCGGCAGCCTCGTGCACATCGACACATTTAGCACGCCTGTCATACTTACGCGGATCTTTTGTTACGTTTTGAGAGACCGATTATGTGGTCTGCCCCAAACTATTATTTTTTTTTAGTAGCTGTATACACCTGTCATTTGGAACCCAAGAATCTCTACCCCTCTACACCCGTGCAATACATTTTTCACGACGAACCGCGTCTTTTGGAAAAATATGAAAATCGTATCCATCCTCCCGAGTGTTCGAGCAAAGTCCAGCAATGCAACGAGCCGGCATTTTGGCTAACACGGAGGAACAACGAGCTACCTCCCCCGGAGGTAAAACTGATAGAAACAAACGAGTCCACTTGAGGGCGGTCCCGCCACGTACGTCACTTCTTGCTTGTTGTCGAAAACAAATCCCTCGAGAGGATTTTCACGGCGGGAGTTACAACAAGCTGTATACGTCAAAATCCCGTTTTGTGGTGGAAAAAAAACGCACGGGTCCATGCCGGTTGCCGTTTTTTTCATTAATAACATACTAAAAATTATGCATTTCATGACAGTGGCCCTTTAAAGACAAAGCCCGTATTTTAGCGCATGTGAAGGGTTCCGTTCCTGTCGGATACAGTGATCGCAAAACACGGTTCTTTGATACTTGTCGAGATGGAGAGGTCCGAAGACCAGGTTCCTTTGCAGTACCTAAGCACAGCCTGCCGTTCTTCTCCTCCGTCTCATTTATTTCACGATTTGTTTTTTTTATACGTAAATTCTGACTTTAACGGTGGAATCCGACTTCAGTCAAAGTCGCGACTGCGGGAACTGATCTCGGCCGTAGACCGAGGACTCCCTGTAGTGTAAAACTGTGGTTTTGTCTACGCTGGCGGCGTGTAGCGACGGGCAGAACCGATCGAATGGTTTTCGACTAGTTGACAGAAGGTCCGGGTGACCTGTTCATCCGCCCGTTGCGAGTCGTACGACCGGATCAAACATTCTGTTGGCGGGCGGGTGGAAAATCTGCCCGAAAAATCAAAACTAAACTTGGATCTCATCAGGCGAGGTCGCAAACGAGCGGGAATCGTCTCTCCCTCGTCGTCCGTTCCAATCGCCGCCGATTTTATTTCCCGAATGCTTGACCCTCATCAGCGAAAAGCCGCGACAATCAGCGTTCTCTTTCACGCGCGTTTTAGTCATCAAAGGAACATTTGATGCGCCGCTGTCCCGTGTCAAAGGGACATCAAGGGGAGCTTGCGTTCCCCTCGGCGCAAACACTCCTCGCAAGTCCGGGGGGGGGGTGGGGGGGGTCCGACGCAGACGCTTTTCATACCCGTCCTCGGTAAATACGCCGCGGGTAATTATAGACGGGAGCCGCGTCTTAGCGGAGCTGTCAAAATGGTAATTGCCGGAGGGACGGCGGTCTATCGGAACGGCAAATCACACAGCGACGGCGTCTGATTAGGAGGGAACTGGTCCCGTTCCCGCGGACCTGGAGGAACCGGCAATTCGACCGTGACCGTGAAGTAGCTCGGCGACGGGGGACGCGAAGAGTATTTAGTCAGGAGGGATATTACGGCGCACTTGTCTGGGCTTTGAGCGGCAACATCATTACCTGGAACACATCAAACACGAGGCGAGGGTTTGGGGACTGGGAGAGGGTTGGGGGTTGGTTTGGGGGGGGGGGGGGACTCTCTCATCTTGTTAGAGGAAATTGCCACGGGTAAACGTTTGCACTCGTGTACTCACTCATCTTTGTGTCACGATTGGCCCGTTTCTGTGCCAGAAGCCCGGTACGCGGTGTGCGTGCGGGCGGGGGATTGAACCGGAGCCCGAAAAAATTGGATTTTAATTTCTGCGTAATGCCCATCTGTTTGTGCGTGTGACGGCGGCGCGGGGGTGGGGGTGGGGGGTGGAGCGGCTACCGTAAACTTCCTCAGCCGCTCGGAGATTGTTTGCGAAATTGCGAGTCGTAATGTCGCGGAGAAATCAATGGGGACTACAAAAGGTAATCATAATGGTACAGTGGGGCGAAGGCGCGGCCAAATTGCCACTCTGCATGCGGTTTCGAAGCGCCCCCCACCACTACCACCACCGCCGGCGCGTAATTGCACCGGACAACCTGAATCGTGTCTATTTACATACCCGGCCGCCGCCGAGCTAATTGCATTTTCGAAGCGGTATTGTGCCACGCCGCTAAATATTGATTGAACGCTAAACATCTGCGGGTGTCAGCACGTCGAGCCAATTTGGTTTTAAATGGCCGTTGAGGTGCACCCCCCCCCCCCCCCACCGCCCCGGATCCCCCGCGCAGCCGGGGCCCCCCGGCGGGATACGGAAGAGACTGCGCGGTCAGCCTCGGAACCTGTCGCGATATCTCAATCGTGAGAGTCTGAAAATGAGTTGAATTGAAGGTGTAATTGGTGGACATTTAACGAAGCGTGAAAGTTGTCTTCGGTGACCCAGACGCAACTTTATCTCCGAATATCACCGCCGGTAATGGAGTCGACTTTGGCGTGCACATTTTTGTGTTCATTTCAGGTTTACAAAATCAGTATTTAAGGGTTTTGGATCAGTCCGTTGCGGTAAAGAGGGAGCTAAGTCGAAAGGCGGAGCTCTCTATTTGCCAGTCGATCTATGTTCCTACCTATGGGCTCGAGCAAAAGAACAAGATCCCGGATGGAAAGCGGCCGAAATGAGTTTCCTCCGCAGGGTGTCTGGGCTCTCTCTTCGGGTGAGAAGCTTGGTCATCAGGGAGGGGCTGAGTGTCAAGCCGTCGCTCCTCCATATTGAGAGGAGCCAGATGAGGTGGCTGGGGCATCTGATTCGGACGCCTCCTGGACGCCTTCCTGGTGAGGTGTACTGGGCATGTCCCACCGGAAAGAGACCCCCACAATGACCCAGGGCACGCTGGAGAGACTGTTTCTCAGCTGGCTTGGGAACGGCTCGGGATCCCTCCGGAAGAGCTGGAAGAAGTGGCTGGGGAAAGGGAAGTCTGGGAAGCCTCTTGGGGTGAGAAGCTTGGTCATCCGGGAAGGGTTCAGTGTCGAGCTGCTGCTCCTCCGCATTGAGAGGAGCCAGATGAGGTGGCTGGGGCATCTGATTCGGAAGTCTCCCGGACGCCTCCCTGGTGAGGTGTTCCGGGCATGAACCACCGGAAAGGGACCCTGAGGACGATCCAGGACACGTTTGAGAGACTGTTTCTTGGCTGGCTTGAGAACGCCTCGGGATCCCACCAGAAGAGCTGGAAGAAGTGGCTGGGGAAAAGGGAAGTCTGGGAAGTCTCTTACGGTGAGAAGCTCGGTCATCAGGGAGGGGTTAGTGTTGAGCTGCTGCTCCTCCGCATTGAGAGGAGCCAGATAAGGTGGTTGGGGGCATCTGATCTGGATGCCTCCCGAACGTCTCCCTGGTCTGAGGTGTTCCGGGCATGTCCCACCGGAAAGACAAACCTCGGACACACTGGAGAGACTGTCTCTCGGCTGGGATCCCTCCGGAAGAGCTCGAAGAAGTGGCTGGGGAAAGGGAAGTCTGGGTATCCCTGCTGAAACTACCTGACCTAGAAAAGCGGTAGATGATGGATCGATGGTTTAAAGATGTAACTGCAATTCTCAAACTTCACCACTAGGTAGCACATCTTCATTTTGAGAAAATATTCATCCATACCATTTAATATCGTTCTCGTTACCTGTGAATTTGCCAGGTTCCAATTTTTACACGACTCACGAGATCTGAATGTGTAATGCCATATGTGGGGTTGGGGGGGTGGGCTACTTTACAGATCCAACTGCGATAGAAAAAATAATTACAAAATAAAAATCTACCATATAAAGAACTTCAAACACATTTCATATTTGGAAACACCTTTTTTGGTATTCCTTAGCATCTGTTCTTAACTTTCTCGCCAGCAAGAAATGGTACATATCAGTTAGGAGGTGAGGGGTACGCCCTGAACCAGTTCCCAGCCAATCGCAGGGAACATAGAGACCCTCAACCAAACCTTGGGGCAATTTAGAGCGTCCGGTGAATGGTGCATGTTTTTGGGATGTGGGAGGAAACCGGAGCGCCTGGAGAAAACCCACGCAGGCACGAGGAGGACATGCGAACGCCGTACCGGCGGGCCCGGGATTGAATGTTCCCTCACTTTAAGCTAACCTCATGTGAACAGCTAGCACATAGACTATACAACAGGATGTACAGTTTACGCTCCGCGGCGAGGTTGCCATTCCGGCGTTGTTTTCCGTCCCCTTCACGCCGTCTTATTACCGAGCCCACTTGTTGCCGCTCTCAACAAACATCATACTGTCACGCATGGCCGCCGATAATTGTCAGCGCCACAAAGCGTCGAGCTCGCTGTGGGTGGGAGGGGGTGGCGGGGGCGGGGGGGATCGCAGCCGGTGCCCGCCGCACGGAAGAAAGGACCGTTTGTAGCTTGCGCGGGAAGCCAAGCGTCTCTGATTGAATTCTCCGAATGGTCTGTTTTTCACATGGCGCCATTTTTAAACAGATGTGTTCGGGGCCGATAAGAGCCAAAGCGCGGCTGGATGCGCGCACGCCGCCCGCCGCGCCGCCGCCGCAACAGGTAGCTCGTACCGCGCCATCCTTTTGAAATGTAAACTCCCCTCTGAAGTCTCTCGGCGCCTCGCTCTGCTTTTATGGTAATCAAGAAATCCGCGAGCCGCTCCTGCGGCGGAAAATGTTGTAACGCACGCGGAGCACGAGAAATGTGACGCGTTCACCAAACCGGGATTAGTCATTGCGTGAGCCGACTCCGGGATTTGTCTGTTGCTGATGGGTCGTCAACAACGTTTGTATGAATTCCGGGTGGGCGGAACATGAGTACCGTTCGACATGTTTCAATTTGTACAGAATAAAAATGTTCAAGTTCGTTCAAGGTTAAGTTTGGGTTTAGGTTAAGAGACTTCCCAGACTTCCCTTTCCCCAGCCACTTCTTTCCAGCTCTTCCGGTGGGATCCCGAGGTGTTCCCAAGTCAGCTGAGAAACAGTCTCCCCAGCGTGCCCTGGGTTATTGTGGGGGTCTCTTTCCGGTGGGACATGCCCGGTACACCTCACCAGGGAGGCGTACAGGAGGCGTCTGAATCAGATGCCCAGCCACCTCATCTGGCTCCTCTCAATGGGGAGGAGCAGCAGTACGACACTGAGCCCCTCCCGGATGACCAAGCTTCTCACCCTAAGAGACTTCCCAGATTCCCTTTCCCCAGCCACTTCTTCCAGCTCTTCCGGTGGGATCCCGAGGTGTTCCCAAGCCAGCTGAGAAACAGTCTCTCCAGCGTTCCCTGGGTCATTGTGGGGGTCTCTTTCCGGTGGGACATGCCCGGTACACCTCACCAGGGAGGCGTCCAGGAGGCGTCCGAATCAGATGCCCCAGTCACCTCATCTGGCTCCTCGCAACACTTCTTCCAGCTCTTCCGGTGGGATCCCGAGGTGTTCCCAAGCCAGCTGAGAAACAGTCTCCCCGGCGTATCCTGGGTCATCCTCGGGGTTTCTTTCCGGCAGGACATGCCCGGAACACCTCACCAGGGAGGCGTCTCAACGTATCTCTAAGGGACAGCCAAGACACCCTGCGGAGGAAACTAATTTCGGCCGCTTGTATCCGGGATCTTGTTCCTTCGGTCACGACCCACAGCTCATGCCCACGAGTGAGGGTTGGAATGTAGAGTGACTGGTAAATCGAGAGCTTCGCCTTTCGACTTCGTTCCCTCTTTACCACAACAGACCGATACAAAGTCCGCATCACTGCAGACGCCGCACCGATCCGTCTGTCGATCTCCTGCTCCATTCTTCCCTCACTCGTCACTGCCCACGTGGGCATTGAATTCCCCCAGCAGAATGATGGAGTCGCCAGAGGGGGCGCCAAAAGGGTGGGTACTGCGCTCTGGCGTTTAACGCATAAGCACTAACAACAGTCAGGACCCGTCCCTCTACCTGCAGGCGGATGGAGGCGACCCTTCTCACCCACCGGGGTAAACCCCAACGTACAATTTGAACTATTATGTATTTTTACGAGAACAATCACAAACGAATCGACTCATGTTTGCTCACACTTGAGCGTCTTCGGCAAGCGAGTGCGCCCAACTCGACTAAATGTACTCGTTAATTTCCTCCGCCGCGTATCAGGATTACCCCGGAGTAAATTGCATTTCGTGATTAAGGGCAAGTGTTTAATGGCGGGAAGTGCGACGAACCGGCATCAATAATTAAAACGCCAAAGACAAAAAGAGTCGAGCGGTAAGATGGAGCGATCAAGAAGCGGCTTGATATATAAATAGACTTCTGTTTTCTTGTTGCTGCTACAGAAAGGGGGGGGAAAAAATGTAATCTGGCCTCGCGGAGTCACTCCGCTGAAGTGCTTTTTAATCGCTATCCCCTCGGTGAAGCGCCCGGCGTTTTCCCGCGTCCGTCCGGGCGGACTGCCGCCGTCATCTGCGAGCCCGCGTCGCTGTACGCGGCTTCCGTGTCGCTTGACGCGCAAAACGACACGTTTCAAACTGTGGGAATACAAATTAACCTGCGGTGGCATCAGCAATTACGTCTAATTTCAATAACATTTCATATTCATGTGTGCTTCCCATCCATTAGCGTTAATCAAGTGACGACAAATGTTAGCCCCCCCCCACCCCCCACCCCACCACGTGTGATAATGGCAAGCTGCCTCCTCAGTGTTTGGAGAAATTCAGAAAAACACACTCCGGCGCCGATTCAATTTCGCCCGGCAGGGTGTCGGACTACAGCCTTTGCCTGTGTCACTCTGTGCGTCACAGAGCGCTCTGTTCATTAAACTTCAAACTGTTTGTTACATTTCACGCCTCTGGAGTCCAGTTAAACCTGGATTGGGACGGACACGCGGAAGGACCCCAAAAGGACCTCCTTCCAAAAGTAGCAAAGAGTGGAGAACCGGAGAGTGTGTGTGTGTTTTTGAGAGCGGAACAAAGGAAGGAGTCGGGGTGCCCCGCAAAGACGACGGATCCCTCGACAAAAAGGCCCGGACGCATCGCGCTCGCCTCGGCGAATCTGGCGACGCGTCGCTACTGTCGAGTGACGTCGCTCAGAGTTGCGCGGGATTAATATTCAGCAGCGTGCGCGTGAATATTGAGGAGAATTAGCAACGTGGCATCCCCCACGCTCGGTCAAATCCCAACAGGGCGCCCGTCAGTTCCTTTCGTTTTCTTTGAACCGGAGACATTGGTCTACAACCTCGACGGGACCGACGAAAAGCCGCATCTGCGCCGAAAACCGTCAACCGCTAGGGCTAATGGCGTCAAATAAGGGTCCTCAAGAGGGGAAGAAAATACTCATTGACATTCTGTACATTCGGCACGGGCTTCATTTGTTTTTCCATTAGCGGTCTTTTCCATTTCACAGTGGCGCTCATGAAGGGACGTTGCGTTCGGAATGACTGTCGTTCCGCGGCGGAAACATCTGCTGATGGGGGTCACCTATCCGGTTTTGCGTGTGGGCACTGTAAATTACACATGCCGTTGCAGACAGGAGCAGCTGGGTGAAGAAGAGAGTCCGGACAGGATGGAGGAGAAGCGTCAGGGTTGATCTGTGACTGAAGACCAGCAGTTCAATTGACAGGGACGGGGAGTTAGAACAGCCTTGTTGTAAACTTTGGAGAGGGTAGCAACCTGCGCTAAGACCCGTTTCCAGGAACTGCCTCAAATGGTTTTTCAGCAGGCTTCGGCCTTGTGTGACTAGCAAAAACAAAGTTGTTGTTTTTATCCCGCAGGCACCTGCCTTGAGTGTCCAGTCACAACGAGGTGTTTCTCGGCAGACTCGACGGCCTCGGGTGTCTAGTCCTGTCAGTTAGAATCCTGTTTTGAGACTTGTCTGCCAATGGCAGTGTTCCAACGTTGCCTATATAATTTTTGTTCTGCTTTCGCACAGACGGACTTGGTGACGGACTACAGCCTTTGCCTGTGTCACACTGTTTGTCACAGAGCGCTCTGTTCGTTAAACTTCGAAGTGTTTGTCACACACTTCATGCCTCTGGAGTCCAGTTAAACCTGGAATTGGAAGAATTGGAGGACCCGAAAAGGACCTCCTTCCAACAGTCGCAAAGAGTGGAGAACCAGAGATGGGGGAGTTTACGATGCTGAGATTCATTTTGGATGTGAGGACAGTAGACAGGATCTGAAACTTCCGGAGACAAAAATACAGAAGCCAGATTAAGACGGTTTGGATGTATTGGTAGAAGTGGGCGCTGTCACCTAGAAGGGAAAAAAAGGAAGACTTGGAGATAGGTTTAGGTGTGAGGATCTAGACAACTCACTCCAAAACCCCAAGGGAGACTGCTTGGAGCCATTGGGTCAACCGCCACTCTGAGGAGGTCCGGGGATATGAAGAGCTGACTTAAGCTGTAGACAACAAAAAAAAAAAAGCAACCTCGCTGAGGTAGAAAAGAGGAGAAGACAGAAGTGAGTATAATGGAAAAGTGGTGATGAAATGAAGAGGTGAGGGTGGGGGGGGGGCGCAGGAAATGAGGTGAAGGGAGGAGGCAGGGATTGTTCTGCGATGAAAGAAGTTGTGCTCAGACTGACTAAATATGGCGCCGGTTGAGAGCTCCCCCCCCCCACGCCCCCAAGTCCAATAGAAAACATGTTGAATTTAAAAGACTCTGACGATCAGGATTTCGGGAAACCAAAAAGCAAGATTTCGCACTTCCAATTTGTCCCCCGCCAAGCCCGACAATCAGGCTCGGGGCCAAGAATACTGCAGAAAACGGTGCCGCCTTCTGCTGTGACCCGCTTCCAAACAAACATCCCCCCCCCACCCCCGCCCCCCACCCTCCGCTTGCTCACACGGCGGATTTCAAAATATTTGCAAAGGCTCGGAGGCGGTGAAGCGTCCCACACGCACGTGGGGGGGGGGGGGGTGGTTGTCCGTGCCTGTCCGCGTGCGCCTCAACCCAGGGAAAAGACTTACTGTACGCCGTCTCATGAATATCACATCATCTCCCCGCCAGGTGAACCGCGATAAAGCGGCGGCCTCGGGAAGGAGGCGGCGGCAGACACGACGGGGCTCGGCGACAATAATCACGCACTTAACGTGCGCAAACCGATGCAGGGACCAGAGAGACCTCGGCCGCAAAAATGATGCAACGCGCCAAGTCATTAATAATGATTATAATAATGTCATTTGACACCGAAATAACACCGTCAAAAACTGCTGTCAGGATTATCCTAACCTAAAAATAATGAAGACATAAATAGCTTGGCAGGGGGATGATGCGATCTGGCCATTTTCTGTAGTTTGCTTGATAGGAACCAAAATCCCCCGGAATACAATGCCGTTCTCGCGTGTCACCGAGAACAAAGTATTGTGGAATTAGCCGCAATTTTGTCATGTTCGTTAGAGCTCGGTCATCGGGGAGGGGCTCAGTGTCGAGCCACTACTCCTCCGCATCGGGAGGACCCAGATGCCTACCAGGTGAGGTGTACCGGGTACGTCCCGCCGGAAAGAGACCCAGAGGACGACACGGGACACGCTGGAGAGATTATGTCTCTCGGCTGACTTGGGAATGCCTCGGGATCCCACAGGAAGAAGTGGCTGGGGAACGGGAAGTCTGGGAAGTCTCTTAGGGTGAGAAGCTCGGTCACCCGGGAGGGGCTCAGTGTCGAACCGCTGCTCCTCTGCATTGAGAGGAGCCAGATGAGGTGGCTGGGGCATCTGATTCAAATGTCTCCCGAACGCCTCCCTGGGTGAGGTGTTCCGGGCATGTCCCACCAGAAAGAGACCCCAGGACATGCTGGAGAGACTGTTTCTCTGCAGGCTCTGGAACGCCTCGGGATTCCACCGGAAGAGATGGAAGAAGTGGCTGGGGAAAGGGAAGTCTGGGAAGTTTCTTAGGGTGAGAAGCTCGGTCATCCGGGAGGCCTCAGTGTCGAACCGCTGCTCCTCCGCATTGAGAGGACCCAGATGAGGTGGCTGGGGCATCTGATTCGGATGCCTCCCGAATGCCTCCCTGGGTGAGCTGTTCCGGGCATGTCCCACCAGAAAGAGACCCCAGGACGACCCAGGGCATGCTGGAGAGACTGTTTTTGGTCATATTTTATGACTTGTGAACTTTAAATACAGTGGCTCAGCTGGAAAGCGTTGGCCTCCCAGTTCTAAGGTCCCAGGTTCAATCCCGCACCCGCCTGTGTGGAGTTTGCATGTTCTCCCCGTGCCTACGTGGGTTTTCTCCGGGCACTGCGGTTTCCTCCCACATCCCAAACACTCTAAATTCCCCCTCGGAGTCCTTGTGAGTGCAAATGGCGGTTCGTTCCGTTTCAACCAGTCCAGGGCGTACTCCGCCACCTGCCCGTTGCCAGCTGGGATTGCTCTCCAGCACTCCCCGTGACCCTTGTGAGGCTAAGGAGATTGGTGGATGCAGCAAGGGAGGTAACAAGATGTTGAATTGATGGCGGAATAAAACCGCAAATAATTTCGGACACCTTTGCAATATCTGGCGGCGAGACTGACGAGGCCGACCGCTGCCCTCTACCGCGATGAAGTCTGGCGTATTTGTTGAATAATGGATGGTACAGCGCGAGCGAGGCGGGCACTGCTACACGGGGACTGAGACTTGAGATTACGGTGGACCACGTGACCTTTCCTTTCATGAAAAATTAACCGGCCCGATATTGAGCCTTTATTTAGCGCAAACCTTCAACGACATCTGAGGAATATTTGCCCGTACTGGAGGGGGGGGGGGACAGTTTGAGTTATTGATCCAGTCCAGGATTTGTTCGGCGGGCTCTGTTATAGCGAGGAGCGATTGGTGTGCGGGGTTCTTGTTCTTGCTCCTCTGACAGGTGCGATGTGTCCTTTTGAACGTGGTCAGAAGCAAGATACAGTAATAACGATATTCCAGGATTTTTCAGTTTCAGACTCTCCGGACCGTACTGGGGAAGCTTGAATAAATCACCCCGTTGCCCAAGGACTCTTGGATTCTCCGGTTTTATGTGCTATGGAATCCTGCAGCGGACCAATGCTGGATCCAGAAGTCTCTTCAAAGGAGACAAAGTGACATTCGACATTTAAGAAATCTTTGAAGTGGGATTGAACCGAGAACACTTTCAGGACCGGATTAGATTTTTAGTGAACAATCTTGAGGGAACAATCCTGCAGTTTTTACCACTGAGTTTTTCGTTGTTCTGGCTCCTTCAGAGCACGTTTCCAGATTGGAATTGAGTTTAAAGTTCATGTTTGCTATAGGGTTGGCCTAATCACGGCTTCTTGTTGGAGGACTGAACCATTCTCGCTCCAAATCCCTGTACAATCGTAGTAAACTGTGTCATAGAAGTATTAAGTGGTACATCTTGTCTGAGGGTCTAAAACTGTTTCTGGCACGTTTAAGTGCCATTAATTTTTTTTGGGGTAGTGTTGAAGCGAGATCAATTGGTTTTGGGACTGATGTTTTGTGGTTCTCAACGGTTTTGCTCAGTTATTCGTGTGTTCGCTTGCTTCTCACGAACCAGTTGTGAAAACCGAAAGTTTACTCGTACACGGGACCGGGTAAAAATGTTTTTCGACAGCGATCATTTTTCAGCGAGCGCATCTGCCCCGCGAGCCGATCAGGTGCTGGTTTAACTGCAGGTTAAATAAAGTCAAATGGTTTTGACCAAGAGCTGGATCAGGTCCATGTTCTCCATTCACATTGGTTCTGACAGATGCCGGGGGGGAGGGGACTAATTGGAGGACAGCTGCCCAGCAGACCCTCCCCCTGCCCTCAGAGACCGCGTCTGTCTCACTTCCCCTCCAAAGGCCGCGAACCGGGACCCGGCGCGGCCGAACGCCACATCCAGTCCGTCTCCATCACCGGAGCTTGGCAGCGACGCCTCGGGGTGCGGCGGCGGGGGGTGGGTTGGGAGTTTTTTTTCGAGTGGGTTCACCTCCAAAAGTCAGCAGAGGCCGGTTGGGGTGGGGGGCTCGGGAAGCTCATTTGTCGCGAAACCGGAGGCCATCTGGCCCGTGAGCGATGCCCGGCCGCGAATTTCAACTCTCCGCTACGGGCAGCTCATCCTTCAGGATCGGAACCGCGCGGCCCGGCCGGTGCCGTGCGATTAATTAAGCGGGCCCGATAAAAAATGATGAGAACTGGTTTTGACATTCCCTTCCGCGCGCAACTCGCGCGGAATTGCAATCGCAAATTTCAAAACGCCATTTTTACGTTCCTCGAGCCGAAAGCTGTTAAATCACATTCTGCTCTGGGGGAGGGGGGTGGGGTGGGGGGTACGAGTATCGGAAAGACAGGAGAGTCTTTTACCAATTAACCGGCGGGAAACGCGGTTTTGCCGGCCCCGGATAGGCTCGAGGCTAGTTAGCGATTCCGCCGCGGCATCTGTTGCGGGCTAATGGATGTTACAACCCCATAAACGTCACGAAATTGGACATTATCCCTTAATTAAAAGAACAGGGATGCATTATGATTAGAGCCGGCACTCCGGTGGAGCAGTTTCCAGAAAGGGTGGGGGTGCGGACTTGGCGGAGGAGGTGTCGGCGTAGGTGGCGCTAGGAGGTATGGAATAGCTTTAATGAGCCGCAGACTTCTTAAGAGTTTCAGCGGGTTCATGTCAAGTTGAAATCGCCTAAAACTTCCTCCAGGGTAACTTCTCGGTCTTTAACGACCCCCCCCCCCGCCTCCCCCGTCCGCCCCCCCCAACTATTTAGTTTTTTAAATTTGCATTTCTGGAGAGTTTGACGACAGGCGCCTTCAATTGTAAAAGGGAGGGGGGGGGTGGATTGTACTTGCGCGGTTGCAGAGCAGCTGATCAGGCTCCATCACGTCACGGTTCAAAGAGTTTCTGGTCTCGGAATCCGCAGGGCTTGTGTGCAAAGCGCACCGGGCCTTTTGACCCCGAACGAGGGTGTTCAAGACCCATTTCTGCCTTTGTTTTGGTTTTCCCGGTGATCCAAATTAGGATTGCGCCGCTTGATTTGGGGAAATAAGAGCACCCTGTACAGATGTGGTAAATAAGACTGGAAGATAAGAACAGCCAACCACTCCCTTTGAAGCCACCAACTCCTTTTGACCCTCCCTGGACGGTAATTATCTTTCTCCTGAGAGCCACCACGTCCCGCTGTTCTAAATTTGGCCTAATCGGTCTCATGTTTGCGCTACGATCACCGTAGCTTCCTGTCAATCGCCCCCGCGTCTTTGCGAAATTGCGCACCCCCCCCCCCCCCCGACAACGCCGCGAACGCAGAGCAGCTGATCAATCTCCGTTATGTCACAGATAAAGGAGTTTCTGGTCTCGGACTCCGCAGCCCTTGTGTGTAAAGCGCCCGCAACTTAGTGACCTGCGCATCTGGCCTTTTAACCCCGAACGAGGGTGTTCAAGACCCATTTCTGCCTTTGTTTTGGTTTTCCCGGTGACCCAAATTAGGATTGCGCCGCTTGATCTGGGGAAATAAGAGCACCCTGTACAGATGTGGTAAATAAGACTGGAAGATAAGAACAGCCAACCACTCCTTTTGAAGCCACCAACTCCTTCCCGTCAGTCGAAGTTGCAAAACTGCCCCCCCCCCAACCCCCCACGACGCCGCGAACGCCACGTCTGCCCCGCTTTGAGCCAATTGCGCGGCAACGTTCACGCGATGCGCAGCCGATACGGCGTGAGCGATCCCCGCGCCGCTCGGCGGGCAATCTGCGCGGGGGGAAAAAAAAAGTAATTGCGCATTTCTAATTTATGGATTCGCCATTCTCCGCGATCCAAAGGGAATAATAGAACACCAAGCCGGGCCTGATAAAGAGGCTATTTTCTCCCCAAAGCGCCGTCTCCCCCTGAATGGATATGAATGACGGCGTGTTGCGGCGGTAATGCATCAACATAAAATATTGAAATAGCCCAACCAAGGGCAAACGGCATGTAATTGAAACCGTATCTGTTCCTGCGAACAAGCAGTCAAACGCGCGGATTCGCCAGGAAAGCTTTCAGACAGTGTTTGTTTCAGGTTTCGCTCGCCCTCACTTTTCCAGAGGTGGGGGATGGGGGAAGGGGTTTCTAACCTTTTTGTTCTCGGACAAGAAGCCGCTTTTGTCTCACCGGGTGATTGATTTGTTCCGTTTCACCTTGATAAGCGACGGCGACGGCAAAGCAAACCGCGGCATTGACGCTTTTCCGTGACGGCCGCCGACCGAAAGGTGAGCCGGAGGCGACGCCCGGCCGCGGGTCCTGCTGAAGCGCGAGGGCGGGTGAACGTTTTTTGAGCTGGACTTTCCGGGTCGGTTTTGCGTACGACGGCGGTTTTGCAAAATGAGGTGTGAAGTCGGTCGATTTTCTTTGCGTCGAGCCGAGCTGGTTCGTTATTTCCGGATTACGAGGCGTATCCGGGAGGTTTCGGTATCATGGCAGCCAAACGTCGTTATTGGCACCTTTGCGACACTCATCTTTGCTGATTTTTTTATTTTTTTTTTTTTTGCTCGCGCCGTCATAATCTGCATGCCGGCTTTGTCCTTTCCCAGCACCAAGGGCCGGTCGCCCTCTCCAGAGTCCCCACATCTGGCGGTGCCATTAATCTTCCACAGCAGCTGTGCCCCCCTTCTACCTGTCTCGCTTTTGTGTCAGAGGGACGGAAAGTCATTTTTTGGTCATTATCTTGCCCCCCCCCCCCCGGCATATGCTCATTCTCACTTATCGCGCTTAACCTGCCGCGGAGGCTCACTTTTACCGGCGGTGACATCCCGCGGCAAGTTTTATTCGCAAATGAAGTCCAGGGCTCCTTGGATTGTGTTCCGGCCTTCGGTTTTCTTGACCCATTTATCCTGGATGCAAACACAAGAGGTAGAGGAAAACTTGAACTGATAACCAGTTTGGTAGAAATGGAGAACAGGCCCAAGTAAGAGGTTTTCAAAGTGCTCCACAAATCCCAAATACTGAAAGCCCCCTGGTTGGGATTTAAGGAAAGACTTGGTCAGTCTTAGTTAGCTAGCTGGAATTTAAGGAATCCTGGACTGCGGATAGGCCATCGGAACATGTCCTGGATGCAAACACAAGAGGTAAAGGAAAACCTGGATGCGAACACAAGGTGTAGAGGAAAACCTGGACTGCTAATCAGTTTGATAGAGACGGACAACAGGCCCAAGTAAGAGGTATTCGAAGCGCTCCGCAAGTCCGAAATCACCGATAAACCCTGGGTGGGATTTAAGGAAAGACTTGGTCAGTCTTTGATAGGTAGCTGGTCTTTCAGGAATTCTGGACTGCGGAGAGGCCATCGGAACGTGTCCTGGATGCAAACACAAGAGGTAGAGGGAAACCTGGACTGATAACCAGTTTGATAGAGACGGACAGTAGGCCTAAGCCAAGAGGTTTTCGAAGCGTTCCACAAATCCCAAATACTGAAAGCCCCCTGGTTGGGATTCAAGGAAAGACTTGGTCAGTCTTAGGTAGGTAGCTGGTTTTTAAGGAATCCTGGACTGCGGATAGGCCATCGGAACATGTCCTGGATGCAAACACAAGAGGTAAAGGAAAACCTGGATGCGAACACAAGGTGTAGAGGAAAACCTGGACTGATAATCAATTTGATAGAGACGGACAACAGGCCCAAGTAAGAGGTTTTCGAAGTGCTCTGCAAGTCCGAAATCACCGAAAAACCCTGGGTGGGATTTAAGGAAAGACTTGGTCAGTCTTTGATAGGTAGCTGGTCTTTCAGGAATTCTGGACTGCGGAGAGGCCATCGGAACGTGTCCTGGATGCAAACACAAGAGGTAGAGGGAAACCTGGACTGATAACCAGTTTGATAGAGACGGACAGCAGGCCTAAGCCAAGAGGTTTTCGAAGCGTTCCACAAATCCCAAATACTGAAAGCCCCCTGGTTGGGATTCAAGGAAAGACTTGGTCAGTCTTAGGTAGGTAGCTGGTCTTTAAGGAATCCTGGACTGCGGATAGGCCATCGGAACATGTCCTGGATGCAAACACAAGAGGTAAAGGAAAACCTGGATGCGAACACAAGGTGTAGAGGAAAACCTGGACTGATAATCAATTTGATAGAGACGGACAACAGGCCCAAGTAAGAGGTATTCGAAGCGCTCCGCAAGTCCCAAAACACCGAAAAACCCTGGGTGGGATTTAAGGAAAGACTTGGTCAGTCTTTGATAGGTAGCTGGTCTTTCAGGAATTCTGGACTGCGGAGAGGCCATCGGAACGTGTCCTGGATGCAAACACAAGAGGTAGAGGGAAACCTGGACTGATAACCAGTTTGATAGAGACGGACAGCAGGCCTAAGCCAAGAGGTTTTCGAAGCGTTCCACAAATCCCAAATACTGAAAGCCCCCTGGTTGGGATTTAAGGAAAGACTTGGTCAGTCTTAGTTAGCTAGCTGGACTTTACGGAATCCTGGACTGCGGATAGGCCATCGGAACATGTCCTGGATGCAAACACAAGAGGTAAAGGAAAACCTGGATGCGAACACAAGGTGTAGAGGAAAACCTGGACTGCTAATCAGTTTGATAGAGACGGACAACAGGCCCAAGTAAGAGGTATTCGAAGCGCTCCGCAAGTCCGAAATCACCGAAAAACCCTGGGTGGGATTTAAGGAAAGACTTGGTCAGTCTTTGATAGGTAGCTGGTCTTTCAGGAATTCTGGACTGCGGAGAGGCCATCGGAACATGTCCTGGATGCAAACACAAGGTGTAGAGGAAAACCTGGACTGATAATCAATTTGATAGAGACGGACAACAGGCCCAAGTAAGAGGTTTTCGAAGCGCTCCGCAAGTCCGAAATCACCGAAAAACCCTGGGTGGGATTTAAGGAAAGACTTGGTCAGTCTTTGATAGGTAGCTGGTCTTTCAGGAATTCTGGACTGCGGAGAGGCCATCGGAACGTGTCCTGGATGCAAACACAAGAGGTAGAGGGAAACCTGGACTGATAACCAGTTTGATAGAGACGGACAACAGCCCCAAGTATGAGGTTTTTGAAGCGCTCCGCAAGTCCGAAAACACCGAAAAACCCTGGGTGGGATTTAAGGAAAGACTTGGTCAGTCTTAGGTAGCTGGTCTTTTAGGAATTCTGGACTGCGGAGAGGCCATCGGAAAATGTCCTGGACTCCTTAGCGTTACATTTGACGGACGATCAAAGCGGCGGTCTCGTCTTCTTCTCGCTCTTTTTTGGCTTTTGATGCGAGCTCGCACGTCTGCGGCCCGACTAATTAACTGCCGAGACCGGGGGTGGGGGGTGTGGGGGCTTTGCGTTTGGGAGGTTTTACAAAGAGTCGTTTGATTGGGGCCGCATTTGAGAAAATGATTAAAACTCTGATAAATGGAAAATTATGCCCGCAGCTCAACGTCGGGACGGCGCAAATACGAGCATCTCTTTCCACGTGTACTTCTGCCATTTGGGATACCTCTTGCGTCGAAAGGTTTTCCGTTCTCGAACAAATGGATTTCATTTTTTTTTTTTTTTTTTTGCTTCTGTAGTCAGACCATAATCTGGTCCTCGAACGCCCTGAAAAAAAAACCGGAAATAACACAACGCGCACGGCCCGTCTTTTGTTCAAAAATAGTTGGAGGGGCGTGGGGGGCGAGTCGCGACAGATTATTCAATTATTTGATGATATAAAGTATTTAAACTATACTTGTATTTCTACGATGCACTTTATTATCAGGAAAAGCTAAAAAAAAATGCTTTAAAAGCCGAATTTTTAGAGGCTTCAAACGCATTATTTCTTTTTCCTTTGATTGTAATGGGAAATATCGATTTGGTATTTGAACAAATCACTTTTCGGACCAACTACTGGAACGCATTGTGGTCGACAACTGAGGTTGTACTCGTGCGTTGAAATATCCGTTCCCCAAATGCTCACAACCCTGCGACGATCAATGCTAATCACAAGCCTGTCGATGGCATTTTCCATTATTTATTAGCATGAAGCTAGTTAGGCCTGGAACGCATTATTTTTTTTTCCATTAATCCTAATGGGAAATATCGATTTGGTTTTCGAACAAATCACTTTTTGAACCGCCTTCTGGAACGCGTTGTGGTCAAGAACCGAGGTTGTACTCGTGCGTTGAAATATCCGTTCCCCAAATGCTCACAACCCTGCGACGATCAATGCTAATCACAAGCCTGTCGATGGCATTTTCCATTATTTATTAGCATGAAGCTAGTTAGGCCTGGAACGCATTATTTTTTTTCCCATTAATCCCAATGGGAAATATCGATTTGGTTTTCGGACAAATCACTTTTTGAACCGCCTTCTGGAACGCGTTGTGGTCGAGAACCGAGGTTGTACTCGTGCGTTGAAATATCCGTTCCCCAAATGCTCACAACCCTGCGACGATCAATGCTAATCACAAGCCTGTCGATGGCATTTTCCATTATTTATTAGCATGAAGCTAGTTAGGCCTGGAACGCATTATTTTTTTTCCCATTAATCCCAATGGGAAATATCGATTTGGTTTTCGGACAAATCACTTTTTGAACCGCCTTCTGGAACGCGTTGTGGTCGAGAACCGAGGTTGTACTCGTGCGTTGAAATATCCGTTCCCCAAATGCTCACAACCCTGCGACGATCACTGCTAATCACAAGCTGTCGATGGCATTTTCCATTATTTATTAGCATGAAGCTAGTTAGGCCTGGAACGCATTATTTTTTTTCCCATTAATCCCAATGGGAAATATCGATTTGGTTTTCGAACAAATCACTTTTTGAACCGCCTTCTGGAATGCGTTGTGGTCGAGAACCGAGGTTGTACTCGTGCGTTGAAATATCCGTTCCCCAAATGCTCACAACCCTGCGACGATCAATGCTAATCGCGGCACCCCTGCCGGGGTTTCGGTAGCCAGCTGCGCAATTAATGCCCCCCCCCCCCCAGTTTTGCTGTTGTCTGCGTCGCCTCATTACCGGATGCTTGCAGGTGGACGCGAAGCGCAATTACCAGATGAAACTCCGCGTCCAATCATCGCCAACGAAACCCGGAATTATCATCAGGATGCCGGTACTTGAATTAAATTCCTCGCTTTTGCCTTTTCGGCGGTCGCGTCTCAATTTACTCGTTTTCTTCTCGATGAAACCGGTGCGGGGTGTGGGGGGGGGGGGGGGGGAGAAAATCTCAACTGTGACTATATTAACGGATATTCCCGGGCAGCAGATGGCGATCCGCGGGCCTGCCACGTTGAGTTAGCGACGAGGCCGTTGTTTTATGTACTTGCCGCCGGAGCGAACCATAAAAGTCCTAATTAAGGCTGCAAATTCATAAATGACAACGTGTCCGAGCCGCGGCACCCGCAATTAGCGGGAACGGATTGAAACGGACAGGTGAGTCCGCCGCTAGCGCGCGTCTTTTCTCCGTTTACGTGCCGAATCTTTCATATTCTGATCATTTGTCTGCTTATTAAGAGCAATTAAATGACTCTTGAAGACGGGGGGGGAAAAAAAAAATCATCATCAAAATTTGCGGGTTTGTTTGCGGATTCCACGGAAGCTCCTCGGCGCTCCAATCTCGGTAAACTCCATCGCCTTAATCCCGTCAATGTTTTATTAAAAAGCAAATTATGTCTGACTTCAATGCGTCTAATCCTGCGCATCTAGTATTGGTAATACGCCTGAAGGGGAAGCGTCGGGGGTTTTAATTAAGAGCCCGAGTAACCAGGCAGCAGCGTGCGAGGTTGGGAGTGCCAAAGAGCGGGAGGAGAAATGGAAACTAGCGTCGAACTGTTCATTTTCGACCGGTTTTTGGGGTCTGATCGCGGGGATATCCAGATTTCCCTTTCCCCAGCCACTTCTTCCAGCTCTTCCGGAGGGATCCCGAGGCGTTCCCAAGCCAGCCGAGAGACACGGTCTCTCCAGCGTGTCCTGGGTCGTCCCCGGGGTCTCTTTCCGGTGGGACATGCCCGGAACACCTCACCAGGGAGGCGTCCGAATCAGATGCCCCAGCCACCTCATGTGGCTCCGCTCAATACGGGGGAGTAGCGGCTCGACACTGAGCCCGTCCCGGATGACCGAGGTTCTCACCCTAAGAGACTTCCCAGACTTCCCTTTCCCCAGCCACTTCTTCCAGCTCTTCCGGAAGGATTCCGAGGCGTTCCCAAGCCACCCGAGAGACACTGTCTCTCCAGTGTGTCCTGGGTCGTCCTCGGGGTCTCTTTCCAGTGGGACGTGCCCGGAACACCTCACCAGGGAGGCATTGAAATCAGATTCCCCACCCACCTCATCTGGCTCCTCTTAATGCGGAGGAGTAGCGCCTCGACACTGAGCCTCCCCCTGATGACCAAGCTTCTCGCCCGATCTCTAAGGGAGAGCCTGGACACCCTCCAGAGGAAACTCATTGTATCAGGGATCTTGTTCTTTCGCTCACGATCCACAGCTCGTGCCGATAAGTGAGGGTAAGAACGTAGATCGACTGGTAACTTGTGAGCTTTGCTTTTGGACGTAGCTCCCTCTTTACCACAACAGACCGACAGACCAGCATTACTGCAGACGCTGCACCGATCCATCTATCGATCTCCCGCTCCATTCTTCCCTTACTCGTGAACAAGACCGACCCCAAGATACTTGAACTCCTCCACTTGGGACAGGATCTCATCCCCGACCCGGAGAGGGGACGCCACCCTTTTCCGACTGAGGACCGTGGTCTCAGATTTGGAGGTGCCGATTCTCATCCCAGCCGCTTCACACTCTGCCGCGAATCGCTCCAGTGAGCGTTGGAGATCGCGGCCCGATGAAGCCAGCAGAACCACATCATCTGCAAAGAGCAGAGATGCGATGCCGAGGCCACCAAACCGGACTCCCTCTACCCCTCGGCTGCGCCCGGAGATTCTGTCCATAAAAGTTACGAACAAAATTGGTGACAAAGGGCAGCCGACTCTCACCGGAAACGAGTCAGACTTATCGCCGGCAATGTCGACCAAACTCTGACAGCAGTTGTACGGGGACCGAACAACTTGTTTCAAGGGGGGTTCGGTACCCCATACTCCCTCACCCTAAAACAAATTTGTAACATTTTAATTCGGAGCTTAGTTCAGGAATTTGGTATGCTTAGGCGCCACTGACCGCAGTCTCAGTTTTTCCTTTGCCGTCCGCTACCAGAGTCAGTATTGATCCGACGTCTGACTGAAACGTGTCCTCCCAGTTCTAGGATCCACTTTTCCAACCCGCAACTCTCCAAACAGACAAACGAGAACTCTGAGCTGCCGAGGCTGTCCGACGGTACCCCGGAAGTCGCTCCGCGTCCATCCCATAATCGGCATACTCAGCTGTGTAATCCCCCTTGCGGGACCCTCGATGCCGTTCCCAGACTCCATCGGAGGGGGGGGGGGTGTAAGTCATGACCACTGTTTGATCAAAGACGCTCGACTCCCAACGCACCACCGCTTCTCCGCCCGAGCTTGATCCGGATCGATGCGTAGAGGGGGTGTGGGGCGGAGAGTCGGTGGGTTGGGGGCGGCTGGGTGGGGGTGGGGGTGGGGGGGGGGTGTAAGCATACCAAAACCCCTGCTTCCTCCACTCCCGACACCCGGAGAAGAACCGGAGTCACGCTAAGTTCACTAGCGCCCTTTGACGCTAAAAAGAAAAGGGATTGCAGTTCAAACATAAACAATTTACAACAATGTCGGGTTTCATAAAAACATAACGCTCCGGCTGCGAGGCGCTGGAGTGCTTCTCACATGTATTTTTATGATTTAGTTTTTCTCCGGCAACGGAAGGCACAAAAGGCGGGTCTCCGAGTTCTTATAAACGCTTCCCGATTTACAATTAAAAGTCCGGAATGCGCCGACCCGCTCAGCTCGTTCCTTTATCAGCTTACAACCAGAGTTCCCGCAGCTCGCTTGTAAATCCACTGAATATTGTTCATTGTGACCCCCCCTCCCTGTTCCCCCCCCCCCCAATCTTACCAAACAAGAATAACAAGAAAAGGCTCATAATTATGGAATTTATTGCAGTTGGAGAACTTTGCCTAAACAACTTTTGTTCCCATTAATAAGAAATATGCTAATTAGTTTTCCCAGCGTTTGGTATTTGCCGTACATTTCCGTCTCTTCAGCCCCCACCCCCACCCCGCCAGGTGTGAGGGGGGACGGATCGTTCAACCGGGAAGCGGTGGGTGGTCGGAGACCGGCCCGGGACGTTTACGGCGGCGGATCGAATCTCTCCGGCGGCTCGTCCTCAAGTTGTTTTGTTTTGGGTCAATCTCGTCGCGTTTGGTCCTCGGTTCGCTCTTCGTCGTGTGATCTCATTTGATCCTCAATCATATCGGATCTCATTTTCATTTTGACGTCCCATCTCAATCGCGTTTTCATATCATCTGATTCTCATCTGTAATTCATATTGCTCTCATCGCAACCCATCTTAAACTCAGTCACCGTATCAATCTCATTATTTTGTTTTCTCGTCTTCAGTTGGGTCGCTCGTCTCATTTTTATCCTCATTTCATCCTCAGTCTCTTCTCAGTTGTATCAGATTGCAATTTTATTATAATATTATAATTATGATTATTATTTAATTATTATTTTATTTTTTCATTTTTTATTTATTTTATTATTATTTTTTTATATCATTTTTTAATTTCATCTAAACTGAATCCCATTTGAATCTAATCTCAATCACATCTCATGTCAGTTTTATCTCAATTTGATTTTGATCTCAAATCATCTCTCATCTCATTCTCAACCCATCTCAGACTGTCACATCTCAATTTTTTCCATCTCAATTGGATTTTGACTTGTCTCAAATTTGATCACTCATTTCAATGATATTTTTATCATCTCATTTCATCCTCAATCTCATCTCAGTTGTATGAAATCGCAATTTTATCTCATCTAAACTGAATCTCATTTTAATGTAAATTTTAATTACATCTCAATCCCATTTTAATCTAATCTCAGTTACATCTCATGTCAATTTAATCTCAAATCATCTCATTCTCAACCCATCTCAGACTGTCACATCTCAATTGGATTTGGTCTTGTCTCCAATTCTATCGCTCATTTCAATTATATTTTCATCATCTCATTTCATCCTCAATCTCATCTCATTTGTTTCAAATTGCAATTTCATCTCATCTCAACTTAATCTCATTTTAATGTCATTTTAGTTCCATCTCAATCTCATTTTAATCTAATCTCAATCAAATCTCGTCCATTTTATTTCAATCTCATTTTAATCTCAAATCGTCTCTCATCTCATTCTCAACCCATCTCAGACATCTCACATCTTAATGTTTTTTTAAAATCTCAATTACATTTTGTTTTGTCTCCAATTTTATCGCTCTTTTCAATTATATTTTTTATCATTTCATTTCATCCTCAATCTCATCTCAGTTGGATGAAATCGCAATTTTATCTCATCTAAACTGAATCTCATTTTAATGTAAATTTTAATTACATCTCAATCCCATTTGAATCTAATCTCAATTACATCTCATGTCAGTTTTATCTGAATCTCATTTGAATCTCAAATCATCTCATGCTCAACCCATCTCGGACTGTCACATCTCAATTTTTTCCATCTCAATTAGATTTTGTCATGTCTCCAATTTTATCGCTCATTTCAATTATATTTTTTATCATTTCATTTCATCCTCAATCTCATTTCAGTTGTATCGAATCACATTTTTATCTCATCCAAACTGATTCTCATTTTAATGTAGTTTTAGTTACATCTCAATCTCATTTTAATCTAATCTCAATCACATCTCATGTCAGTTTGATCTCAATCTCATTTGAATCTCAAATCATCTCATACTGTAACAACCTATTTTTTCCTCTCAATTGCATTTTGTCTTGTCTCTAATTTTATCGCTCAATTCAATGATATTTTTATCATTTCATTTCATCCTCAATCTCATCTCAATTGTATCAAACTGGAATTTTATCTTGTATCAACATCTCATCGAAAATAAATCTCATTTTACTTACAAGTGGATCAAAAGCGGGGGGGGGGGGGAATATGTAATAAATATGTAATTACCATCTTCAGGAAAAGTTCATTTCGGACGAGTAAGATTTTGTCGTTCAGTGTTATTTTTTTGCAAAACAATTAGAACTAGTTGAATCAAAATTGCTAATAATTGAAATCCTCATATCAGGAGAATTGATTTTTAAAAGGATTTTTTTTTACCCCCCGCTTTTGAGCCACTTGTAAGCGTATAAATATTTACGACGCAATCAAGTCTGGCCCTCGCGCAGACGCGGCCGACCGTCTTTCTCCTGCGCTTGATGTTAAAATGAAAGTAACAGCAGCAGCAGGGGGAGCCCTTGAGCCCAAAAAAATTAGATACTGGCATGACCACGCTCAGCATCCCGCGAGAGCCCCCCCCCCCGCCTTATTGCTGGCATGCTGCATCCGCACTAAAATATCACCACAATCCACTTGCTTGCATTTGCAAGTGACCAGTGTGTAATACATCTGTAATAAATATGTTATTACCATCTTCAGGAAAAGTTCATTTTTTTATTTTTTGCGAAACAATTCGAATTAGTTGAATCACAATATCAGACGAAATAACTGATTTTAAAGGGAATTTCTTTTATTCCCCGCTTTTGATCCACTTGTAAGAAACCGACGCGCATAAATATTTACGACGCAATCAAGTCCGGCGCTCGCGCAGACGCGGCTGATCGTCTTGCTCCCGCGCTTGATGTTAAAATGAAAGTAACAACAGCAGCAGGGGGAGCCCTTGAACCAAAAAAAAAAAAAAAACTGGGTTGGGGGGGTAAGAAAGTGCGTGTTGCTGCGGCTTTGAAGTCAGGCAACGAGGTAAACAACATCCCAGCCACGCGCCGGCCCGTCTTTTGCCAGCGTTTTTAGCGTCTTTCGCCGCCACCGGTGTGGCAAACATCTCCGCAGGCTACCGTCCAATACCCCCCCCCCCAAGAGGGGCTGGGGAATTGGTTTCACTAACAAAGCCGTTTTCGCAGTTTGTTGTGCTGCTCGTGAATATTCATGCGGCGTTGCTCGGTTTTTCGGCGGTTTTCTTCCCGTCTGCATAATGCCACTGGATGCATCGTCTATGACTTGATAATGACCGCGATGAGCCCGTGACTGCTAATTCCCTCGCTTGAATTTGCGGGGGGTTGGGGTGGGGGTGAGGGGGGAGTACCGAAAGTCACTTTACCTATTCTGCTAATCTGCTAACTATCACCCCCCCCAACCCCCACCCCAATTACCCTCAGCTGTTTTTAGTAGGGGATTAGCGTAGCATTAACAGCTTACACTGTTTTCCTCTGTTGGTCTTGCACTTTTTGGTTTTGCCAACACGCCCCTCACCCCAGAGTCAAGAACCCCCCCCCCAAAAAAAAAATGAACAGTTATATTTACGGGATATTCCACCGAGGGGGCACGATTTTGATGAAGACACAGCGGCAACCCCGCCCCGCACCCACCACCGCCACTGATCCCTCCCCTCCTTCAACCACCACCCTATCCCCACCCCGAGGACCCGACCAGTGTCTGATGTTGATTTAGCTGTGGTAGAAACGCTGCGTATTCCCGGCACGCCGCCGGAATCGAGTTATAAGAGCGTCACATTCGTTCGCCGGGTCTCTGAAGAGTGCAAAAGTGACGGAAGAGAGGGTTGGGGGGGGGGGGCGGTGGGAGTTTTATTTGGATTGAGGTGCCGCGGTATAGACAGAGAGGTGGCGACAGGTTGATTCTCTTACGCGCCCGCCCACTATTGATTTTTCCCGAGTTTTCCTCTTGAATGGGCTGAATAAATATTCATTGGGTAGATGGAGGCTGACCTGTGCCATCATGCCGATCCGGTCCAGTAAGACCCAGAAAAAAGAAAGCTGCAAAGTTATCGACTCCGGTTTATGAACATTCGGTTGAACTTGTTTCTCACCATGGTCAGAATTAGATTATTTTCCCAGCTGACACTGTGAAAACAAGTCAACACGCGGTGAAGAAAATAAGTATTTGAACACCCCTGCTATATTGTATAAATTCTTCCGCTGAGAAATCGTGGAGGACCTGACCATCAGCTAGAATTCTGACCCTCAAAGAACTGTTAGTCCGCCTTTAAAGTCCACCTCCACTCCATGTATTATCCTGAATCAGATACACCTGTGTGAGGTTGTTACCTGATTAAAGACACCTGTCCACCCCATACAATCAGGAAGACTCCAACTCGGAACACGACCAAGACCAAAGAGCAGTCCAAAGACACCAGAGACTAAATTGTACAACTCCACACAGCTGGAAAGGGCTACGGAGAAATTGCCAAGCAGCTTGGTGGAAAAAGTTCCACTGTTGGAGCAATCATTAGAAACTGTCATAACCAGAACTCTAGTGTGGACCCGACTGCATGACTCGGTAGACAGGGAGGCAGTTAAAGGAAGGTCTTTATTCGTTCCAAGGTCGGAAGCCAGAGAGTCAGTCAGAGAGAGCGGCAGTACCTAGAGTGTCAAGTTTACGGGGTTGGTCGGAGGACAGGCGCAGGTCGGTACACGGGGGTTCAGGATCAGGAACAAGTAAGTGCGAGAACGAGGCATGGATGGCAATGATCTGGCGAAGCCAAACCGTCTGGTGGGTCATATATATACTAGGGTTAATTATCTGCCAGGGATGGGACCGGCAGGACCGTGACAGAAACTGGAAGAAGATGACTGTCAATCTCAATCGGAGTGGAGCCCCATGCAAGATATCCCCTCGTGGGGTCTTGAAGATCCTTACAAAGGTGAGGAATCAGCCCGGGACTACACGACAGGACTTGGTCAATGACCTGAAAAGAGCTGGGACCACCGTTTCCAAGGTGACTCATGGTAATACGCTAAGACGTCATGGTTTGAAATCATCCATGGCATGGAAGGTTCCCCTGCTTAAACCAGCACATGTCAAGGCCGGTCTTGGGTTTGCCAGTGACCGTTTGGATGATACAGAGGAGTCATTTTTGAAGTCAGATGAGACCAAAATGGAACCATTTGGTCCTAATTCCACCAACCGTGTTTGGGGGAAGACGAACGATGAGTTCCATCCCAAGATCACCATCCCTACTGTG
Organism: Syngnathoides biaculeatus; assembly: GCF_019802595.1. NCBI lineage: Eukaryota > Metazoa > Chordata > Actinopteri > Syngnathiformes > Syngnathidae > Syngnathoides > Syngnathoides biaculeatus. The sequence goes on from NC_084660.1 coordinate 1,389,336, forward strand.
AAGCATGGGGGTGCTAGCATTGTGGTTTTGGGGTGTTTTTCTGCACATGGGACAGGATGACTCCACTGTATCAAGGAGAAGATGACAGCGGCCATGTATTGTGAGATTTTGCGGCAGAACCTCTTCGAAGACGGGTCATGGCTGGGTCTTTCAACATGTCTACGACCCGAAGCTCACAGCCAGGAAAACCAAGGAGTGTCTCCGTAAGAAGCGTCCCAAGGTTCTGGCGTGGCCTCGCCAGTCCCCAGACCTAAACCCAACAGAACATCTTTGGAGGGAGCTGAAATTCCGTGTTACTCACCGACAGACCAGAAACCTGTCTGATCTAGAGAAGATCTTGTGTGGAGGACTGGGGCAAAAACCATTCCTGCAGTGTGTGCAAACCAGGTGAACAACAACAGGAAACGTTTGACCTCTGTAATTGCAAACAAAGGTGACTGTACCAAATATTAACATTGCTTTTCTCAGGTGTTCAAATACTTATTTCCAGCTGTATCACACACATAAATCGTTAAAACATTTTTTTGTGATTTCTGGATTTTTCATTTGAGATCATCTCTCTCACAGATATCGCAGGGTGTTCAAATACTTATTTCCTTCGCTCCGCGAGAGGCAGGTAAAAAGGAACGAGCGGGGCCGCTTATCCTCACCGGGGTCCCGTCGCGCGCCGGAGCCTTCCCCGACTGCCCAACTTCGGGCGACGATATTGGAATCAAACGGTCTACGAGGTCTCATTAAATACGTCAATATTTAATAACTTTCACAATTTAGCCCTGAGTGAATTTAAAAAAAAAAAAAAAAAAAAAAGAGTCAGTCATCCTTAATTTCATAATTGCCAGAGGATGTTTGGATTACTTCAAAGGGCCCGAAAATATTAGCGGAGTGAGGCACAATGCTCCCCGTATTAATTTTCACACTTTTTTGGGTTAATATGTGTGTTATTACCGGCTGGAAAATGGGGAGTCTCCCCCCCCCCTTCACCCCCCCAGTCTTAACACTCGTCGTAGCATCTCTCACTGCATTCTCGAGTTACAGTCCACTGGTGGCAGAAGGCCGCCCCCCCCCCCCCCGCCTAACTGCTCCCACCCCCACTGCCCCCCCCCATGTCATTTCGTACTGTTGCATCCGTTTTCAAAAGCTCCACAACGCAGCCAATAAAAGGCCACCTGTTCCGTTGTGCTAATATAATGGGGGGGGGGGGATATGGTGGGAACCCCCACGAACACCATTCCGGGGGTGAGGGGGGGCAGGGGAGGGTGTCCAGTGATCCAGCTGACACGGTTTTCGCCGCTCACTTCATCCCCCCCCCCCCCCACCTTGTCAGGTTTATTTCCTGGGTCAGTATGACTTGGCCATTTTTAAAAATAAATACAAAAAAAAAAAAAAAAAAAAAAAAGTCAAATGGGTCAATTTGTGCCATTTTAATAATTTATAAATAAATTATTAAATAAATAATTAAAAAAAATATATGAAATATAAAATGTCACATGCAGTGAAAATGACAATTGCATTTAACTTGTTTTTTTTTGGGGGGGTGGATCATTTTTTGACCTGTAACATAACTGGACTATTAAAATGTCAAACAATAATCACCATCTGCATCTTTTGATTGACTGGATTGCTGATAATTTTTGATTTTTATTGCTTTATAAAAAAAAAAAATCGGGGGGGGGGCTATCGGGCATTTAAAAAAATTAAAATAAAAAATTGTTAAAAAAAAAACCCGTCAAATGGGTCAATTTGTGCCATTTTTACTAACTTTTGAATAAAAAAATATATGAAATATAAAATATCACATGCAGTGACACTAAAAATTGCATTTAACAATTTTTTTGGGGGGTGGGGGGGTTGAATCATTTTTGACCTGTAACATAACAGGACTATTAAAATTTCAAACAATAATCACCATCTGCATCTTTTGATTGACTGGATTGCTGATAATTTTTGATTTTTAGTGCTTTATAAAAAAAACATCGGGGGGGAGTGGGCTATCGGGCATTTAAAAAAATTAAAATAAAAAATTGTAAAAAAAAAACGTCAAATGGGTCAATTTGTGCCATTTTTAAAAACTTTTGAATAAAAAAATAAAAAATGAAAAAATATATGAAATATAAAATATCACATGCAGTGACAATGAAAATTGCATTTAACAATTTTTTTTGAAAAAAAAAAAAAAATCGGGGGGGGGGGCTATCGGGCATTTAAAAAAATTTAAATAAAAAATTGTAAAAAAAACCCCGTCAAATGGGTCAATTTGTGCCATTTTTAATAACTTTTGAATAAAAAAATATATGAAATATAAAATATCACATGCAGTGACACTGAAAATTGCATTTAACAATTTTTTTGGGGGGCGGGGGTGTTGAATCATTTTTGACCTGTAACATAACAGGACTATTAAAATTTTAAACAATAATCACCATCTGCATCTTTTGATTGACTGGATTGCTGATAATTTTTGATTTTTAGTGCTTTATAAAAAAAAAATCGGGGGGGGGGGTGCTTTCGGGCATTAAAAAAAATTAAAAAATGTAAAAAACAAACAACTCAAATGGGTCAATTTGTGCCATTTGGAATAATTTATAAATAAATAAAAAATATGAAATATAAAATATCACATGCAGTGAAAATGACAATTTTTTTGGGGGGGAGTTTGGGTCATTTTTTAACCTGTAACATAACAGGACTATTATTGTGTCCCCCCCCGTCCATTTTGATCCGAAAATGTCAAACATTAATCACCATTTGCGTCTTTTGCTTGACTTGATTGCTGATATTTAGTTCTTTATAATAAAGAAAAACGGGGGTGGGGGTGCTCTTTTTATGCATTTTGCGGGTTGAAAGAAATGTTCCATGTCAAGCCAGCTGTCACTTTTTTTTTTTAAACCCCCCCCCTGCACCCCCCCCCTCCCTTTTCCTGCCCCGGCGCCTGCCATTTCACGCTGCAAATACATATTTCAGAAACAACTGCTTAGATTCATCTTTGAAGTTGTTGTATCAGCTTGTCGCAGTTTAATTCGGTCACCCTAGACCCCCCCCCGCCCCCCCCGGGCAGTTTTTTTTTTTTGTAGTGCTGTTGAAGTGTACCAAATTGAGATATAGATTTTTCTGTCTCTTTGAGCGAGGAATAAGATCACTTTGAAGAGGCGGGGTTAGAGATCACGTGTTCAGCTGAATGAGTTTTTGCCCCCCCCCCCTTACCCCCTCACCCCCCATCCCAAAATGGGGACAGGAAAACAACAGCATTGCTTTATGCGCACTTCTCTGGCAACTCAATGACAAGAATAATAATAAAAATAAAATAAAATTAAAAAAATAATAAAAAAAAAAATCTGGATTTGAAGTTGATATAGTAAACATAATCATAAAAAAATATACGAGCCTCACGAGCTGGGCATTTTTTTTCATTTTTTTTAAAGATCAATATCAGAAATCAGGCCATTAAAGCTCCTCTGAAAGCGCTCCGTGCCTGATCGATATGTTATTATTTTTCATGTGCTGACTGTATTTAATACCCTCTATTAATATTTTCCCCCCTCCGTGAGCAGGCAGGAAGCTGCGCGCGAGTTTTGTTTGTTTTTTTTTTGTTTTTTTTTTTTGTCGGGAGTCCTCAAGGATTACTTGCGAGTTGTTGATGATGAATATTTTCCGATGTATTAATCCGTTCGGGAGCGTTGGAAGCTTCTGGGACGCTGAAACAAAGGTACTTGTTTACGTAGCGAAATCTGCTGTTTTGTTGCCGGTCAAGATAAGCCTTTAAACACAAAAACAAAAACAACAAAAAAAAAGAAAAGTGATTGGAAATGTTAGTAATTGAGTTATTACTAAGTAATAAACAATAACAATCCACAATGACAAGGCTGCGAAACGTCCACTGTGGTTTTTGCTAGCCTAAAACTGCCGCCGCCTCCCAAAATGGCAGCTTTTGCGTTGCATTGTGGGAGGTGGCGGCCATTGTTGAGTAGACATAGCGCCACCTGTCGCCGTGGTATGGGAACTCAAATTATTCTGATTATTTTTTTTGCATCAAATTTGGTTTTGGTCCCGCCAGGACATCACTATTTTGAAAAAAATGGTCAAATTCTTGTTTTGCGGCATGCTAAAATGGTCAAATTATGCTAGCTGCAAGAGCGTCGATCAAATTTGCTTCATTACTTTTGTTGCCAGTCAAGATAAGCTTTTAAACACAAAAAAGTGATTGGAAATGTTAATAATTGCGTTATTAATAAGTAATAAACAATAACAACAATACACAATTACAGGGGTGTGAAATGTTAATCGTCCAACTGTGGTGATTGCTAGCCTAAAACTGCCGCCGCTTCCCAAAATGGCAGCTTTTGCGTTGCATTGTGGGATGCGGCGGCCATAGTTGAGTTTTATGGCAACTCAAATTATTATTATTATTTTTTTCCCATCAAACTTGGTTTTTGGTCCTGCCAGGACATCACTGTTCACTTGTTTTGCGCCATGCTAAAGTGGTCAAATTATGCTAGTAGCATGAGCGGCGATCACATTTGCTTCATTACTTAAAGGTGAACTAACAGCCATATCTAAATTTTAAAATAGATATTGTAATGAAAACTACATATAATATTATTCACTTCAATGTCATTCATGCGCAAAGTTGCGGAAGTCTCGCTCGACATCCCAGTGGCGGCCATATTGCCTGCAACATCATTTGGAGACGTCACACTGGGACAGTCGCTATTGAGAAGACGCCAAGTTTAGATGATATGCGGATCATTTCTCACTGATAGTATGTCGCGTACTCGGGAGGACCAAGTAACTGGCGGGGGGGGGGGGGTGGGTGGTGGTGGTGGGGACGCTACGTTCCCTTCTCGATCCACCTGCGCGTCGAAGCTAACCAATGACAACGCCGGCGTACTTTTATGAAGTTATGACGCGGATATTTTGCAACGTTCTGAGAGAAAGATTACGCCGTCGGACGCGGACTGAGGTTTTTATTATTCACTGCTATCGGAGAAGTTTTTCGAATTTGGGGACTGTGCGCCGTTCGGCTAGCTAGCTCGATACGCCATATACGACAACATCTGGATGGATTTTTTTCAAATTAAAAACATACTAAAAATTATGCTTTATGTGTCAGTTGACCTTTAAATTCATGTTGAGTGGAATATACACCCCCCCCCACCGCACCCCCCCCGCCCCCGAAAAACAAAAATCTTCCTTCGTAGAGCTTTAAGGACTCCAAACAGGATGCCCTTGAAGGGATCTTGCGGCTGATATGAGGTTAATGGCGTCAAAGAACGTAAACGTCCCTTTAGCGTGTTAGCTAACTTATAGACTTTGCGCGGGTGCCGACATCTCCACGTGACGCCCCGCCTCGTTCTTTCATCTTTATGGGAGATCGCAGCGGGGATCAAACGCGCCTCGAAATCTCCCGCCCGTAAAACACTTGATGCACGGACGCACCGGGGGCGAGAGCACGCCGGGGCCCCCAGAATGTACGTCAGGAATTAAGCGCTAATACTCATTTTAATACAAATGAGCTCCCTCGTAATGATGTGGAGGATCCCGGCAGCACACGGTGGGAGCGAGAGAATGGAAGGGGCCCCGTTAGCGAGCCGCGGCGCGCCGATAAATCATCTGTAATTAAACACTGCGGAAGTGTACGGGTCGCGGCGGGGCGGGTACCCGCTCGCGCCATCTCGGTGGTCCGGAGTTAGTCTAAGTTTCAACACCCCCCCCCCCCCCCACCCCCTGAGAGGAGGTGCGATCGGAGTCGTTAAGTCCAAGTCGCGGTGGCCGTAACTGACTTTTTACGAGTTTTGGAGATTATTATCCCTTCTTCCTGTTTGCGTTAACGGCGCAGACGAAGGCTAACCGTTAGCCGACGACGCTGTGCAATTGAAGGCTGCGAGTAAATCACAATGAACGTTGGCGATGACTTGCCGGACGTCTCAAAAAAAAAAAAAAAAAAACACTAATGTGACTATAATAGACAAGAATTACCGAGAAGCCCCTTTGAGACCGATAGAATAGACAGTCCTATTTTGCTGTCCTTCACGGGAGCAACAGAACAGCGCGAGCGACTGGAAGGAGGCTTTATGGCCCCGATCGCAGTCGCCCTCCCGGCGGATGTTCATTATGTGGTCACATTTATGATGTCCCTTAGTCGAGGCCAATATCGCCCGTATATTCTCGACTATATGAGGCCGTCTGGGGAAAGTGACGCTCCGTGAGAGACGGTTTAGTTGCCTCCCGCAATCCAAATCCACCTCGGAGCCTGCTAACGCTACGAGGACGTTAGCACAATCCTGGGTTGCGTCATGAAGTAAAGCTAAACTGAGGGGGGGAAAGTTATCTTTAAAAGAACAAAACACAAAACATTTATGACGTCCTTTAGTCGATGTCGCCCGTATATTCTCGACTATATGAGGCCGTCTGGGGAAAGTGACGCTCCGTGAGAGACGGTTTAGTTGCCTCCCGCAATCCAAATCCACCTCAGAGCGTGCTAACGCTACGAGCACGTTAGCACGGTCCTGGGTTGCGTCGTGATGTAAAGCTAAACTGAGGAGGGAGAAAAAGTTATCTTTAAAAGAACAAAAAACAGTTTCCAAAATAGTTTAAACCCAGAACAGTATGATTGGGAATCCCCCCCCCCTAAAATTCCCATAACACATTAATCGGCCTATTAATTAAAAAATCTATGTAGGTCGATCTGCAAATGCTAAAAACTAGCCAAAACTTGGTATTCAAATCTCAATATCTTGATCTATGTTGTAATGTGATGTGTATAGAAATACAAATTGACATTTTTTTAAATCCAGATTTTTTTTTCAACATCACTGTCTGCAATTAAAATGTTAAAGTGTTAAAAAAAATAATAAAAAAATAATAATGAAATAAATGAGGGGAGGAAAAAAGCACCAGCTGACCAATTATTAATCTGTTGGGCCCCGAAATATGACTTTATTCAAATAAAACAATCCCCCGCTTTTGTTCTTGAGTCGGGGTGGGGGGGGGGCATACTTTCTTCCCGAGACTCCAGATTGTAACTTTTAAAGAATGTTTAAAAGACCGCGAGGAGATCAGGAGCCGGCTCGGCGGGCTCCGATCGCGTCGGCGTCGGCAAAGCTTTAATTGGGGAGCATCAGGTTATCGGGCTTCGGAGCAAAATCTTCATAGAAGTAATCAAACCTTGATGAATCCGCGCGACGGAGCTAAGCCCTCGTGTCCAGCCGCGATTTAACTAACCCCCTATAGCTTAGCCGATAGCGTTCCTATGATAAAAAAAAAAAAAAAAACACAATAAAAAACATAAATCCCAACGTTATTAGCGTCAGCATTTGAGCCGGCGATTTTAAAAAAATGCAAACGCTGCCCCTCGAAAAACAACAGGGATAAAAAAAAAAATGCAATCAGCGGACCACTTGGAAGGCTTTTGGAGAGCACGCGGAGCCTCTGCGCTTATCTCGTTCGGGATCTTGATTTGAAGCCTTGATTGACTCGATGAAGACGGCACGATCGTTATTTTTGCCGGGCGCAACGAGCCGGGATCCGGTTTGTCTAATTTGCTCCTTTTCCTGATTGCCGCGCGCCCCTTCGATTGGTTTTGGCGTCCGTGGTTTTTGCGGCCAAGTTTGGGGCTCTTAAACGCTGTTTGACTGCAAAGTTGATTTTCAATGACCTCCACTCGAGGGTTCTCGAGGAGCCGCGGTGGGGGAAAAAAAAAAATCGTCCTGATGTTCTGATCTTATTTGTGTCAGACAGTCTTTGCTAACTTAGCAACAATCAGGACTGGACTGGTCAGAACTGGATTTTTATGGGTTTTTTGGAGTTAACTGGATTAGAATTTGGTCCGGTTTGGTGGCATCGGCATCGCATCTCCGCTTTTTGAGGAGGAGGGAACTCATGCATGACATAAAAGTACGTGAATTATGAGCGCCCGTATTATACATGGGTGCGTATTATACACGAGTACAGGAATCAAATATGATTTACATCACTGCAAGGAAGTCATTTCAAAAGTTACCCTGCTGGTACTTTTTGTGAACAATTTGTAAACGTAACCATCTCCATTTCCACCCCCCCCCCCATATAATTCTACTTCCAGCTCCAGCGGTTCTTTCACTTTGGGGTCCAAAGTGAGGCTATGTAAAGGACTGAAGTGTTTTTAATAAGTCCCCGGGCCTGATATTCGCTGGAGGTAGCCGGGGGAAGGTGGGGGGTGGGGGCAAAAGGTCGTGCGACACACCCGCGGCAGTTTTTGATGGCACTCCCTTGCCCACGTTGTCAACTCTTTCAAGAACTCCTTACCCCCCCAAACCCCCACCCCCCCATTTCATTTCCTTTCTTCTCTCCTCCCTCTCAATTTTCTGTCTAATTTTCTCCTTCTCTCTCTCTCTCTCGCTTGCCCGCCCGCGGTGAAAGCTCCTCTGCACCCCCCCCCAAACCGCCCCCCCCCCACGTCAAGCCTCGCCGCCGTGGCCGCGCTTTGCCTCGTGTGGATATTAAGCTGTAACAGGCAACGGCGCTCTGTTGCTCTCTGATGTATGTGTGACCTGCTTTTCCGCCAGAGCCAATCTCGCCGCCTGCCCGCCCGCCCGGCCCCCCCCCCCGGCCCGCACCCTTTTCCTGGGTTGGACTCGGAGCAGTCCTCGGTTGGTGTCCTGCGCTAGGTGTCAAGGAGGTGAGTGAGGGATGACCCCCTCTAACGTTCTTTGGCCCCCTCTTGACGAAACTGGTGCCCAAAAACTGTATTAATCCGTTATTTGATCCGTTCATCCATTTTTCTTAGCCGCTTATCCTCACAAGGGTCGCGGGGAGTGCTGGAGCCGACCCCAGCTGTCAACGGGCAGGTCACCCGTCAATCGCAGGGCGCGTCGAGACCAACAGCCGCACTCACAATCACACCTACAGGCAATTTAGGGTGTCCGGTTAATGTCGCATTTTTTTGGGGATGTGGTGTCAACGGGCAGGAAATCGCCGGCCAATCGCAGGGCGCGTCGAGACAAACAGCCGCAATCACAATCACACCTACAGGCAATTTAGGGTTTCCGGTTAATGTGGCATGTATTTGGGGATGTGGTGTCAACGGGCAGGAAGTCGCCGGTCAATCGCAGGGTGTGTCGAGACAAACAGCCGCACTCACAATCACACCTATGCGCAATTTAGGGTGTCTGCTTAATGTCGCATGTTTTTGGGGATGTGGTGTCAACGGGCAGTAAGTCGCCGGCCAATCGCAGGGCGCGTCGAGACAAACAGCCGCAAAAGTTTCCGTGTCAGATTCCCCGGTGAAGGTTTCCACGTTGGGCACGCCGGGGAAGGTTTCCACGTTGAGCTCGCCGGCGAAGGTTTCCGCGTCAGGCTCACCAGCAAAGGCTTCTGTGTCAGGCTCGCCGGCGAAGGTTTCAGTGTAGGGCTCGCCGGGGAAGGCTTCCACGTAGGGCTTGCCGGGGAAGGTTTCCGCGTCAGGCTCGCCGGGGAAGGTTTCCACGTCAGGCTCGCCGGGGAAGGTTTCCACGTCGGGCTCGCGGGCGAAGGCTTCCACGTCGGGCTCGCCGACAAAGGTTTCCGTGTCGGGCTCGCGGACAAAGGTTCCCGCATCGGGCTCACCGGCGAGGGTTTCTGTGTTGGGCTCAACAGCGAAAGTTTCTGTGTCAGGCTCGCAGGCGAAGGCTTCCGTGTCAGATTCCCCGGTGAAGGTTTCCACGTCGGGCTCGCCAGCGAAGGTTTGCACGTCGGGCTCACCAGCAAAGGCTTCTGTGTCAGGCTCGCCGGTGAAGGTTTCCACGTCGTGCTCGCCGACAGAGGTTCCCGCATTGGGCTCACCGGCGAAGGTTTCTGTGTTGGGCTCACCAGCAAAAGTTTCAGTGTCAGATTCCCCGGTGAAGGTTTCCACGTCGGGCTCGCCAGCAAAGGCTTCTGTGTCATGCTCGCCGGTGAAGGTTTCCACGTCGGGCTCGCCGACAGAGGTTCCCGCATCGGGCTCACCGGCGAAGGTTTCTGTGTTGGGCTCACCAGCAAAAGTTTCTGTCAGGTTCCCGGGTGAAGGTTTGCACGTCGGTCTCACCGGCGAAGGTTTCCACGTCGGGCTCGCCGGCGAAGGCTTCCGTGTCAGGTTCCCCGGTGCAGGTTTACACGTCGGGCTCAGCGGCCAAAGTTTCCACGTCGGGCTCGCCGGGAAAGGCTTTCGTGTTGGGCTCTCCGGCGAAGATGGTTTGCCGCGGCGTTTTTGTCACTCGCTGGCGGCGTTGTTTTTATCACCGCCCCGCGGAGGTGGATCGGCTGGGGAGGTGGTTCGGCTGCGTGCGGTTTAGCCGTGATCCGCATATCATCTATCATCATGTGCCCCGGTCACTTCACTCGGTTGTGAGACGTTCTCTTCTCTGTGTCAAAAGGGGCGTGTCCCTTACTCGGTGATTTTCAAGTCATATTCTGAAGAGAGTCTGGTGGTGCAGATTTTTGTATTTTGGTTTCACACGCTAATGTGGGAGGCGGTTTAGGCGAGGATGAGCCCCGAGGCGACAAGCAGTTTTGGATTGCGGAACCCCGCCGAGCTTTTTTTTCGACAGATATGTGGGAAAAGGTTTTTCAGCGGGGGGGCTGGGAGGGGGGGATCTTTCACCATCCGGTCCGGCTTAACTCGCCGACCTGTGGTACTGGTTAGGCCAATTTGCTCCCCCCCCCCCAAAAAAAAAAGTATTCGCACTACTTCCCGCGAAGGGTATTTAAGGCCCCGCTCGAAAATGAAGTCTGGCTCGAAAAGGGGGGGCGGGGGGGAGGCGAGTTTGGCAGCCCGCGCGAGCGAGCGGCTGTGAAATACGGCGGCGGCGACCCCCCCCGTTATTGCGGCCGTAAAAGCCTGGCGACATAAAATCCAAAACAGAGAGCGGCGCCGTCTATTTATGGAGCAGATAATCGTCGCGTTAATCAGTGCCCCCCACCCCCGCCCACCGCCATTCGCCGCAAACACTTTTCGCCCGGCCGGAGTCGGAAGGCGGCTTTATGCGGCGTGTTGGCTCGGCGGCGCGACCGCAAATGCTGATCATGTGCCGTACAGACGGGGGCGGGGGTCAGTTTTGGGAAGCGATCCAGCGGTTAGCTCCCGAAAAGGAAATAAATACGATGCGCACGGGATGTTTCCATCAATCGGAATCGAATTGAATTCAACCCTTCGCTGCCAATGACGAACATATGCGTCAAAATCGGTTTTCTCGACGGCTGGCCCCGGGAGAAGATGATGACGGATTTTGGTATTTCGCTTTTATTATAAGGGAAGAAAATGTCACTTACGTTCATCTCGAGTTTCCAAAATAAAAACAATTTCCAAATAAAAAAAGATATATATGTTTTCTTTCGGCAATATTAAACAAAAATTTCTCCCAAACTCATTATCTAATTTGAGCCATTTTTATCTGCATTTTATTCACGTAGAGCGGAACTGAAAGTCAAGTTTTGAGACTATTTAAAGCTCGACCGACATGCCTGTATACATTTTATGAAAACTGCATATAATATTTATTACACATTACTACTGCATATTTCATCCCAGGTGGCGGCCATATTGCCAACGCCATTGAGGAACAAGACAGATTTTTGGATTTTTCCCGACGGTCCTTCTGACACGGAAGCTCTTTTCGAAGAAATCGAGCGAAGTGACCCCGGGGGGAGGGGGGAGGGCGATGTTACCCTATCGTTTTCGAGCCGTATTTAGATGATACGCGGATCACTTCTAACTCGCAGCAGACTCCCCGACGGGATGTATGACGGTATGTAGCGTACTCGGGACGCATGCCGGCTGTAGTAACTACTTCAGGGGTGCACAGACACTGGTGGCCAGTCGGGGGGGTTGGGACAAACACACACCCGATCCACCTCCGCGGTGGCGATGAACAACGCTGTCCCGTGCACATCGACACAATTAGCACAAGTTATTATGATCTGGATCTTTTGTTACCCCCCCCTCCCCCCAAAAAAACATTTTTTTTAATAACTATACACACCTACCCGGGGGGGGGGGGGTAGCTACTTTCCCGCCGGTAAAATTGGTAGCAACACACGAACCCACCAGTGGCAAATTAGTCCCCCACAACTATTGTAATATTGTTTTTTTTTTTGGGGGGGGGGCTTGATTTTCATGGCGGGAGATACAAAAATCCATATACATCATAACCTGTGGGGTCCATTCCGGCTGCCCTTTTTTAAAAAAAAAAAAAACAATATTATTAAAACTATACTAAAAATCACGCCATACGTGTCTGTAGCCCTTTAAAACCTTTAATATTCGTCATATTGCTATTCGCATCATTATATTTATCATTCCATATTTTCCCCTTCAAAGTTACTTTCCTGCTTGAATTTTCTTTTCTCCCCAAAAAATCTTTTATTATTATTATTATTATTATAAATTTATTTTTATTTTTTTTTTTACTTCGCCCAGCAGTTTTAAAAATGGCCGCCAGTCAACGTCTTAACGGAGCTGTCCGCGGTGCTGAATCGTTTCGAACGCAACTCCGTCTGTCGGCAAAAAAAAAAAATAATAATAATAATTCGCAGCATTATGTTTTGTTATTATGTTATGTTTTGCCTCTATGACAATCACCCCCCCCCCTAAATCTTGTCTTTGTGCGATTTGAGGCTTTATCAGGCCTAAATGGAATTTAATGGACCTCGAGTGATTGGTGCACTTCGACAAATCAAGTGTCCATTCATATGTTAAGCAAACAAGCACGGCGTATTTAAATCCACGATTTTATTTTAAAAAAAAAAATGTATCTCATTGGACAGAAAACGCACAATGAGTGTCTCCTTGTTCCACACGCGACCATAACTGATGGCTCTTAATTTGCGGCCGATTCATCGAGTCGGGCCTGATGAACGACGGCGGCCTTATCAGAACCTCCTTCCGCACCCCCGCCCCCGAACGCCGAAGAATATAAATGCAAATACGGCGCTATTGAAGGGGTTCACTTAATGGAATCAATAATCGTATGCAGAATGGCGGCGAGGGACGGAAAATTACCGGCAGGAATTTGATATACGCCGCGGTATGCGCTGTTTACATGTCACCCGCCCGCCAAACTTCATTAGCCTGAATGAGCCTTTCAGACTGTAAAATGGCAGAAAACCACGAACCAAATGGCAAATGGAATGTTTTTATCCAATATTTTTTGAGGGATTCTATCAAATAATTTCATTTAATCGTAATTTGCACCATTTTTTTTGCGTTCTCCTTTACCATTTATTTTTTACTTTTAATTACATTTTTATTTTGGACTTTTTTTTTATAACTTTTTTTTCTTTGCTAGCCTTTTTTTCTTATTCTTTTTTTAGTATTTTGAGGGATTTGATCAAATAATTTTATTTAATTGTAATTTGTTCAATTTTTCTTGCGTTCTCCTTTACCATTTATTTTTTTCCCTGAAGTACTTTTAATTACATTTTTATTTAGGACTTTTTTAATAACTTTTTCTAGTATTTTGAGGGATTTGATCAAATAATTTTATTTAATGGTAATTTGTTAAATTTTTTGCGTTCTCCTTTTCCATTTATTTTTTCCCTGAAGTATTTTTAATTACATTTTTATTTTGGACTTTTTCATAACTTTTTTTCCCCTTGCTATTGTATTTTGTGGGCTTTTATCAATTGATTTTACATTTCGATTTAATAATTTGTTCACTTTTTTTGCGTTCTCTTTTACCATTTGTACTTTTAATTACATTTTTATTTTGGACTTTTTCATAACTTTTTTTCCCCTTGCTATTGTATTTTGTGGGCTTTTATCAATTGATTTTACATTTCGATCTAATAATTTATTCATTTTTTACGTTCTCTTTTACCATTTGTACTTCTAATTACATTTTTATTTTGGACTTTTTCATAACTTTTTTTTCCCTCTTGCTGGCCTTTTTTATTAGTATTTTGTGGTCTTTTATCAATTGATTTTCCATTTCGATTTCATAATTTGCTCACTTTTTTGCATTCTCTTTTACCATTTGTACTTTTAATTACATTTTTATTTTTGAATTTTACATATTTTTTTTCCCTCGCTAGCCTTTTTTTTTAGTATTTGTGGGCTTTTATAGATTGATTTTACATTTCGATTTAATAATTTGTTCACTTTTTTTGCGTTCTCTTTGACCATTTGTACTTTTAATTACATTTTTATTTTGGACTTTTTCTTTTTATAACTTTTTTCACGCTAGCCTTTTTTTTAGTGTTTTATGGGCTTTTATCAATTGATTTTACATTTCGATCTATTGGTAATTTGCTCAAATTTAATTTTTTTGCATTCTCCTTTACCATTTGTATTTTTTCCCCTGAAGTAATTTTCATTACATTTTTATTTTGGACTGTTTCATAACTTTTTTTCCCCTTGCTATTGTATTTTGTGGGCTTTTATCAATTGATTTTACATTTCGATTTAATAATTTGTTCACTTTTTTTGCGTTCTCTTTTACCATTGTACTTCTAATTACATTTTTAGTTTGGATTTTTTCATAACTTTTTTTTTCCCCTTGCTAGCCTTTTTCTTTTAGTATTTGTGGGCTTTTATCAATTGATTTTCCATTTCGATTTAATAATTTGCTCACTTTTTTGCATTCTCTTTTACCATTTGTACTTTTAATTACATTTTTATTTTTGAATTTTACATATTTTTTTTTCCCTCGCTAGCCTTTTTCTTTTAGTATTTGTGGCCTTTTATCAATTGATTTTTATATTTCGATTTAATAATTTGTTCACTTTTTTTGCGTTCTCTTTGACCATTTGTACTTTTAATGACATTTTTAGTTTGGACTTTTTCTTTTTATAACTTTTTTCACGCTAGCCTTTTTTTTAGTGTTTTATGGGCTTTTATCAATTGATTTTACATTTCGATCTATTGGTAATTTGCTCAAATTTAATTTTTTTGCATTCTCCTTTACCATTTGTATTTTTTCCCCTGAAGTAATTTTCATTACATTTTTATTTTGGACTGTTTCATAACTTTTTTTCCCCTTGCTATTGTATTTTGTGGGCTTTTATCAATTGATTTTACATTTCGATTTAATAATTTGTTCACTTTTTTTGCGTTCTCTTTTACCATTTGTACTTTTAATTACATTTTTATTTTGGACCTTTTCATAATTTTTTTTCCCTTGCTAGCCTTTTTCTTTTAGTATTTTGCGGGCTTTTAGCAATTGATTTTCCATTTCGATTTAATAATTTGTTCACTTTTTTTGCGTTCTATTTAACCATTTGTATTTTTAATTACATTTTTATTTTGGAATTGTACATATTTTTTTTCCCCTTGCTAGCCTTTTTCTTTTAGTATTTTGTGGGCTTTAATCGATTGATTTTTACATTTCGATTTCATAATTTGTTCACATTTTTTGCGTTCTCTTTTAACATTTGTACTTTTAATCATGTATTTATTTTGGACTTTATTTTCACATAACTTTTTTTCCCGTTGGCCTTTTTTTTAATTATTTTGATTGATTTTATGAATTGATTTTACATTTCGATTTAATGATAATTTGTTGAAATTTTTTATTTTTGGCGTTCTTCATCAATGTGACAAAGTGCCCTCGGGGCGTCCCGACTTGATGGTTCGAGTACGGACGTTTGAGCCCCGGCCTGTCGGAACCCCGCCAAGCGTGGCGGCTGTCCAGCTTCTCAAAGGTGTCCGCCGGTGTCGGAATTCCGACGTACCTCAAAACGGGCGCGCTAATGCAATTAGCATGAAAATGGATCCTGCACCACTTCAGGCGCCACAAAGGGGGATATTTTGACAGCCCCTTTTTCGAAGTTGAAAGGGACGGACGACTCTATCGGGCCGCGGTTCTGAGGATGACTCGTTTCCCGATTCCCGTGCGACCGTAACTTGCCGATCCGAGCATATGCTCGGCGTTTTTTTTTTTTTTCGTGTATTACCATCTGAAATCCGTCGAGGCGGATCCGCGGTTTTTGTGTGTTTTGTTAATGCTCTAATCAAGTTTTGTTAAATTGCTTTTTTAGCGTGATTACAAGAGGGAGAGGGGCGGGGCGGCGCGCGCGTGCGTGCATGCGCGCGCGAGTGTTTTCTTCTCCTTCAAACTCATTTGTCATGCATGGGACAAAAGCGAAGAGGGATTTCAAGGACGGGGTTTTTTTAGACACGTCTGCGCTATTGATTGGTTAACGAGCCCGCATTCGGAGCCACTTCCATGCCGAGGGGGGGCACGGACACAATGGAGCACATTTGCCCGCCGCACAATGTGGGCACGCGGCAGCCTGAAGCCTGCTGGGAGGGAGGGGCACGGGCCCACCATCCATTCGGGCCTTGTGCCGGTGGGCGGGGGGGGGGGGGGTGGGGTGACGATGCCAGGAGAGAGGTTTTGACGATTGGGGAAAGCAGCAACGTGTGCAGGTATAACGGGACCAAAAAACAAAACAAAACAAAACAAAAGGAGGGCTTGGTGAAGCTCTTTTAGCGTATCCAATACTTTCTGGGGATTTTCATTTTGTTTGACTTCTGCGCAAAGATCTGTTTTACCCTCCAAGACGACAGGGGGCAGCATGCTACCTGCGAGTTACTGAAAGGGGGAATCCATCCAGTAACGCCAAGCAGCAAAGGTTCGATTACACGGGACACCGTTTCTGCCCGGTGCCGATTTATCCTCATCTGGTGAAAAAATTGCGGTAACCCTAACCCTTGATCGGGAAGACGGAGGAATTCTTTCATACAGATTTGAACCCGCGGCTGTAATCAATGTTGAATATTCGGATGGTTCTTCGGGAGGAATGACGTGGAGGATGGCTACGCGGAGGCCTTTAGCCTAGCTTTGGCGTCTGGGGCTAACGGCCTCCGCCGCCTGGAACCTCGGCTAGCGGTTCGCCGCCGCCCGCTTCGTTAGCCCCGGATGCCGAAGCCAGGCTTAAGGCCTCCGTCGCAGTCGAAGGCTGGCCACGAGCTCCGGCGGCATGCCGCAAGCCGATTTCCCATGTCCGTGAAGGCCTTTAGCCGAGCTTCGGTGGCGGCGGAGGCCTTTAGCCTAGCTTCGGCGTCCGGAGAGGTCTTTAGCCAACGAAGGCGGGCCACAAGCTCCGGCGGCATGGCGCAAGCCGATTTTCGATGTCTGTGGAGGCCTTTAGCTGAGCTTCCAGGCGGCGGAGGCCTTTAGCCTAGCTTTGGCGTCCGGGGCTAACGGCCTCCGCCGCCTGGAAGCTCGGCCCGTGGTCCGCCGCCGCCGCCCGCTTTGTAACCCCCGGACGCCGAAGCTAGGCGAATGGCCTCCGCTGCCTGGAAGCTCGGCTCGTGGCCCGCTACCGCCGCCCACTTCCTTAGCCCCGGACGCCGAAGCTAGGCTAATGGCCTCTGCTGCCATCAAAGCTCGGCTAAAGGCCTCCCCGGACGTCAAACCTCGACTCGCGGCTCGCCGCCGGAACTCGTGGCTCTATATTAAACGGCCCAGACATAAAACTGACTTCACATTTTCCCAAAATCCATCTGAAATGGTTTTTCCCGACTGCTAAAATCTGCTAACCCAAAATATTCTTTACAAACCTTCCATTAAAAAGTAGCTCGCAACCAGCAAAACTCGCAAGCTCGTACCTACAAGGCGAGGAACTACTAGATTTCTCTGGATGCGGAAAAAGTCTAAAAATGGTCTCCTCGACGCCACCCCTCCCAGATCCCCTTTTGTCCTCCCGCAGCTTTAAAAATACAGTCCGTCTTGTGCGTTTGCTTTCATTGCATGTGACACCCTCCTTGTCACTCGCTCGCGCCGGTTAGCCGCACCGTGTCGTCCTCGGCTCGACTAAGCTGTCTGCCCCCCCACCGCCGCCTGTCTGTCTCTCGCTCGTCCTACCTGTCTTCTCCTGTATGGATCATTGCCTTCGCGTTTCTCTCTCCCCGCCTTTCTCTGCCCGTCCCCCACGATTTGCGGCGACCTGGCTGTGTGGTTTTAGCGTCAGTCACGGGCCGTCTCGTCTTGCCCCCGACCGGCCGTCGGATTTATTTTTTATTTTTTTTTTTTGGGGGGGGTACTTTTATCATTTTCTCTGCGTGTTCCGCGTCGATTACTTTGTCATTTCGAGCAAAACTTGTGGGAAAAGTCTTTGGGAAGAGTTAATCCAGCGGTGGGCTGGACCTGATGGGTCGATCGTTGAAATCACGACTGAATTCGGCACGCGTGTGTTCGCGATAGAAACCCCTCCAATATGGCCGACTTGAAAGAGTTCTGCAAAGCGGGGCAATTACTTTTTCACCGACGGTCTGGGGTATTTTTTTTGGGGGGGGGGGGTTTCCTTGGATTGTCTTGGAGGTCACGTTGACCATCGGATTGTCTTGACACATCGGCAAGCGCGCGCCACCCGCCGCTCCCACCGCTGCCGCCTCGCTCCTGGACTCGGAAGCCGTTTTTCCCGCGGGCCGGTAAAACGTTGCGCCGTTAAATTCCTTTCCGCGTCCCGCTCCGGCCCGCGGACCCCTCGAGGCATCCCGCCGCTTTTTTTTTTTTTTTTTTTTTTTGAAATTTGAATGATTGCCTGCGGCCCTCGGCTTGTTTAACCTCTGCGGTGGGTGGCGGCGACTGTATTTTTAGAAGTTTTGCAACCCTCCCTCCGCACCTGAAGAGTGTGTGCAAGGGGTTGGGGGTGGTGGCGGAGGGGGGAGTACCGGGATGGGTACCGCCTCGAGCTGTGCGCGAGTGCGAGACAGCGCGAGTGCATGCGCACGCAAGCATGCGCATGCGACATGACGAGCGTTTTTCTTATTTATGACCCTCACCTCCGTCCAGGCTGCCATTTTGTTTGAGGAACAGAACAGGAAGCCCCCCCCTCCCCCCCACAAAAAAAAGGCAATTCGGCGATTCAGAGGTGACCGTTGTGCTGCGCCGGTTAGCTTTAACGGGCTACTAAAGGAAACGAGAGCGAAAACGGACTTCCTTCCCGTCTTGATCGACTTCCCTCCGCGCCGCAATTCCTCGACTCCCTTCCGGCTGGTCCTGACGGACGCGGCCGACCTTGGACTGGCCGGAATGCAGCAAAAAAAAAAAAAAAAAAAACCAAAAGTGACGGTTGACATCCCGTCATCAGCGAATTAACCTTGCCCGGGCTGCCGCTGCGTACTCGACCATTGCGCGATCCCCCCCCCCTCCCCCTCGCCCTCCTGTTTCCCGGACAACCAACACTGATTCCAATTTTCAATTTGTCGAACATTAGTCAAACTCGTGTATTTGTGCCGAAGTTGCCATAAAGATTTCCGTTCGGATCTCGGGCCGGCTCATCCATACTGTCCGGGAGTCTGATGTTAGTTCGAAGTGATCCGCATATCATCTAAACGTGGCTCGAAACGAAACGATAGGGTAATGCTGGCCCTTTGTCGCTTCACGCGATTGAGTCTGCGGTGGACGGCTTCGGCAGGGCTGGCTCATACATACTATACTGTCTTGGAGTCTGTTTTTAGTTCGAAGTGATCCGCATATCATCTAAATATGGCTTGAAACGAAACGATAGGGTAAGATTGGCTCGATCACTCTAGTGGTCTTATTGCGAACGAAGCTTTGTCGTAAGAACTGATGACCCAGACTCTGGTACCTCCTACTCTGCGTTTAGGGTGTTTGTTTTTTTCCCCGACAACTACACAACTAAGTTTCTTTCGGCTTGTCCCGTTAGGGATCGCCACCGAGTGTCATCTCGGATCAATGCTCATCGGTTTTTACGCCAGATGCCCTTCCTGACGCAACCCTTGGGGAGTGGAGGCCCCAGTGAGATCCGAACTCACGACCCCTGAGCTATGGGGCCTCCCTGACACCCGCACAACTCTCCTCCAGTTTTTCCATCCATCTATCAATTTTCTTCGCCGCTTATCCTCACGAGGGTCACGGGAGTACCGGTGCCAATCGCAGGACAACAATCCCAATCACGCCTAGGGGCAATCTAGAGTTGTCCAATTAACGTCGCGTGTTTTTGGGATTGCGGGAGGAAACCGGACTGCCCGGAGGAGAAAACCCACGCAGGGCACGGGGGAAAACATGCAAACAACCGCACAAGGGGGTCCGGGATCGAATGTTCCCTGTGGGACCCCAGAACTGTACGGTTGCCCCCTTTACCAGATATGTTCGTGCGCATTATGAGGGAAGGAACGCAGGCCACTCTTTGCGATTCAAAACGCAACCCACACCCCCTCCCTGCCCCCCTGTGGACCGACCCTGATGAAAAAGTAATGTAGTGTGTCTGCAAGGTACCGGCTGACTTCTCCCTTGCGCTTCCTCAACTTCAGCAACTCCTCTTCCGCACCGGGCCGGCTCAAAACAGCTCCCCGAAATTCGTCGGGTTTTCACGCCAGTCCCGCGCCGGGTGTGTTTCCGGAGTATAAATAAAGCCTCCCGGTCATGAATATGGATCTCGCGTCCCAGATGTTTTTGGTTTTGGAAAATGTTTTGGGCAAAGCTCGTTTGAACAAGCGTCCCTCGGTTCCCGACGTTATTTGCATCTCTTGGTCTGGAGCGAACCGACGAGAGGCGGGGTTGTTGAAAACGGGAAGCCGGGATGGGACGGTGGCAAGTTAAATCTGTCCTTGGGATTGGAGCGCTGACTTGGCAAAGTTTCTTGAGGCTGCTGTTAAAAAAACAAAAACACTGCAACCTTATTAGAAAAGTTTACCCAAGGACACCGCAGACTATTTGTAAACCGCTTCCTCCAACTTATCTCAATGCGCTTTGTTACAGCCGCAAAGGTCTCGAGACGCCATGAAAATCCTCTCGAGGGATTTGCATTCGAGAAGAAGCAGGAAGTGACGTACACGGCGGGACCGCCCTCAAGTGGACTGGTTTGTTTCGATTAGTTTTACCTTCCTGTTAGCCAAAATTCCGGCTCGTCGTTGGCATACAGCTGATTCGTGTTCGGATCTCGGTCTGGCTCATACATACTGTCTGGGAGTCTGGTGTTAGTTCGAAGTGATCCGCATATCATCTAAATATGGCTCAAAACGAAATGATAGGGTGATATTGAAACAGTCACTTCACTCGATACTGTCCACGGCGGACGGCTTCGGCCGGGCTGGCTCGTACATACTATACTGTCTGGGAGTCTGTTGTTAGTTCGAAGTGATCCGCATATCATCTAAATCTGGCTCGAAACGAAATGATTGGGTAATATTTGCCTGGTCACTTCACTTGATTGTGTCCGCGGCGGACGGCTTTGGTCGGCAGCTCGTCCGCCGCGGACTAGGCGCGGCTTCGGCCGGGCTGGCTCATACATACTATCTGGAAGTCTGTTGTTAGTTAGAAGTGATCCTCATATCATCTAAATATTTCTTGAAATGAAACGATAGGGTAATATTGGCCCGATCACTTTAGTTTCCGTGGCAGACGGCTTTGGCTGGCTCATACATATTGTCTGGGAGTCTGTTGTTCATTAGAAGTGATCCTCATATCATCTAAATATGGCTCGAAACAAAACGATAGGGTAATATTGACCCGGTCACTTCACTCGATTGTGTTTGCGCCGGTCGAATTCGGCAGCGGCTTGTCCGCCACGGACAAGGCACGGCTTCGGCCAGGCTGGCTCATACATACTGTCTGGGAGTCTGTTGTTAGTTAAAAGTGATCCGCATATCATCTAAATATGGTTCGAGCCGATAGGGTAATATTGGCCCAAACACTTCACTCGATAGTGTCCGCGGCGGACGGCTTCGGCGGCGGCTCGTCCGCTCTTCTGATTCCTTCGATTAAACTTTTGAAAATACAGAAATCTGAGGATTTTTGACTCAATCTCTAAACGATTAATCGTTTTTCATCATAATTGATGAATTGTAGAACTTCATTTGATTCTACGTTTTTGCCAAGTCTGCTCCAAGTTTTGCAGTTTTTACTCCGCAGCATGAATCTTGGTCTGTACCGAATCTGAACCGGGTGTAGTCTTGTCGCTCTCGAGTGCGACAAATGTTTGTTTTTCGTCGTGGCATGTAGACGAAGGATTGCCGCAAAGTTTGACAACGCGGCACAACTCCGCGATTTCTTTTGTGCCGATTTCCAGTTGCCGACTTCTTCGTTCCTCTTCTTAAATCCTAATGTTCCCACGTCGTTCCGCGGTGCTGTTTAACTCCCAAGTACGGCCGCTTCCGCCGCCCGTTCCTGAGCCCGTTTAGCGGCGCTCGTTTGGCGTTTGCGGTGCGACGCATGGAAAAACGGCACGTTAGCATAAAAGCGGGCACAAAATAAGACGTAATTGGTATTGACAGAATTAACAATTAAAAATTCAGACGTAAAAAGTGTCACGAGCGGCGGACAGCTGTCATCCATCATCCCCCTCGTTGGAATTTCACGCCGATGCTTTTACCGGCGCTTAATTTGCGGCGTTCCGCTCTTAACGACACCGGGACGCGGGCGGCGCCGGGCCCTAGACCACGTAGGGTTGCGGCCGTTTAGCCGTCTCCGGTTGGACAACTGCTGGATTAATGCGGGCTAAAAGTTACAAAAAAAAAAAAAAATGCTGATAGCGCGCAGGAACACTTTCGAAAATTAATCACACGCAAATCAAATATGAAATTTTAATTCATGGTTTTGCTTCTTTTCAGGCGCGGGTGGAACTTGACATGGAAAAACACCTTCCCGTCACTTCTCAGGTAGGTTCTTGCGTTATGATATATGATGTACTTATAATACTCGTTATTGCCCCCCACCCCCAAGGATTTGGTTGTCTAAAAAAATGTAAAAAAATCTTGGACGAGTCGGGATAAATCATCATCAAAAATAATTTTTTAAAAAGGTGAATATTTAAAAAAAAAATCTCAATTTAGGAAAAACTGTTGGGGGAAAAGGTGCTGAACTGCGAGTATGTGGTTGGGGTTTCTGAGTAATTGACAAGCTAGTTATGGTGCTAGCTGGGCGATGGCGCTAACCGTTATTAGCTACTTGGTAACCGTGTGTATGAAATTAAATTAAAATGTAAATAAATGTACCGTGCCTGCGTTTAGGGTTAGAACATCTCCTGGGGGGGCTAATCCCCCAATCAATCTTGACCCCAATCCAAAAAAAATGTAGTGACGGCCCTGGCTGCTACATTGCTAGCATGATTTATCCGTAAAAGAGTTGTAAAATAACACAAAATGTTATCAATTTGAAATGTACCTTGCGTATGTTTAGGGTTAGAACATCTCCTGGGGGGGGGGGGAGCTAATCCCCTAATCAATCTTGACCCCAATCAAAAAAAAAATCTCGTGACGGTCCTGGCTGCTACATTGCTAGCATGACTTATAGGTAAAAGAGTGGTACAATAACATACTATAAAATTTTATCAGTTTGAGGTTTTATTTTTGGGGGTGCGTGGGGGGGGGTGTACAATAGATTCAAACACCCCCCCCCCTCAAAATAAGTTAATGTTTCTCATTTTAGTTGTTTCCTAAGATTCCGTTGCTCTGCTTCTGTTTACCCGTCTGACGTCCCCCGTCCCCCAAAATGTACAGTACTGTGAATAAATTTACTTGCCGGATAAAAGCGAATGCAGGGACGGGGAAGGCGAGTTTGCCGTTTCACACGACTCTCCGCGTTCAACGACGAGGACGCGGGGTCTGCGTTTTAGACTGTCCGTCGTTAACAAAAAATGATGATTCTCATCCCGGCGTACGAGTTGAGTTGAATGGCCAGGATGTGGAAAAACGGCGTCGTCCTGTTGCAGCGGAATTTCACGCCTCTCCGCAAGCCGCCCGTGATTGATCGGAACGCTTGTAAAATTCCTAGCGCTGGCTGTATTTCTCTTTTTAAGACTCCCCAGACGGGGGAGAAAGGTGAAGGCTCTCGCTCGTCGACCCCCCCCGTTTTACATGTCCGATCGTTCATCTCCTTGCCGCCAAATTCATTTCAATTAGCGCCCCTGTAGCCGCCGCCGCTCTCCTTCGCCTTATCGATCCGACAACCCCCGGCGCTATCTCCTGCGCGCACCCCCGCTACATCGCAAAGGTGTGCGCGCGCGTGTGTGTGTTGCAACACAGCGGGCACCTTCGCCACGCCGATCAACAATAAATATGAGCAGCGGTAAACAATTACCCCCTTAACGAGGGATTAATTGTGTCAAGATGGAGTGAGGTTAGCGCAGAGGTCGCTTGACGCCGTCCATTCCTAATGGGTTTATTTTCATTAGTTCGGCCCATCACTCTTTCTCTAAATAGCCGTTTGCGTGCCTCTCGGTTATGAAACTATACACGCATTTCTACTATGCAGATTATTATCAGGAAAAGCTCAAAAATATGCGTTTAAAAAGCCCGATTTTCTTTCGGCTCGGAACGCATTATTTCGTTTTCCATTCATTGTAATGGGAAATGGCGATTCGGTTTGTGAACAAATCACTTCTGGTCAAGAACCGAGGTTGTACTGTATTTATGCACATGCGGGTGCAGCGCCGAGTAAAATTACGGGTGCCGGGCTCGGATCAATGTCGTAAATGCCTTTAACGCTGCCGCTTCAGCTCATTTGTCATTTATCGATGGCGGCGGCGCTGAGGCGAGTCCAGCCGCCGTCGCCGCAGCCGCCGCCGTCGCCTTGATACATTTGTCGCTTCTCTAATGCGCCTTGTCAAGCCTCCTAAGTGCGTCGTCGAGCCGGAGTCATAACTTGAGGCCAAGGGCTGTCACGTTCGCCGCCCGACAAGCGATTAGGCGCTCCGCTCGCGCCGGACCCGAATGAAAAGCGTCGGCCATTTGTTTTTTCGGTGGCTCGGCGCGGGAGCGAGTCGGAACGGGAGCCGCCCGTCGGCCCGCGCGTTTATGTTCGATCCGCGGGGGGAGGGCGGCGAGAGAAGCGGGATCCAAATTGACGTTATATATGCTATATCCATTAGCCAGTCAATGGGGTTTCCCATTGTAATTTAGCATGAAGCTAGTTGGGTTGTTTTCAAAACATTTACGCTTGTATTGTAAATGTCTTTGTTTAGTTTAGTGAGTAAAATTGAGAGTGGAGATAATCTGATTTAAAGCATTTTTAAGAATAAAAAGTAATAAATATAAATATAATATAAAAAAATACAGGCAGATCTTTGGAGTGTTTTACAATATTTTACTCGTTTTTTCATTTTTTTAATTGGTTTTATGTTGTCATGTGTGTTATATGTCACACATGCAAAGTAAAGAAAAATTGGCAAAAAACTGCTGATTTCAAAAGTGTTCACACCCTGTGGATGAAACCAGTCGGCGGATTCACGTGCGTTGCTTTCACTAACAACATAGCTGCGAACAAAAGTTAGATTGATTTAGTGACTTTTATGGACACTCCAGTGAGTATTTTTTTTTTTTTTTACCCCAAAATTATGTTTTTGGATATTATTTTAAAGGGTTAGGGTTGGGGAAGGAACGGCACGGAGATTCCAGTTCGAGAACCGTTGGTTTTATGTACAAGGACAGATCGGGCCACGTTGATGACTTCCTGTCGGCTTGTTTGTGTGTATATGTTGTAAGAGGAAGAACTCTTGGCAACCTCACCCCCCCCCCCAAGCTCCACCTTGCCAGGAGCTTGGGGGGGGGGGGAGACCATCAAAGCCGTTTCCCCTATATCAAAGCCCACCCGATCGTCTACTCGCTCTCATCCGTGTCTTCTAAAAGGGGAAGGCCCCGGAAGGAGTTGGGCCCCGCCGGTGGGAGAGCCGCCTCGGCAGGGGTGCGACGCGAGTGTGTGTGGGGGTGTGGGGGGGGGGCATACGTGTGAAAAGCGGAGTGAGTGGGTTTTCGTGTTTCCTCAAATGTAACTCTTCGGGGTGACGCGTCGACGCGATGCGGCGTTCGCTGTCGCCTAATGAAATTGCAATGAGCCCGGGGAGGCCCCCGCGGTGGGCGGGGCCCGCGAGCGACTGAGGGGGGGGGGGGGGGGAGTGCGCCGAATTCCAAATTCTACCGCCGTTTTCCCTTCGGCGCAAACCCCACCCCCTCAACCACCCCCCACTTCCCGTCCTCATCCAAATGCGGAAAACAAGACGGGAGCGCGTCGGCCGAGCGCGGCACGGGGTTCGTTCGCGGATGCCGGGCTGCTCGAGTCTACGGTTTTCCCGAGAACACCCCGACATGGTCTCCCTGGGTCAATTCGACCCGGGGCGCGTCTGAAACCGAAATCCCAGTGAACGTTAATAGGAGTGTACAAAATTCTGGATTGTTCAGCGGTGGAAATTTGGAAATATTTTACGAATTGGAAACGTTCCACAGGAGTCTACGGGGAATTGTGGGGGGGGGGCAAACGGCGTCATTCATATTCAAGCATAAACATATTTTCTTTTGTCATATGCAGTGTTTGCCAGATAACTTTGGAAATGAATGTACTTGATTCCAAATGTTACTCTACTGTAAATTACTGTAAAGTAACTATTACTTCATGTACTAAAATGTAACAAATTGTAATCATGCATATTTCCAAATGCAACTGTAATTTGATTAGCTTTTCTCCCGTAATGTCAAGATTACTATTACATGTGTAATTACATAATTGTTACACAACCTCATTTACAAACCATTATAAAGGAAGACAAAACTACTCGCTTTTCAAAGAGGGGAAGTGACATTTATAAAAAAAAAAATGTAACAAATTGTAATTATGCATATTTCCAAATGCAACTGTAATTTGATTAGCTTTTCTTCCGTAATGTAAAGATTACATTATAAATATGAATAAATAACGAAGTGACTGTATGAAATGTGGTTTCAGTCAGGATTACGCGTACATCCAAAATACCCTTCCTGCCGTTCCCGATTTGTAATTTATTGAAAAATGACCATGAAAACTATGCAGTTTATTATCAAGAAAATTGGGAAAAAAATGCTTTAAAAAAAAAAAAAAGCCCAATTTTTTTAGGCTCGGAACGCATTATTTCTTTTCCCATTCATTGTAATGTGGAACATCGATTCGGTTTTCGAACAATTCCCCTTCGAACTGTTTCCCGGAACAGATTGCGGTCGAGAACCGGCCCGCCTCGGATATTTTTGCCCCATTTATTTCTGGGGGCGGGGGCGCGACAGCCCGGGGGTGCGTTATAATGCGCACGAGAATTGTTTTGACCCCGAATATATACACCATATACATAATTTTTAAAATTTTTTTTGTGCCTTATCAACAGGCGTAGCGTCACACCGCATCCCGGCCGCGTGAGCATCTCGCATGCGTGCAAAAAAAAAAAAACAAAACGCCGTCACGGGCTCTGGAGGCAATTATGTCCTGTCGGTCCGGTGTTAAAGGTGTACAACCCGGGCGCACGCACCTGCGCAAAATGCACCCGACTGCTGCGGAATGATGCATCACACATATTATGTGTGTGTGTGTGTGTGAGAGAGAGAGGCGGGGGGTGGGGGTGGGGTGGTTGTTGAGGGGGGGGGTGTGCACGCCTGCACTTGCTCGTGTTGAAATATGGCCCCCATATTTCACTGCGCACACAGCATTTGTAAATGCCAAGCGCTTTCCCGGCGTCTGCTCGCCCCCCCCCGCCCCCACCCCACTCTCTCGTTCTCTCTTCCCTGCCTGCGATTGGACCGTCCCCGCCGAGGCGTCGGCTTTTAAGGAATCGACGGAATGATCCGCCAGGAATTGCCGTGGGGGGGGGGGGGGGATGAGCGCCTGCATCCGAATATTGGGAAGTTATTGTCAACAAAGACCGAAATGGAAAAAAAAAAAAAAAACACGAGGGGGGAGGAAAAAATAAACGGTCACTTTTTTTGGGGGGGGGGGGGGTGGTCCTCACTTGTGTGTGTGTGTCTGTTGCCGCTAACCATGAAATCACCTTTATCACAAAGGATGATGGGAGCCAAAGATAAGAGCACTTGCCCTCACTCTCTTCTCTCTCACTCTCTCTCTTCTCTCTCTCTCTCTCTCTCTCTCTCTCGCTCTCTCTCTCTCTCTCCGAGCCGCACTCATTCAATCTCCCCAACCGTCACAGTAAATGGCTAAATTTATAACTGCCACTTCAGCTGACAATCACACGCTATCGCTACATTCTCACTGTCTGTCTGCCTCGCTGGAGAGGTGGGCAAAGGCAGCCATGTTGAGAAGGGGCAACCCGAGGCTGTTGCCACGAAAACCTCACCTCGCTAATCATTTTTTTTTAGTGCCATTTTTTTTTTTTTTTTTATTTTGCATGCACAGCACGAACAATCGGAAGGTGCCCGGTGCGGAGCCCTGTGGTACGCCGGTCTTATTTTATCTTCAAGTTTGGCGTTTTTCCTTCCATGGATGTTTTGCGGGTTGTTTTCATGCGACGTCACCCGTCGGCCATTTTCGACCCCCGGGCTCCCGTTACTCGTACACAGGCAAGGTGGACGACGTTACGGGATCCACAGGACGGCGGAACATAGGCGCAATATTGTGCCCCTTGATTTTTTACTCTATGTGACAGAAATCACAAAGGAGGAGCACTTACCTGTTATACTAACGCGGAAAACAAATGGTGGTGGAATATTATTGTTTTTAATATCGAGGCAAACTCCATTTATATTAGTTCATCACAAGCAAATGTTTATTGATTCAAATTTGATGACAATGGCAGAAAGACAAAACAATAAACAAATCCAGTATTTCGCAAAATTATCGTATTTTTCAAGTGACTAACGAAAAAAACGATCTTTCTGAAAAGAGTATCGATTAAGCTCGTTAGCTTAGCATCGGCACCGTGGAGGTTGAGACCGGGCAGCGGGATAGCAGCGCACGACGACGCCGATCCAACTCTGCGGCGGAGACGAGCCACCGCAGCCCGGCGCCGGGGCTGCGTCCGCCGATCACGGCTTCGGCGGGGGTGGCACATAGACACATTTAGCGCTCCGGACTTACGGATTACGTCCCCCCAACTATTGTTTTTTACACAAACAGTAACCGAGAGTATTCCGGAGACTTCCACACCGGGTACGCGTTCGGTCGAGAGGTTAAATGGCGGCACGCAGTGGTTCAGCAAAAAAAAAAAAAAATGTGACGTCTGTGAAAACAACCCACTGTGACATAGACAATCAAAGGGTGCCTACCGGGGTACCTTGTGGTACACCAAGCCAAGTATTCAATGGGTATTCAAGGGTAACGATTACCGACTTCATTTTGGGAACCTGATCGGTTTGTCGAGTCACTAGTGTGGGAACAAAGAGGTTTGCCGGTGCAGTGCCTTGCTGTCCGGTTCCAGAAACGGCTTCCTTCATTCTGACCTCGCGGCTTTATCGCGCAATCTGCTGATTTGCGCCCCGTACAACCGATCAACGCTATCCCTCCCTGATTTGCTCCTGCCCGCTTCCCGGCGGGCTGTTCCCTCTCCGCCGCGCCGGTTCGCGTCGCCGAGCCGCGCAAAATGGTGACAATCAATTGAAGACGAGCTTGGAGTTGATTTGGTGTCGATGAATTTGGACGCAGGGAAAGGGGGAGTGGGGGCGGGGAGGGGAGTGGGGGGTACTACTGACAGACTCAAGCTGGGGATGTTTGTCGCTGCTCGTCACTTTTCCCCCCCCACCAGCCGGCGGACATGACAGCCAAGGCGGCTTGAGCTGCGAGCGGCGGGCTCTCAGGACCCGAGTGCGGAGTGACAGATGACTCCGTCGTGCTCAGGCCATCATGACGGGCGGCAAAGGTGGGGGGGGTGGGAGACGAGATGTCTTGTGACAGTATCAAAACCCGGCAGACTCAAAGCCTCGTCTGTTAGCGTTTTGGAACAGGTGGATAAGTGGGTATTTTTTTTTTTTTTAGAACCCAAGTACATTTGTCAGTGCGGTGGCGGAGAGCAGTTTCTCTTTTGGACCACTAAAGGTTTTTTTTTTTTGGGTCTCGGTTTTGTTTCTTTTTGAATTTCCAAATGCACCAATGAGCAAAACTGCGTGAAGGCAGTATACATGGGTGTAGTACTCGGGGTGGGGGGGTGGGGGGAGGGCTTTGACCAACTCGTACTCTGGATGTCGTCCCCGATCGGGTGGGACAATCCCAAGGATGAGTTTTTGCCAAAACCGACAAATGTGGACGTCGGGTTTGATGATCATTCCAAGGATTCGCCGCGGAAATGTATTATTTTTTTTTTTGTCGCTTTCATTTCATCTTTCCTGTTCCATACCGCAGTTTGCCGTGAGTCATAGCTGACTCTCCTCTCATTGGGCAAATTCCGGATGCCTCGTGAGATGTGCCTCATCTGTAGAGCGCCTGCTGTGACCTTTGTCGCCCCCCCCACCCCCACCCCTCAACCCCCATCTCTTCGCATTATCAGAGAGTGAGAACCACGGGCACCGAGCCGCGTTTTCTTCCGTACTTGGATTCCCGAGAGCAGGATCCATCTGTTCTCACGAGGCCAGACCGCAACCGTTCCCTCCCATCCCTTCATTCCCGTGGAATCGCAGTAACAGTTGATAACATCGCGGAGGGTCTGGCGGATAGCGCTATTGACCCGTTTAGCATACACGCCGGGCGCGCGCGAATGGGCGGACGCTTTATTTGCGCCGTTATTTATCGGCCCCCGCGACGTGCGACTGTTATGCCTGTCCGGGGACTCCGGCGGGATGCAGTTATAGGTTAGCGTGATTGCTACTTATTAGCGTGCGTTGTGTGTGTGGCTCGCTGCGTATGGCGCAGTGGGAGCGATTATCCTGAGTTGTTTGAATAAAGAAGACACGGGAAGCCTTGGAGCATTTATTATTGGAATTGTCACGACCCATCGAGACGGAGGGAGAACCCAAACGCAGGACCCGGGAGACGCAGAGGTAATTCAGGAATAACTTTTATTGTCCCAAGGTCGGGGATCAGGCAGACAGTCAGGTGCAGCAGCGGTAGCAGGTCCGCGGGCAGGTAGGAGTCGGTACAGGAGAGATCGATCAGAGAAGGCAGGACTGTCAAAGGAGTCAGGCTTACGGGGTGGGTCGGAGAACAGGCGGTGGTCGGTACACACAGGAATACGATCAGAGATACAGGAGTGCTGGAACGGGGCATGATTTGCGATGATGTGGCGAAGGACCAGTCGTCCCCAGGGTCCTGTATACACCGGGACCAATCAGTCAGCATGAGGCCCGGGTGTGCGCCTCCTAATCAGTGCGGCACAGCCAGGGCTGGACCGGCAGGACCATGAGAGGTATAGCGCGATGTTATCTTCAAGGACAAAACCCGGCACAGGTGAAGTCTTCGCGCTCCCGGGTCAGGAAGACATCATGACACGGGGAAAGCCGACAAACGTTGACGTTCACTTTGGTTGCGGGAATCCATATTTCATATTTGGGACTCTTTTGCCAGGTTAAGAAAAGCGCAGGGAACCCTGATCGGCTGCCATCTTGAGATGGTCACCAGAGATCCGCGGTGGGGTGACCAATGTGTCCCAACAAAGATTTGGAAAATCGCACCCTGCAAAATATAGAATTGAAGCCGTGGCAGCATAACCTAAGATTTAAAGAGACTTGGTTATAGGTCCGGACCAGTTACCGACCTCTACTGTGAAGGGAGCATCCCCAGACCTCAACCCTATCGAGAACCTAGGCGTGACTGCATTGTCAACTTCAAAAACTTCTGGTCTACACGTTATCAATCGGATCTACTCAAATAGAGAAATACTAATCCAGATGTCAAAACACGGGTGTAAAAAAAACGAAGAACTTGAATCGTGTTAGGAAAGTGCTAACGACTGCATTATAACTGCACGAAAGCAAATTTTAACTTCATATTTGGCTTGACTGTTCCCGAATACTACACGGGTTTAAATACTCTGCGCAAGAGTGCCAAAGCCGGGATTTAAACCCTTGAAGACAGAACGGGGGGGTCTCCCTTCAGATGGAACCTTCCGAGGCCAAGTGGCGGCTCCCAAACGCGACTGAGGTGTGCCCAACCACGCAGGATTTCTCTCCGTGTTTTTAAAAAAAAAAAGTGCCGGCTCGCAGGTAGTCGGTATCTCGAGGGGATTAATTGCTCATTTAGGAACTAGTCTCCATATTTCACGCTTGAGAGAGGATCCAAATTAGCTTCGCCACCGGAGTTCACGTCCCCCCCCCCCCCCACCAACAGGGGGGATGGGGATGACCACGCCGACTTGGCGCGAGGTCCGTCGCGATCTTTGTAAATTAGCCTCATCGCGCCCGACGAGCCTCGCGGAGCGCGGAAAGGTCGCGGCGGTTGTTTTTCCGGGCGCGGACCGCCGCCGCGGCTCGCGCGGAATCGACCTAATGGGGTGGGAAGGCAAAGTCTATGGCTTTCCTCGGACGCTCGGCTGCGCTGATACTCTTGCGCCCGGCCGCCTCGTTCTGATGAGTCGTGTCATTAAAGCCGGCGTCCGCCGAGGAGGTAATTAGCCAAACTGTGGCATTAATCAGCGGCTATAGCCTCTCGCGCCTGCCGGGGTGTCTGGGACGTATTCCGGTTCTGCATTCGCCCCCCCCCCCCCCCTCCCCTCTCTCTGTTCCACACTTGGTAGACATTAACCTTCGAAGGCTTGGTCATTTGTCTATGACGAGCCCGTGTTCACCTTCAGTTTCCCCGTACTGGATCTGGAAATGCCACCGTCGCGAGCGCCGGACCATGGAGTCCGGACAGAAGGCTACAAAAGACACGTGGCCTTCAAACTAGTTTCTGTCCCCGCTTCGGTGACGATCCTCTTCTTTCTCGGCTGTCCCCTTGGCTTGAGGATGACGGTCTCCGGTGCGTTCAAGGCGCTCTCTTTGAGGACTGATTAACGTGAAGATCTGGTTCCATCTGGAGAAATCTATGATCTTGGCGGTTATTCAGTTGGGGATCCAAAGATTCTAGGGTCAGTTTGCGGCGCTTCATTGATAGTTTTTTAGTTCCTGGAGAGGCGAACGTCACGCGGGGAGGGGCTTTAATCGAAAGATGTTGTTGTCGTCGAGGTAAACAATCGTGCGATGGCGTGATAATCTCGGTCGGTCGCCGCCGTAGATCTTCTGCCGTGAGCGTAGTAGGGTGCGCCTGGCAGTTGAACAGGTGCTGGGCGTCGTGTTGGCCCGGTGCCACGGTCCGGGGCAGATCTCGACGGCACAGTCGTGGTCCCCCCCACCCCCCAAAAAATATATAAGTTTTTATTGGATCCACCCCAAAAAAAATATTTTAATTAAAAAATAAAAAATGTAATATATTAAGTAATATCAATACAATATTAATATAATTAAAAATTAATAAATAAATTATGATTAATGATAATCATAATGATCATTAACAAATTAATACATATTGAAATTAAATTTAAAAAAGAAAATATTTAAAAGGTTTTATTGGATCCAACCCCAAAAATAACAATATTTTTAATTCAAAAAATAAAAATCAACATTTTCAATATATTTATTTTTATTTATTTTTGAGGTGGATCCAATAAAAACAATTATACATATGAATAATTTTTTATTGGATCCACCCCAAAAATAAATATTTTTTAATTAAAAGAATAATATATTTTTAATTAAAATTTTTTATTTATTTTTGGGGTGGTTCACCCCCCTCCAAAAATAATATATATAAGATAAAAGTTTTTATTGGATCCACCCCAAAAAGAAATATTTTTAATTAAAAAAGAACACAAAAATAAATATATTAAGTACTATTAATACATATTACATTACAAATAAATTATGATTAATGATAAATATATATTTTTTTATTTTATTTTATTTTTTGGGTGGATCCAATAAAAAAAATTATACACATATATATATAATTTTTTATTGGATCCACCCCAAAAAGAAATATTTTTAATTAAAAAAGAACACAAAAATAAATATATTAAGTACTATTAATACATATAACATAACAAATAAATTATGATTAATGATAAATATATATTTTTTTATTTATTTTATTTTTTGGGTGGATCCAATAAAAAAATTATACACATATATATAATTTTTTATTGGATCCACCCCAAAAATAAATATTTTTTAATTTAAAAAAAAAAATCCCTAAAAAGCTTCTTTTTGTCTGTTTAGTTGTAGTTTTAATCCTCATAACAGCTCAAAATAAATTAGTCCTCGGTGCAACTTTGGGGCAGGGATGAGCAACAAACAAAACTCTAAAACATAACGCTAAAAACCTCCAACAAATACCTTCTAGGCAAAGGTGTGAAATGTCTTTTAGTTCAGTTTCCGAAAAGCAGACGGCCTTAAAAAGTCTTGCGCCCGCGAGGCAAAAGCGAGACGTCAGCAAGCGGAGTCAGGGAAAAACCGGATTCGGCCACACCCCGCCGGCTTTGGCTCATGAATAACGTACGAGGTCCTGCTTGCTCCCAGGTGCGACTTCACGAAGGGGGGGGTGGGGGTGGGGGGGGGGGTGGGGGGATATGAATATTCAATGGCAGGTGGTAATGAAATCAAAAGGTTCTGCACGGGAGTCCGGGTTTTGATGGAGTCTGCGTGGGTCGGGGAGGACCGCCGGACTGGTGCTGATGGAGAGAAACGAGTGACTTTATCTGCACTGACAGGGCTGAGACGTTGCCCCCGCGCTTTTAATAGTTTGCCTGACAGCAGATGGAGCCGTCACCGTGCGCGTGCTGATGGAGGCCATTTTGTTTTTGGCTCGGTGATGGGGGGTGGGGAGGGGGGGTGATTTGTACCCCCACCCCCACCCCGGGGGGAGGGCCACTGATGAGCCAAGCAGCAGGGGGATACCCAAATGACCCATCGGTCAACATTAAACCGATTTTTATGGAGTCGCGCTGACGGAGTCGTTGCTCGTGCGCGTGACACGATGTCACGTGATCATTTCTCCCAAAAAAAGTCATGATTAAAAAAGAAAAAAAAAAATGAAATAGTGTTTACAAATTGAGACTGTGGCTGTTCCTTAGGACTAAAATCTAGATTGCAGATAATATAATATTATATTATTATGAACTTATATAAATGAGAGAAAATATTTTTTGATTAAAAGCCCCCCAAAAATATTTCTTTAATTAAAAGACCGAAATGTTTTTTTTAACTATTTTTTTTTACAAATTATATATATATATATATATAATATATATATATATAATATATATATATATAAATAAATTATTGGGTCCACCTCAAAAATAAATATTCTTTAATAAAAAAATATGTATCTATTTATTTTTGGGGGGATCCAATTAAAAAATTCTCTCTATATATAATATAAACATTTTATTGGATCCAAAAATATTAAAATATTTTTTATAGTGTGGTTGTGTTTGTTGACTATAATCTATATTGCAGATAATAAAGAGTTGGACCGAATAAATAATTTGTTGTGAGCTGTTATGAGGGTTAAGGAGGGATTTTTTTAATAAAAAATATTTTTAATTAAAAGCCAAATAATAAAAAATTAAAACACCGAAATGTTTTTTTTATCTATATTTTTTCAAATTGTATATATATATATATATATATATATACATTGGGGTGGATCCAATTAAAAAATAATTTTTTTTTATTGGATCCACCCCAAAAAAAAATAAAAAAAAAAAAAAAAAAAAATAAAAAAAAATATATATATATATATATATATATATCTCAAAGGTTTTTATTGGGTCCACCCCAAAAATAAATATTTTTAATTAAAAAAATAAAAATAAACATTTTAAAAAATATTTTTTTTTTATTTTTGGGGTGGATCCAATAAAAACAATTATACATATATATCATTTTTTTATTGATCCACCCCATAAATTATTTTTTTAATAAA
The DNA here is from genome assembly GCF_019802595.1 of Syngnathoides biaculeatus. Classification (NCBI taxonomy): domain Eukaryota; kingdom Metazoa; phylum Chordata; class Actinopteri; order Syngnathiformes; family Syngnathidae; genus Syngnathoides; species Syngnathoides biaculeatus. Next base: position 1,424,867 of record NC_084660.1, read on the forward strand.
AAAATCACTAAAAAGCTTCTTTTTTTAATATTTATTTTTAATCCTCATAACAGCTCAAAATAAATTTGTTTTAGGTGAAATTTTAGGGCAACTAACAAAACTCTCTGAAACTTTTGTTTTTTAATTTTTGTATTTTTTGGGGGGACGCGCTTTGTTTTTACGACAACACGCCCGAAGAGCAGATCCCATTGTTCTTCCTTTCAAAATCACAAAACAAGTCTTTGTAAATCAGTAAGCGACAGGACAATAGTGATCACACCCCCACCCCCCCACCCTCCCCCACTCCCTACCCCTCGGTGCAATTGTCTTGTTTGCGTGACCTGTCCCTGACAGTCGGCCGGGGTTGGCCTTTCGACGCTTTGTCCGGGCCTCGCCGATCCTCCTCGCGAGCCGAGACGGAGGCGTACGCCGAGCACCCCGAGGAGGGTTGGGGGCGGGGTGGGGGTGGGGAATGCTAACTTTGTTTGAGCGGCGCTAGGATCTCCTCAGTCAAACATTGACCTTTTCTGTTTCCTCTGAAAGCTTGTCGTCCAGATCCGGGAGATGCGCTTCTCTCCCACCCCCCGACGTCTCTGGCCCCCTTCCCCCTCTAACCCAACACTCTTCGATCCCCTTTTTGATTCCGCCACTTCATTTTTCCGCCGCAAAGCCACGTTTGCGTTTTGTTTCGGCGCAATTTTTGAACAACCAACCGCAAATTTCACGTCAGCCGAACTCGGACTGGACGTGAAATCTGCAATGGCAGCCTGGTCGAATCTACTTACGATCCTGCGGCTTCAGGTCGGCCTTGTCCCGTTCGGGGTGGCCACAGCGTCTTATCTTAGATGAACGCACGTTGCTTGGCACAGTTTTTACACCCGATGCCGTTCCTGACGCAACCCCCCCTGGAGAGAAGCTTCCAGCACTTGGTATTCCCAGGCGGTCTCCCATCCAAGTACTAAGCGGGGTCAAACCCACTCAGCTTCCGAGATCTGACGACGATTAGGCGTTCTCAGGTCGGTAAACCCAGAAACGTTAGCCGTTCTAGCTAGCTAGCCATTCTAGCGCTAACCCTGACAGGGCATTTTTTTTTTTGTACAGTTGATCGTTTTCCACCAACGCAGTAATCCTTCGTCACCGCCACCGGAGTTGTTGACAACCATGCATGAGGTTTTTGTAAGCGATTCAAATCCTGTTCGGGTTTTTGGGACTAGCGGTTGCAGGGTAGCCTTAGGCAACTGTAATCAGTTTCAGAGGAGCTTTAATTATTCATGTGAATCGGTTTTTACACCCGATGCCGTTCCTGACGCAACCCCCCCTGGAGAGAAGGTTCCAGCGCTTGGTATTCCCAGGCGGTCTCCCATCCAAGTACTAAGCGGGGTCAAACCCACTCAGCTTCCGAGATCTGACGACGATTGGGCGTTCTCAGGTCGGTAAACCCAGAAACGTTAGCCGTTCTAGCTAGCTAGCCATTCTAGCGCTAACCCTGACAGGGCGTTTTTTTGTCCAGTTGATCGTTTTCCACCAACGCAGTAATCCTTCGTCACTGCCACCGGAGTTGTTGACAACCATGCATGAGGTTTTTGTAAGCGATTCAAATCCTGTTCGGGTTTTTGGGACTAGCGGTTGCAGGGGTACCCTTAGGCAACTGTACTCACTTTTAGGGGAGCTTTAATTATACACGTGAATCGGTTTTTCACTGTCAGGCTTGGTCCCTAACCGCCGCGTGAAAGGCCATCGGTCTTTTGTAGTACTAATAAGAGACCAGGTAAGTGGATTCCGTTGTGTCCAGGGCGAAAGTGTCTCCATCAATAGAGCTGCGTTCCCCACTTTCCTCGCCAAAGTTCTTTGGGATGAACTTCAATTACACACGACCCTAACGAGCTATATAGAAAATAGACGGCTAGAGTTTTTGTTCAGGACGTTCCAGCTTCTCTCCCCAGGAGTTTGCGGTTTTCCCGGCGGTTCAGATATTCACACTTAATCTGTCCTCACCCCCGCTATCGGATTGATACCAAATCTCATATCACGCACCGCTAATTCCCGGATCACGCCTCCCAAGCGTCGGGATCCGTATTAAGCTATGGGTGCTAATGCTAATAGAACGCCGCCTTTTCATTCAGCGTTAGCAGGCGCCGACCTCTGAGCGATGACCGGCCTCGGCTGCGAAACTGGCAAAACCCCCACTGGATTTGCGTAACCCGTCTTCGCTTTTCACTTGGGCCGCGGCGTCACTCGCCGAGCAAATGTGCCGAGCGACACGCCGCGCGTAGGAGTTATTTGCTCAGCCTCGGCGCTGAACAGACTCTATTCAAGTCCCCCCCCCCCCCCCCCCCCCGATGAAAACGCTGCCTGACTGTTGCCTCAGGAGTTTTTCGGCTGTGCGAAATACAGGTGCTAGGCTCGAGCAATTGGTCTTTATATGTATTTGACGCGCTTGTGAGAGGAAGCAGATGGCATTTGGGTTCCAGCCATATCATCTGCTGGTTGCACGCAAGGAGCCACAGATGGACGTGACTTGGGGGAGGAAAGTCTGGCTGCGAGTGTCAAGTGTTGCCGTTCATCCAATTTAACGTGCGCATATCTCACTTTTTGTGTTATTCCATCCATCCATCCATCCATCCATCCATCCATCCATCCATCCATCCATTATCTACCAGGGGGCCGCGGGGGAAGTAGCTTCAGCAGGGACACCAAGATTTCCCTTTCCCCAGCCACTTCTTCCAGTTCTTCGGGTGGGATCCCGAGGCGATCCAGAGGAAGCCGAGAAACTGTCTCTCCGGCGTGTCCTGGGTCGTCCCCGGGGTCTCTTTCTGACAGACAATGCCCGGAACACCTCACCACGGAGGCGTCTGGGAGAAATTTTAAATAGATGCCCGAGCCACCTCATCTGGCTCCTCTGAATGCGGAGTAGTCATGACTCGATACTGAGCCCCTCTCGGATGACCGAGCTTCTCACCCTAAGAGACTTCCCAAACTTCCCTTTCCCCAGCCACTTCTTCCAGCCCTCCGGGTGGGATCCCGAGGCGTTCCTGAGCCAGCTGACAAACAGTCTCCGCAGCGTGTCCTGGGTCATCCTCGGAGTCTCTTTCCGACAGACAATACCCGGAACACCTCACCAAGGAGGCGTCCGGGAGGCATCCGAATCAGACAGCCACCTCATCTGGGTCCTCTCAATGCGGAGGAGCAGCGGCTTGACCAAGCTTCTCACCCTGTCTCTAAGGGATAGGTCACGACCCACAGCTCATGCCCATAGGTGAGGTGAGGAACGTAGGTCGACTGGTAATCTGAGAGCTTTGCCTTTCAACTTCACTCCCTCTTTACCACAACGGACCGATACAAAGTCCACATCACCGCAGACGCCGCACCGATCCATCTGTCGATCTCCCGCTCCGTTCTTCCCTCACTCATGAACAAGACCCCAAGTTACTTGAACTCCTCCACTCGGGGAAGGATCTCATCCCAGACCCGGAGAGGGCACGCCAGCCTTTTCCGACTGAGGACCGGCTGCGAAGGCTCGTTCTTTCGGTCCCGGCCCACGGAAGGTAGGAACGTGGATCGACTGGTAAACTGAGAGCTTAGCCTTTCAACTTAGCTCCCTCTCGAACACAACGGACCGATACAAAGTCCGCATCACCGATCATTCTGTCTATTTCCCGCTCCGTTCTTCCCTCACTCGTGAACGAGACAGCAAGATTTTGACGTTGTTGTCCTCCGTAATTGCCCTTGAGCCGAAAGTTCGTCGATAACAAACCGACACGGCTAAATAGGAAGCCGCTTCAGCGAAGCTAATGAGCGAATAACCGATTAACGTCCACCAAGACCGGTGAAAGGACCCTCCCGAAGTGTGCGGCGTGAGACTTTGAACGTCCCTTTCCCCTTAAAAAGGACAAAATGATCAATGACTGAGCAGACTGGCGGTTTTCGCGGGCGGTGTCAGCACGTGTTTGCGTTGATGAAACGGCGGCGCGGAGCTTTGTTGAGTTGAGAAATTGAGCCGTTCCCCGCGGAGACAAGCGGCGATGAAAGCGATTTTTTTTTTTTTCCCTGAGCCCAGAAGTTAAAAACAAACCCTTTTGTTTGTCAAGGTCAATTACCGGGAGGAGGGGGGGGGGGTGGTGGTTGTTAATCAATTGCAATGAACGTGTAATGATTTAGCGTCGCAAGGTATGAGGAATGACCCGGTGTCGGAGTTAGTCCCCGATCGCGCGGCCAGTCCTTTCGGGTTCCGGTTGACATTTCTACATGACACGAGCTTCCCTCGTCTTTCCAAATTTGACGGGGAAGGGGGGCGGGGGTGGGGCGGGTGTTTTTTCCCCAATATCGGGAACGAAGATCCTTGGTGTAATTGCGGTTTATTTCTTCTTTTCCTCTCCAAATCTGCCTCACGCTGCTATGATTGATTGACTCATTGAGGCAGACTAATGATCGGGATTAGAAACGTATCTTCGGCATCCCGTCGCTTATCTGTTTGCCGAGTGGCTTCCTTCATTTCCTGTTCGTTGATACAGCGATAAAGACTCCTATTTTATGGTTAGTTAGTTCTGATGAAGAACTAATGGGGCTTTCAAACGTAGTTTTCGTGATAAGGTGCACGCCGGATGGGGGGGGAACTCTGCGTCACGGTTCTCGGGAAGAGACGCCGCCAAGTAAACAAATGGCGTTCTGAGACACGGGTGCGGGACTCGGGAGTCGTTTCCCGGTTAGCGAGCGTAAAGTTTGACCGGTGTTTTTTAAAATTCAGTGATGTCTCAGAGTCCGGGGAGGCAAAGCCCTCGTCCGAGGAAGGCGGAGTCATATCTGGTACGGTAGCGAGGCACAAGACGTCTAGCGGTGGAGGCTTTGAGGCTTTTAAAAAAAATATATATGGATTTTTTTTTTTGGAGCTTGACGCATCTGTCTTGGCGAGATTAGCGAGCACGAGGAAAGTCCTTATCACGCGTACGCTTTAGACGACGACAACAACAAGCCGAGCCCGGAAAAAGCAGTCGAAAGCCCGTGGCGTTTGTCTCTCCGGGACACCGTACCGCGTGTTCCTGGTTAGCTCGCAAGATGAGGCGTCCGCCATCGCTCGTTACGGCAGCCTCTCCTAATGAACTTGAAGTCATTTTGCGTGGCGGTAATTAGCACTTCTCTGATTAAAGATGGCCACAGCGGATAGTATTTGGGTAATTATTCCCTTTTTCTCCACGTGATAAGCTGCTAGCGTCCAGCCGGCGCAGGCGGAGGGAAGTTAATGACGTGCTACGATTGGTACGAGCGAATATCCAGCGGCTTTTTTTCTTCTCCCCCATCCCCCCACCCCCTCCCCGCAAAGTGCAACGCCTCAGCATGGCGGCGCTAGCTAGGCTAAAGTAATTGGCTCTGAAATGCCCCCTTCGCTCTCCTAAGAACGCTAATGACAGCTAGCCTTAGCTCTTTGGGGGTGACTGGCCCTCCAGTGATGTTAATTAAAGTCTGCTTTGTGGGGGGGGGGGGTCTTCTTCTCAGTCTTACAGTTCCACGTGCCACGCTTGACCTAATCCCTTTCCTTATTCTGACTCTCTGTTTGTAATTAACACTCCCTCGTCGCTTAGTTAGCTTAGCCACTCTGGCAGCTTTTGACCCCCCCCCCCAAGACCTCCCAGGCTCACCGTTCTGCAGTCACATCTGAAGACTGAGCGTAAAATGCGAGGCATAAAGATAGATTGATATAGGTTTAAAAATGGCGCCATGCTAATGCTAACGGTAATGTTGGACTTGGAGAAAGTCGCTGTTAGCCAGGGAAACGTGTCAGTCCCTGCCAAGAGAACTGAGTGTGGTGCGCCCACAGAGGATGGGGGTTGGGTGCGGGGGTGGGGTGGGGGGGATGCTAGGGGGCACCATCACAGGCAGCCAAACAAATGGGCAGCAAAGAGGTGGGCCCCGGTTTATCAGTGGTGGCAGCTTCCCATTACTCCGGGTTGGTGGTGTCTGGGGGGGGGGGGGGGGGGCTACCATTTTAATGAATGTAAACAGGGACAAATCGCGGGGGTGAGGATTCGGACAGCGGGGAGGAATGGAAGATGCCAGCTGAAGGGGGCCTCGGCGGGCCTGGCAAGCCACGACGGCACGGAGGCCAGGAGCCGTTTGTTTGACAAGGCCCAGGGATGGAGCTCATGCTAAGAAGACCGAGGCTTTGTAGTCCGGGCCAGATAACACACAAACACACGCACACAAGCTTTATTTGTATGTTGTACACAGTTCCTACCCCCCCCCCCCAAAAGAATGAAAGTGACATGTTGAATCTCTCAACTTGTTTCGGCTCGACAGTGGCACGGACAGGGGCCGTGATGCTAACGTCGCTAATGAGACAAGCCCGAGAACCAGGGCACCCCGGAGTGGGGAAACTACTTTTCAGTTTTTTCTTCTTGGTTTTGTTCAAAGAGTGATATTTCGGATACAAGGGACCGAAAAGAGTTTCCTCCGCAGGGTGTCCGGGCTCTTCCTGAGAGATAGGGGTTAGAAGCACGGTCATCAGGAAGGGGCTCAGTGTCGAGGCGCTACTCCTACGCATTGAGCGGAGCCAGATGAGGTGGCTGGGGCATCTGATTTGGATGCCTCCCTAGTGAGGTGTTCCGGGCATGTACCACTGAAAAGAGACCCCGAGGACAACCCAGGACACACCGGAGAGACTATGTCTCTCATCTGGCTCAGGAACGCCTCGGGATCCCTCCGGAAGGGCTGGAAGAAATGGCTGGGGAAAGGGAAGTCTGGGAAGTCTCTTAGGGTGAGAAGCTCGGCCATCCGGGAGGGGTTCAGTGTCGAGCCGTTGCTCCTCCGTATTGAGAGGAGCCAGATGAGGTGGCTGGGGCATCTGATTTGGATGCCTCCCTGGTGAGGCCACAACCCACCGGAAAGAGACGCCAAGGACGACCCAGGACACGCCGGAGAGACTACGTCTCTCGGCTGGCTCGGGAACGCCTCGGGATCCCTCCGGAAGAGCGGGAAGAAGTGGCTGGGGATAAGGGAAATCTGGGTAACCTCTCCTGAAGCTAATCCCCCCGCGACCTGACCCGGAAAAGCGATAGATAATGGATGTAACGGAAAGAATCTGGTGCATTTGTTTCCTGTCCCTTCCCCCAATCCTTATTCGAACCCCAAATCCACTTACCTTTTTACACCGATACTATCCCTACCCCAAACCCGTATCCCAACCTTTAAGATTCGACGCTTAAATCGACACATTTGGCTGACGGCGTCCAAACGGACGCAACTGACGACGATCTACTGACTTGGAGCGACCGCGCGCTTGAAGAAGGCTTACACGAGCCGAAACGTCGCGCAACGAGAGTCGCCTACGATTTTTTGCGGTCTTTGAATTTGGAGGTTGGTCGGAAACAATCGGCGACAAAAACGATGGGCGCGGGCGCGCAGATCTAAACTCGAATTTGTCTGAAATGAAGGCGGTGAACAAATTATGGGGTCGTTGCTAAATTTGAAAGGACGGGAAGAGGAAGTCAGTTTGGGTGGTCTTCATTCGCGGAGAGGGGTTCATCGCTACGCGCCGAAACCTCGAGGTCGAGTGTGCAAATCCGCAAAGTTCAGTCAGCGCGCCGGTCCAAATCAAGCTGCCTCGGCAGAGGTCAGGCACTCGCATCATCTCCGGACATGAGTCTGACTCGAACATGGGGGTCAGTCAGACCCCGCGGGGGCTTCACGCCTTCCCCCCGGCTGACCCGCTTCTTCTTTTCGTCAATGCGCCGCTTTCCCGCCCGGCACTTTCGGCGGCGGCGGAGGACCTCTTGACCGCTCCGCTCAGATTATGTAAAGCTCGCAATAAATGACACAAGAAGAGGAAGAAAAGCGAGGGTGGGGTGCGGGGGGTGGGGGATTGTTTCGGGGGGAGGAAATGCCACTGCTCTCTTGCGTCAGTTTTAGCCGGAGCGCTTGCATCACTCCCGCCGTTCTTTTCCATTCCGACTCCGATCATGTGACGCACGCCGCGGTCTCAACTTGACGGGAGATTCTTCCGCTATCCTGTGTCTCCTATCCTGTGACTCGAGAGCGCGACTCGTGACACGGCCCGAGAGGGCGGCCAAGTGATGTCACCGGCGGGGAGGGCGGCATAACCACGTAAAGCCCGGAGCAGCGGTGGGGGGGGGGGGGGGGGTTTGACAACCGAGATTAGAGTAGGGCACAGGAGAGAGATTACGCACAGTCACATGCGGCTTGGGTTACAGCCAGTTGGATGGCGGTACTGTGACGGCCTGCGGGACGGAGGCGAGCTCGGGAAAGTGGACGTATCATGTGTAAGGGGAAAAAGGGGGTGCGGAGGGGGCGGGGGGGGGGGTTACATGAGCAAAGTTTCCATGGATGAATCCCTCAGCTGCCCCGCGCGACATGTTAATGTTCAACGCCCGAATCTGTTAATACGCTTACTCGCGCTCCAGGGCCGATCGTCGCCGCGGCCTCACGTTTACTGATTGATGCCGGAGGTTTTTTTCCTTCCAAAAGACGGGGGCGGACTGCGGGGTAAAAATACCATATTTATAAAAATGAATATCTAATCGAGTAATTCTTTTCACGAAAACGCATTTGATTTGCGTTCGAGCCGAGCTGTACGGCAAAATCGGCCTTTCCTCGCGGTTAGCGTTAGCTCGCTAGCGAAGGGTTCCAGTTTTCGGTGAAAGTAAAACGTTAGCGACAATTCAGGTCACTTATGCATCTCGTTATACGTACCTCAAAGGTCTAGCGTCATGCCTATAAATCTTCTAAAATAGATATTGAAATGAAAAATATGTGTAAGATTATTCACGTCAGTGTCTACACGGAAAAATTAATATGAGCGGAGAGCGCGTCATCCGTGCGCAAAGTTGCGGAAGTCTCGTTCGACATCCGAGTGGTCGGCAACGTTTTTCGCTGGTCTTACAGTGTGTCCGTCTGCGACAAGCGTCCACGGGGGTAAACGAGGACAACGGCCAAATGGTTCCAGGCGGCGCAAATTAGTTCCAAGTGGTTCAAATATGCTTTTATTAATATATATATATATATATATTTTAATCGTCTTGAAGCAGATGTTTTTCCGTCAACTAATATTTATGGCCGACTTCGCTGAATTGGACAATTTAGTCATTTGGGAGAAACCGGAACTGTGATAAGGCCCGTGACAAAAATGGTTTGACAGCCCAAATATTAATTATTATTTTTTAAATTATTATTATTATTTCTTTTTTTAGCACAACTAGCCTTTTTAATTACATTAACGAGTTTCTAAAGTAGCTATATCGACAGCTTTCAAACGTCTCCACTGACGCACCGAGTCTGGATTTAGTCGCGCTTCGGTCGTTTTTTTTGGGGTGGGAGGTCGACACCCGTGACCGTGTTAGGAAACTGTAGGGGTGTCCGGCGCAAGCAAGGAGCCCCCCCCCCCCACCCCTCCCCCCGCCCTCTCCGGGATGCGTCAGGCCTTTTCTCACATTCACTTTCCGGGGGGGGGGGGGGGGGTATCAGTTACTGCTTAGCTAGCTGAAGGCACGGCACTGGGCAGCGCCGCCGCCTCCTCCTCGTCCTACTCCGCATCCGCAAACGAGACCATGAATGGGGTGGAAAAAAATTCGGCGGCGGGAACTTGACCCCACGAGGAATTTTTTTTTTTTGGGGGGGGGGGTCAGCTGCCAGAGCCCGTTAGAGCCGCCGGCCCGGAAGTCTAGCCACAGTGCAGCGGAGTAGGATTAGGCGGATTGTTCAGTTCAGTTTTTTCGGCGGATTTCCGCCGGAGTACGGTGGGGGTGGGGGGGTCGAAATGAACCAGGAAATTTCCCCGAACATTAATTTTATTAATAACACGAGAACGGCGATGCGTCTTAACGACTCCGTTGAAAAAAATTTCCCATCCCATTCTGACGTGAGCAAAGTTAGCGGTGAAAATGTCAAATTAAAGCCAAAGAAATAAAGATTAAAATTGTTACTAAAATTAATGAATTAAAATTATGAAAAATCCACAAATGATGGAAAAATATGGATAAAAATTTCTCCATCTCCATGAAGATTGAATAAAATGAGAAATTCATACTTTGGAATTCTCTTTTTGTTACTGATATTGGACGAAAAACAAAACGCTGACAAAATACTACAAAATAATACTAATACAAAAATGCTAATCATACAGAAATATTTGAGATAAATAGAGAAATATTGGGAGGAAATGACTAAAAGTAGGGAAAAATACACAAAAATAAATATATATTATATAGATCATAGACTCATATGGAGAGTGATTGAATTATTTTAAATGAAAAAACAAATTAGGTGGGGGGAAAATGGATGCATGGAGGTAGGAAAAATTGAGGAAAAGAGAAAATATTTGGCAAAAATGGCGAAAAAAATAGAAAATATTTTGGTGGAATTCGAAAATTTTACAAAATATCAATTTGAAAAGTGTGTCAGTCAGACGGAAGAAGCCCGACGATGACTAGTCAGAGACAATAATTAATAATTCAAATTTACAAGTGCGATGCTCAACCATCTGAAATATTATCACAACTGGCACCCGTCATCATCATCATCATCATCATCGGACTAAAACAAAACGCAGACAAAATACTTTTGAATTTTTTTTTACAATTGTACAGAAATATTTGATATAAATAGAAAAATATTGATCGAAAATGACTAAAATTAGAGAATAAAGAAAAAAAATATTTGGCAAAAATTGGAAAAAAAATATTTTGGTGGAATTACAATATTTTTACAAAATAATATGAAAAATGCGTCAGTCAGATGGAAGAACCCGACTATGACTAGTCAGAGACAATAATTAAATAATTAAAATTTACAAGTGCGATACTCACCCATCTGAAATATTATCACAACTAGCACCCGTCATCATCATCATCGGACTAAAACAAAACGCAGACAAAATAATTTTGAATTTTTTTTTTACAATTGAACAGAAATATTTAAGATAAATAGAAAAATATTGATAGGAAATGACTAAAATTAGAGAATAAATACAAAAATATTTGTCAAAAATGGGAAAAAAAATTCCAAAATATTTTCGTGGAATTCAAAAATTTTTACAAAATATCAATATGAAAAGTGCGACAGTCAGATGGAAGAACCCCGACGATGACTAGTCAGAGACAATCATTCATAATTCAAATTTACAAGTGCGATGCTCAACCATCTGAAATATTATCACAACTTGCACCCGTCATCATCATCATCATCATCATCGGACTAAAACAAAACTCAGACAAAATATTTTAATAAAAATAAATAATAAAAATACATTTTTTTTACAATTGTACAGAAATATTTGAGATAAATTGAAAAATATTCACAGGAAGCGACTAAAATTAGAGAATAAATACAAAAATATTTGTCAAAAATGGGAAAAAAAATTCAAAAATATTTTCGTGGAATTCGAAAATTTTACAAAATATCAATATGAAAAGTGCGACAGTCAGATGGAAGAACCCCAACGATGACTAGTCAGAGACAATCATTCATAATTCAAATTTACAAGTGCGATGCTCAACCATCTGAAATATTATCACAACTTGCACCCGTCATCATCATCATCGGACAAAAACAAAACTCAGACAAAATATTTTAATAAAAATAAATAATAAAAATACATTTTTTTACAATTGTACAGAAATATTTTAGATAAATTGAAAAATATTCACAAGAAGCGACTAAAATTAGAGAATAAATACAAAAATATTTGTCAAAAATGGGAAAAAAAATTCAAAAATATTTTCGTGGAATTGGAAAATTTTACAAAATATCAATATGAAAAGTGCGACAGTCAGATGGAAGAACCCCAACGATGACTAGTCAGAGACAATCATTCATAATTCAAATTTACAAGTGCGATGCTCAACCATCTGAAATATTATCACAACTTGCACCCGTCATCATCATCATCGGACAAAAACAAAACTCAGACAAAATATTTTAATAAAAATAAATAATAAAAATACATTTTTTTTACAATTGTACAGAAATATTTTAGATAAATTGAAAAATATTCACAAGAAGCGACTAAAATTAGAGAATAAATACAAAAATATTTGTCAAAAATGGGAAAAAAAATTCAAAAATATTTTCGTGGAATTGGAAAATTTTACAAAATATCAATATGAAAAGTGCGACAGTCAGATGGAAGAACCCCAACGATGACTAGTCAGAGACAGAGACAATAATTCATAATTCAAATTGCTTAACCATCTGAAATATTATCACAACTTCATCGCGAAACAGTTTCATCCGTCTTGTCAAATCTGGTTCTGATCCAGTTTGGGATTGTCCATCGTTGCCACTGCCACTACGTTACCATAGGCCGGGGGGGCGGGGGTGGGTGATGGGTGAGGATGTTGTCGGTCCAATTCGGAGCAGAACCTTGCGACCGTCTGTGATGTCAAGAGTTTTTCCGTGGCGGTGCCGCCAAGCCCACCCTCCCCTATCGTGCGCCACCGCGCCATTCCATAATTGACATTTCATCATCATCATCGTCGGATCGCCGTCGATATAACCCCCCCCCCCACCCCAACATTTAGTGGACGTCTTCTCATCGCGAGCCCGCCCCTTCATCGAGGTCTTTTGACGCTTTGTTTTTCCGACCCCATTGATTTGTTCTCTGCCTATTTTCAGCCCCCCCCCTACCCCCCGCACCCCCCCCTTTTTTTTTTCGCATGACAGAAATGGATCCATGGTAATCACATTCCATCTGTGACACCGCTGTCTGTCCATTTTTTTTTTTTTGCTTCACCCGTACAATCCCTCCTTCTCTCTCTCTCTCTCTCTCTCTCTCTCTCTCTTAATTGTACCGTTAGGGAACCAGAATCTAATTCCAAAAACTCCTATCTGCGTCTCCCTCCGCCGAGCCCCACCGGTGCGGACTTTGGTTCCGGAGGCGGCGCCTGTACAAACGGGCCTTTGGCTGGAGGGACCAGATAGGAAGCAGCCGGCTCGCACCGGTACTTTATCGAAGCCGCCGCCGCCGCCACTGCGCATCAATAACACAAACGTTTGCCACCGTTCCTCGCTCCTCCCTTGTCACCGACCCCCCCCCCCCGACCCCCCAACTCCAAACCGCCACACCGCCTCCACCTCCTCACGCCTTCCCTCCAGCTTGTACTTTTAATCTCTCAAAACAAAACAAGCAAACCCCCCCCCCTACCCCGAAAAGAGGCTGCATAAAGACGAGACCGTGGAAAAGCGCCCCCCCCCCCGCCCCCCGCCTCTCTTTGTTTGGTTTGTCTTCCGCGCAATTATTCCCGCGTGTCATTGTCCTGACAATTCGAAAAAAATAGTAACTCATCATAATTAACGGACCTTTTGGAATCACTTTTATTATTAGTCTCCCAACAAATTGTTTTTTTTTTTGGGGGGGGGGGGGCAGCATGTCCGAAAACCCGCACATTTCAGGTTTAGGACCCTTGACTCCCCCTGCAAAGTTGGGGGGTGGGGGCTGACACCAGTTTCACAGTCCGAAGACAAATTTGGATGGACATTATACCAGGACGCACAAAACGTCTAAACCACTTGTCAAACTCGAGACCAGGGGCCAGATCCGGGTTAGGGTCAGAGACGGTGGCCCTGAAGAAACAACAGGAACTAGAACTGGAGGTGGCGGAAATGAAGATGTTGAAGTTCTCGCTCGGAGTGAGCAGGATTAGAGCTGGTTTGAGGCACAGCAAAAGTTGGACGTTTTGGAGACGAGGTTCGAGAGATCAGACTTCGATGGTTTGGACATGTCCAGAGGTGAGAGAGTGAGTATATTGGTCAGACACCAGTTTCACACGGTCCTAATACAATTTGGATGAACATTATACCAGGACGCACAAAACCTCTAAACCACTTATCAAACTCGAGACCAGGGGCCAGATCCGGGTTAGGGTCAGAGACGGTGCCCTGAAGAAACAACAGGAACTAGAACTGGAGGTGGCGGAAATGAAGATGTTGAAGTTCTCGCTCGGAGTGAGCAGGATTAGAGCTGGTTTGAGGCACAGCAAAAGTTGGACGTTTTGGAGACGAGTTCGAGAGATCAGACTTCGATGGTTTGGACATGTCCAGAGGTGAGAGAGTGAGTATATTGGTCAGACACCAGTTTCACGGTCCTAATACAATTTGGATGAACATTATACCAGGACGCACAAAACCTCTAAACCACTTATCAAACTCGAGACCAGGGGCCAGATCCGGGTTAGGGTCAGAGACGGTGGCCCTGAAGAAACAACAGGAACTAGAACTGGAGGTGGCGGAAATGAAGATGTTGAAGTTCTCGCTCGGAGTGAGCAGGATTAGAGCTGGTTTGAGGCACAGCAAAAGTTGGACGTTTTGGAGACGAGGTTCGAGAGATCAGACTTCGATGGTTTGGACATGTCCAGAGGTGAGAGAGTGAGTATATTGGTCAGACACCAGTTTCACGGTCCTAATACAATTTGGATGAACATTATACCAGGACGCACAAAACCTCTAAACCACTTATCAAACTCGAGACCAGGGGCCAGATCCGGGTTAGGGTCAGAGACGGTGGCCCTGAAGAAACAACAGGAACTAGAACTGGAGGTGGCGGAAATGAAGATGTTGAAGTTCTCGGTCGGAGTGAGCAGGATTAGAGCTGGTTTGAGGCACAGCAAAAGTTGGACGTTTTGGAGACGAGGTTCGAGAGATCCGAATTCGATGGTTTGGACATGTCCAGAGTCGAGAGGGTGAGTATATTGGTAAAAACCCTTCTACTAAACTGAGGATGGAGCTGCCATCAATATATATTTGCTAGACCAACATGTGCACATTGCCGGGCATTGGTACGGGCCCTTCCAGAAATGGGCGGGGCATGTGAAAACCCTCAAAGATATGATTCCTTCGCCGCCTTCAAAACTGGATGTAATCCAATTTTTGTTTTTCCCCAAAATGCGTCCCCTCCCCCACTCCCCCACCCTTTCAAATCTCCCGGTTCTATCCCAAGGGAGGCATTCGTCACGCCTATATGAAGTCACGTGCTCCGTTACCGCGGCGTCCCATCCAAATAAGATAGCCGCATAGTGGAGTTAAGAGCAGAAGCTCTCTCCCGCGCACTTCACCGAATCAATAGTGCAGACAAAATGGCACACTAATCAACATTTCATTATTTCTATTTGCATATTTGATCCGGGATTTGTTCAAAGGATTAGACATATTACCTGCACGGTGTTTAATTGCCTTTTTTAATAGACTCCGCGGTTTAAACAATGGAGTGCGGCTGGAAAGGGAGCGGAGAAATCGCATTAGGGCGCGTTGCTCGGCGTCTCCCCGCGCCGCTCGGCGAGGTGGCGGCGTGAAATAAAGCGGCAGATCCGTCTGGCGATAGAGACGGCAGTGGCTGCTCAAAATTCATCCATTTGCCTGGTATTTGTTTAAGGAGATTGAAGAGGAGGCGGCTTGTTTCCCCGTCGCTGGCGCCTTTTTTTTTTCTTTTGGGTTGTTTTTCTTTTTTTTTTATATCTTATCGTGTTTTGACAGATGAAGGGCGAGAGGGAGCGCGGCGCATACACACGAGGGAGTTTTGTTGCATTGTGGGCGACAGAGTTTGTCTTATTCGTAAAGTTCCCGAGAACTTGCGCGGCGCGTTTAGCTCGGTCGCTAAGTGCTCCTGAAAGGGACTTGCGCCACCGTGATGGTCAGGGAGCAAATTTTCTGATCTCATTAGTAAGGAAATTAATGTTGCGTTCTGTTTCAATTAACCCCCCCCCCCCCCGGGGGGGCTACGGGAGTAAGGGGATGAGGCAGCGTGGAAAACGGGGGCCCGGGGAACTATGGAGGTCGAAGTAATTGAGTCAAAGTGGCAGTCAGGACCGGACCGCTAAGTTGTTCGGAACCTGCCGTGACCAGGTGGACTCTGGCTTTTGTTGTGTCACCCAATCTCGGCGCTTGTGTAGTGCATACCTGTAAGTACCAAAAAAAATCCTTATCGAGAGCTAAAAATTCTGATAACATACCTGTAAGAAAGACCTGGAAGACCTGCAAGAGAGACCTGTAAGAGAGAACTGTATTGCCCGTAAAAGAGGTAACACAACTCAAGGTGTCACGCTAATGTACCCAAAACTCCCGGTGACACCCCGGGGAGGAAAAATGCGGTCATCTTTGGAGGAGGTGGAAGGTGAACCGTGCCGACGTGCGGGCCGGAACACCAGCTCCGCTAGTGAGGGCGACCGACCGCACCGAAAAACTGTCGCGAAACCACAAGAACTTTTCCGGGAGAACGGAATTTGGTCTGCAGTTTCAGAATCTGAATGACCGTGACATACGGCCGTGTACGTAAGATTCTGCACAAAATCCGTGTGAACTACGGCTAAACCGTACCAGTTTTAAGAGAGGTAACACAACTCAAGGTGTCGCGCTAACGTACCCAAAACTCACGGCGGACTCCCGCTGACACCCCAGGGAGGAAAAATGCGGTCATCTTTGGAGGAGGTGGAAGGTGAACCCTGCCGACGTGCGGGCCGGAACACCAGCTCCGCTAGTGAGGGCGACCGACCGCACCGAAAAACTGTCGCGAAACCACAAGAACCTTTCCAGGAGAACGGAATTTGGTCTGCAGTTTCAGAATCTGAATGATCCGTGACATACGGCCGTGTACGTAAGATTCTGCACAAAATCCGTGTGAACTCCGGCTAAACCGTACCAGTTTTAAGAGAGGTAACACAACTCAAGGTGTCACGCTAATGTACCCAAAACTCACGGCGGACTCCCGGTGACACCCCGGGGAGGAAAAATGCGGTCATCTTTGGAGGAGGTGGAAGGTGAACCCTGCCGACGTGCGGGCCGGAACACCAGCTCCGCTAGTGAGGGCGACCGACCGCGACGAAAAACTGTCGCGAAACCACAAGAACTTTTCCGGGAGAACGGAATTTGGTCTGCAGTTTCAGAATCTGAATGATCCGTGACATACGGCCGTGTACGTAAGATTCTGCACAAAATCCGTGTGAACTACGGCTAACCCGTACCAGTTTTAAGAGAGGTAACACAACTCAAGGTGTCGCGCTAACGTACCCAAAACTCATGGCGGACTCCCGCTGACACCCCAGGGAGGAAAAATGCGGTCATCTTTGGAGGAGGTGGAAGGTGAACCCTGCCGACGTGCGGGCCGGAACACCAGCTCTGCTAGTGAGGGCGACCGACCGCACCGAAAAACTGTCGCGAAACCACAAGAACCTTTCCGGGAGAACGGAATTTGGTCTGCAGTTTCAGAATCCGAATGATCCGTGACGTACGGCCGTGAACGTAAGATTCTGCACAAAATCCGCGTGAACTTCGGCTAAACCGAACTGGTTTTAAGAGAGGTAACACAACTCAAGGTGTCACGCTAATGTACCCAAAACTCACGGCGGACTCCCGGTGACACCCCGGGGAGGAAAAATGCGGTCATCTTTGGAGGAGGTGGAAGGTGAACCCTGCCGACGTGCGGGCCAGAACACCAGCTCCGCTAGTGAGGGCGACCGACCGCGCCGAAAAACTGTCGCGAAACCACAAGAACCTTTCCGGGAGAACGGAATTTGGTCTGCAGTTTCAGAATCCGAATGATCCGTGACGTACGGCCGTGAACGTAAGATTCTGCACAAAATCCGCGTGAACTTCGGCTAAACCGAACTGGTTGTCGGGTATGGTAGCTACGGTCGTCCGGTGCGGTCCGGCGGTGTCGTCCTCAAGACCGCACGATCCCAGGTCAGGACCAAGACCATCAAACCCGGCTGTGTGTGTGTTCTTTGAATGTGTTTCTATGCAAAGCAAATGTCAAGACACCCGTAACGTCGCCGCGGCACGCCGGCAATATGTTTGTTTGTGTGTGTTGTGGTTGGAGCGATACGGATACTCTGACTCATTTCCCTGCCGGCGCCCCAGCAGGTCTTTTTGGCAACACGGAGCTGTGTGTGTGTGTCTGTGTGTGTATATTGCACGCGTGTTTGTGTGCCTCAGCGCCGGCTTTGAGAGTGCGCCGCATTGAAAGTCATCCATTGTGCTTAATCCGCGCCGTTACTTTTGTCCTCTCTTCCTGCCTTCAATCCACCTGTGTCCCCGCCATCCCTCTCTCTCTCTCTCTCTCTCTCTCTCTCGTTTGTCCATCTCACTTCATCTGTCATCCGTCCCCAACCCCCACCCCCGTCCGCTGCGCCCCCCCCCAGCGTGACATTCTATCTCTGACACATCATGCATGTCCTGCTCTGATGATGCCAGCGCGCTGACAGATCAGCCACAATGTGTGTCATCTGGCTAAAGGGGGTGGGGGTCTATGGTCTGGGGGGGGGGGTTAGAGTGAGGGTGCACCTTTTTATATGCTATCTACTGAACAATCGTATTTTCAGCAAGATTCCCTACATTGGGAGGATTTTTTTTTAATATATATATACAACCCAAAAAAAAAACCGTTCCGTTTCCCTGACCTCAACCCCATCAAGCACCATTGGACTAAACCGCTTGTTGATTGGGGAAAAGGATAATCCCATGTACAATCAAAAACTGGTCTTGAACACCAGGGGAAGTTTTTTTTTTTTTGATGAAATGGGCAACACTTTGACTTGACAACATTTCTCGAAACAAGTACTCGTAGCTAGCTAGCCTCAACCCCCTGCCGCAAATGTCTGTTTGACTCGCTTTTAGAGGAAACTGTACCTTGAGACCTGTAGAGGACAGTTGCTTGAAGCAAATGAAATAGTCGGACACATAAACTGGTCTTGAACACCAGGAGAAGTATTTGATGAAATGGGCAACACTTTGACTTGACAATATTTCTCGAAACAAGTCCTCGTAGCTAGCTAGCCTGAACCCTCTGCCGCAAATGTCTGTTTGACTCGGTTTTAGCGGAAACTGTACCTTGAGACCTGTAGAGGACAGTTGTTTGAAGCAAATGAAATAGTCTGACACATAAATTGCCCTCGAAAGAAGAAAGATCTCGGCAGGGAAGGAACAAGCGTAGTCTGCTTTGATTTCAGTTTTTGCTCTGGAGGTCTTGCCGGAAGAATTGAAGCCGGTGTGGTTGACGACCGAGTCACCGTATTCCGTCGACGTGGGCTCCTTGAATGACGGATCAGGCCTTAAAAATGTCACATCGCCGCGTTTACGGTGTTGTTAAAAGCAGGGTCTCAGTCTATGTCGTCCACGGGTTACGTCAGTTTCTGCATATAAAGTGGGGAAAAACCCAACGAGCAAGACCGTGTTCTGGTCTGATACAAAGCCGTGCATGTGCGTCCACATGTCGTGGCGCAATCGTGCATAATGTATACGTTGGGAGCTCTAAGCGTATTAATTCTTATCTTAGGCGCAGCGTGGCCTGCCGGTTTGGCCTTGTGACCGTCACTTATGCCCAGCTCAGTCCGTGCAATCCTCTAGATTTGGACTCTTTCTGGTGCTTTGTTACCGGAGACTTCCAGCAGCAATCGGACAAACCCCCGTTGTTGATTGCTTCCTCCGTCTCTCCGTCTTCGCCCTCCACCCGCTTCAGCTCCCAAGTGTCTGTCGGCCCGGTCGACTGCTCCCTGGTTCTTCGAGGATGTTGTAATCAAAAATAACCATGGGACGAATCGTCAAGATTTTAATACCCCGGGAGAAATGAGCCGTCAACACCTGATACTGTCGATCCGGTCGACCTGAATCTGGATCGGAATGCAGAGTGATTAGCGGTTTGTTCCTCGGTGTACGCCCCACCCCTCGAAATGAACCGGATTAAGGTTCGAAACAAACACCTGAAGGATGAGGAAGGTGAGGATTCCTGTCCACTTCCTGGAAGATGCATCTGATTGGTTCCCCTCAAGACCAAAGGCAATCTTCTGTAATGCGTTTTTTTTTTTTTGGGGGGGGGGGTGGATTCTGTAGCTAAGAAACATATTATACGAGCAAAAACTTCAAGCTCACGAGGGAGGTGGGGTTCGAAGGCTCGGAATGATGGATAGATGTGAGGGGAAAGAGAGGGCAAATCAGTGGAAAATCAGATAGCTTCAAACCTGTCCTTCCATCTTCCGGGACAAGAGGTTGGCGCGGGCATGACAGCGCTTTAGTGGGGGCGGGGGTGTCAGGTTTGAGCTATGGGAGTACCAGAGGAATCCGTCTCACAGGCCCCAGCTGTGGCAATCACTGCTCAGGGGGCCGCCGGGTTGGAGCAATCAGGCCACCGGCGAGCCGTCACCTGAGCCCCGCCTCGTCTTCAGCGATTCTCCCGGCTCCCCGGTCATCCCCGTCGCGCGACCCCGCTCCCCTCCCGGTACTGTAGCGAGCTGGATTTACAACCCCCCCCCTCCAACCGACGTCTACGCACTACGCCCGCAGAAAGTTTTCGCGCAAGCGAGCCGGTCGCGATCCCGACGGTCGGTTTTTCGGTAACATTTTCGGTTGGGTCTGGAACCGTCGAGCCTCGCCGTTTTACCGAACGTGATCAGGCCCCACCCGCCGCCCCGCGAACACATCCGGCGACGTTTACGTTTTAGGGGCTCGGTCCTCCCGTTGTCATGGGAACGCTCTTTGCCGCCGCGGCGCAAATGGAATATTTCGACGGGAACCCGCCGAAGAAAGCTGCCGCTCGCGCGTGCCGTCTCCTCCCTCCGTGAAGGTCTAATGAGTTGTCAGCCGAACTGAGGCAAGACATCTGTAATGTGGCATGAAATATGTAAGCCGGGCCTTTCGGAAGCAAAAAGGGGAGGGGAGGGGGGTGGGGTCGGGGGGGCGACCCTCTTCTCAGATTTCCGCGCAAGGCCGGGTTCAGGGGGCGACGGCTCAGCCCCGCCCGATGCCAGAATCCGCGCATCCCCTGCAACTAATTAGACGAGGGGACTGATGAGGTAGCAAACTCGAAAATGAAGTCCTTCGTCGGTTCTGGGGTCGAAAGCGAAGAGGGGAGATCTTGGGGGGGAGGGGGGCGTGGGCTCCTACGTCATAAATATGTGTAGCATCCGTGACTACGTTGGCATTTAATTGCGTCTAATTCTGATTCTGGTCCTGTTTTGCTGCCTTTGCACCCTCCCACATTGGCTTATCAGCACATACAAAGCTTCAACCTTCACACTGTGAGGAGGGTCCTTACACCCCCCCCCCCCCTCCCCGGATCCCTTGGCCTAAATTTACGGGCGAGACCTTTCTGCTTCTTTTTATTTTTTAAAAAATATAGATATATACACCCCATATTCTTTCACCTTCTCCAAATCGCACATAAATCTCCCCCCACCCCGCCACCTCCGCACTCTTCACAGTCTGCCGTTTTAAGGCCTCGTTTCCAAAGCGCAGGAACGGGCGCGCTCAGGGCCGAGAGCCAAGGCTGCCTTGCCCGCGGACTCGCGTGCCCGACGGCGTCTTTCGGGATTTCTTTCTTCCGGTCGTTTTGAACTCGAGATATTCCCCCCCCCCCAAAAAAAAAAAAGTTTGGAGAGTGTAACTTAAGCGGGACGAAAGCGAAAAATCTTTAATTACTTGTCACATTCTGTCTACGTAAATATCGTTAGCGGCTAATTATGTAGCCGGTTGAGCCTGCGCTGCTTTGTGTGTACAAAAAAAGGGCCTCGGATGTCACCGCTCACCACTTGTGAATTATTAGGCGGTGACAATGTCACAGCACCTCGCCGCACGCGGCATACCGTCCTCTAATAGCCGGGGTCAACGAAACCAGCGTTTGTCCCAGCGAGGGTAAAAACCTCTTGCACTCGTCGCAGCTGTTGCGCATTCAGTACTTTAATTGACCGTGTATTTATGTTGGCGTTTTCGTCACGGGCATTTCGGTTTAGTTCGTTCTGAAATAAAACCCACTGGACATCATGCCTTTGCTTCGGAGTCCTGCATTCGGTTTCGGTGGTTACGGTGACCGGTTCCTGCCCGCTTCGGGTTTCTGTTTTGGCGGCGACGGCGACTCGTCCCCGGCCGCTTCGTGACCAGGCCTCGGTGGCGACTGATCCCCGGCTGAGGGTGGGGGGTTTGTGCCTTCTATCGGCTACCCTTCCACCCTCCCCTGGTCATGTTTTTTTTTTTTTTTTGGCATGTCTGGGATCCACACTTGGGGGGTTCTGCGTGGCCTGGTCACCAATCTGGGCGATGCCACCTCTGGCACTCGCCACAGCTGTTGCGTATTGAGCACTTTAATTGACCGTGTATTTATGTTTTCGTCACGGGCATTTGCCAGTTTGTTGAGTTTGTACCGGGTGAACGGGTGCAGACACTGCTTCTGAAATAAAAACCACTGGACATCATGCCTTTGCTTCGGAGTCCTGCATTCGGTTTCGGTGGTTACGGTGACCGGTTCCTGGCCGCTTCGGGTTTCTGTTTTGGCGGCGACAGCGACTCGTCCCCGGCCGCTTTGTGACCAGGCCTCGGTGGCGACTGATCCCCGGCTGAGGGTGGGGGGTTTGTGCCTTCTATCGGCTACCCTTCCACCCTCCCCTGGTCATGTTTTTTTTTTTTTTTTTTGGCATGTCTGGGATCCACACCTTGGGGGGTTCTGCGTGGCCTGGTCACCAATCTGGGCGATGCCACCTCTGGCACTCGCCACAGCTGTTGCGTATTGAGCACTTTAATTGACCGTGTATTTATGTTTTCGTCACGGGCATTTGCCAGTTCGTTGAGTTTGTACCGGGTGAACGGGTGCAGACACTGCTTCTGAAATAAAAACCACTGGATATTATGCCTTTGCTTCGGAGTCCTGAATTTGGTTTCGGTGGCTACGATGACCGGTTGCCGGACGGTTTGGCGGTGATGGCGACTCGTCCCTGGCCATTTCGTGACCAGGCCTCGGTGGCGGGGGGATTGTGCCTTCTACCGGCTCCCCTTCCCCTGGTCATGTTTTTGTTTGTTTGGTTTTTTTTTTTTGGCGCGTCTGAGATCCACGCCTTGGGGTTGGGGGGGTCTGGTTCTGTCATGAGCGGGGCTAGAGCACTGCCAGGAGGGGTGTGGCCTGGTCACCGCTTTGGGCGATGCGACCTATGGCACTCGTCACAGCTGTTGTATGTTGGAGTTTTTGTCACAGGCATTTGCCAGTTCATTGAGTTTGCACCAGGTGCGGACACTGCTTCTAAAATAAAACCCACTTGGCATTATGCCTTTGCTTCGGAGTCCTGCATTTGCTCGTGACAGAACGAACTGGCCAGACATGGACCCAGTGGACTCAAAGGTGAATCACGTTCCTTTCCTGGCGGCAACCCGTCCACGGCCGCCTGACGACCGCGTCTCGGCGGCGACAACCCCTCCACCCCTACCTCACATTCCTGTTTCCGCAGCTATGGCGAACAGTTCCCAGCTGCTTTGCGTCCAGGCATCGGTGGCGACTGATCCCTGGCTGGGGGTGGGGGGTTTTGCGCTTTCTACCGGCTCCCCTTCGACCCTCCCCTGGTCATGTTTTTTTTTTTTTTCTTTTGGCGCGTCTGGGATCCACACCTTAGGGTGTGAAATAAAACCCACTGGACATTATGCCTTTGCCTCGGAGTCCTGCATTGTGCTCCTCCCCCACATCGATGGCTCGTGGGGGTACAGATGTTGCGGCCTAAGGGGCAGAAACAAATAGTAAAACATAAATTCTGAGAAGGCCATCACACCGCACTACGTAATTTACGTAGCACTGTAAAACCGAATGTAGTAGCGTCATAATCGGTCCACTTTGGGAGTTGTTTAGAAATCCTAAATACCGGTTTTGGTTTTCGCAGGTTTTTTTTTTCCAGGCAGCGTTTTGTTACTCTGAAACCCTCCCGTCCGCCCACCGCCGCCGCTGCGTCTAGACTGCAGCTACTCGATGATCAAAAACGGGTCAAATCTGTCATCATGTCTCCGACTGCGGTTCCCCGCCCCCACCCCACCCCAAGTCTCGCGCGCACAGCCCAATAAATGTCAATCTAACGCAAAGATGAATTATGCAGGACCGAGCGTAAAGTCGCAGATTGATGTAACGCATCCGATCGGAATGGTCGCGCGAAAATGGGATGCGTCCGTCATCCTCGACTAGGCGCTATCGGAGTCTATTTACACGCGCCTAATAGTAGCCGCGCCGTCGCGTGTATTTGCATACTTCCACCGGGCCATTCGGCGTCCATTAGCATGCCATCTGCACCGCACCGAGAGGCAGAGCTCATAAAGTCTCCAAAGATTCGCCACGCTTGACCTTACGGATAATACTTCCGCTACATTTTTGAGTGCTTAATAAGTAATATTCCGCGAAAGGCCAGCAGGTATTTGGAGCAGGGAATCATTCTTGAATGAGGCTCAGACCAGGTTTATGGTCCCAATTATGCCGCACAATATAAAAAAAAAAAAAAAAAGGGGGGGCCGACGGAAGCGGGGGGAGCGCCGCAAAGTTTCAGAGTTTCCGAATTGTCGGAGATATTAGATTGATTAGAAATGACGACGGTGAGGAGCAGGAAGACGTTGCAGGCTTCTTGCGTCAGCTTTTTTTTTTTTTTTTTTTAATAAAAAGAAAAAAAAATGGGAATGAAAGGTTCAATCCGCGGAACAAAACTGCAGCAATGCACTTTTTTTTTTTTAACATGTCAAGGCCCGTCTTAAGTTTGCCAATGACTATTTGGGTGGTACGGAGGAGTCACGGGAGAAAGTTTTTGTGGTCAGATGAGACAAAAATGGAACTTTTTTGGTCATAATTCCAGAGGAAGACAGATGATGAGTTCCCACCCAAGAACACCGTCCCTACTGTGAAACATGGGGGTGGTAGAATCGTGTTTTGGGGGTGTTTTTCTGCACACGGGACAGGACGACTTCACTGTATTAAGGAGAGGAGGACCGCGGCCGTGTATTGTGAGATTTTGGGGAACAACCTCTGACCTTTGACCCGAAGCGCACAGCCAGGAAAACCGAGGAGTGGCTCCGTGAGAAGCATATCAAGGTTCTGGCATGGCCTAACCAGTCTCTAGAAAATCTTCGGAGGGAGCTGAAACTCCGTGTTTCTCAGCGACAGTCCAGAAACCGGTCTGATCTGGAGAGGATCTGTTTAGAGGAGTGGGCCAAAATACCCCCCCCCTGCGGTGTGTGCAAACCTGGTGAACAACTACAGGAAACGTTTGACCTCTGTAACTGCAAAAAAAGGCCACTGTACCAAATATTAACATCTGTTTTCTCAGGTGTTCAAATACTTATTTGCAGCTGTATCACACACACACAAAAAAAACATTTTATAAGTGGGAGAACTTGCAATATAGCGGGGTGTTCAAATACTTATTTTCTTCACCGGACAAGACGACAAGGTCGTGGCTTGAACGTAAAAATATATTCCGGCGACCGGAATCGCAAACAATGTTGCCGCAATTTGAATTATGTAATATAATTCAGCGAATGAGTTTTCACGCTAACTAGCAACTATAGTTGTGCGGTCTTGTGTGAACCGGTATGTCGGCAAAACTCTGTGTCTGGTATTGCGTGTGTGCGGTTAGCAAGTGGTCAGGATGAGATAGACGCTAGTATGTTTGTGTGAGCACGTCGCTAGCCTCGTGCACGGCAGGAATGGCAATAAGGAAGGGGGGGGGGACTGGGAGGGGGTATCAACAGGGAGGGATCGAAGGAGGAGCAAAACTGGCATTATGTCTATCGGTGTGGATAATTGAATTTTGGAGCGTTTTTCTCTGAGCCTTTGTTGTCCGATCGATACGGCAACTACCCGAGGGAGCTAATCTGTATTAGCAGAATTAGCCCGCCAGCTAACTCGGATGTCTCAACCAAGGCGGGTTGAGGTGCGGTGTCGCGGGAAGGGGGGGGGGGTGTCGATCCCAGGATTGCCCCAGACCGGCGAGATAAAGAGGCAGGAAATATTCCGCTCGAGGGTTTATCGCATCCTGAAAAGTTTGGGGGGGGAGGCAAAAAACTGCGTTTATCTTAAATCTCTTTTATATTAGGGTCAGGGGTTACGTGCCGGCTGATGTGTTTTGCCTCGGCAGAGAATGCTAAAGTACGCTAGTGGGAAAATAGGAAATTAGAGAATGCGGGAAGGATATTAAACGAGAGAGGCATCAAATTCTGCCGTCACACGTAAAGATGAAAACTAGAGTATCGTCCGGATGTCAAGTCGAGTATTTGCTAAGCTATATTGAGCCATTGAGCCGTACGGTACAGGACTGGAGAATCTCTGGTCTAGTATTAAGTTCATTTTATCTGGCAGCAACTGGACAAAATCTCCAGGAAGCATTTTTTTTATTTTTTGAAGAACCCCGGATTGACTCGAAAACGGTTGCTTCAAAGTTTGTGACATTTCAGGTCTGGGTTTTTTTTGAGACTTGACAGATCTACCAAAACTTCTCTTTGCTGACTGACTTCGGGGGCCAGAGTGTGCCGGTTATTTGTGAGGATTAAGAATGAGCAGGCCTGTGCGTCCTAATGAGAGGTGAAGAGATACAGTAATTGAAACCCCAGGGAAAGCGCCGGAAACACAAGACGAGCGGCGGTGCCGGTGGTGAGGGGGCGGCGGCGGGATGAAGGGGGAGGGGGGGCCAACTGGTTCCACGTGGGATCTTGGTGTTCTGTTCCTCGCGAGACGCAGCTCTTCCCATGAAAGTTGGGCTGTTCCACTCCAGTCAGGATCAATAAGGCGAGTGTCATCAAGCGCCTGATTTGAATTTGCGGGGTGGTGGTGGTTGTGGTTGTGGGTGGGGGGGAGGACTCCGGTCTAATCCCCCAGTCAATTGGAGCACATTTCCAGCCATTCATTGCGCACTGCCAAATAGATATCCTGTCAGCGTCGCACACGGATGCTCGCAGACTGCCGAGCGGAAACTTGCCTCCAGTTCTGCGCGGCCGCTTTATTTTGGTTGCGAATATACACTTGGTAGGCGGCTGGATCAAAGGTCAAGTGTCATCCCTAGAAACATTGTAAAATAGATATTGTAGTGAAAAATACATAGAACATTGTTCACTTCAATGTCTCTACAAAAAAAAAAAAATTGGCTGCGTCCCCTGCCCGTGACATCACCCCGGACATCCGCCACTGAAAACACGCGGTGGACCCTACTGCGGGAGACGAACACGCCCCTTCTGACACGGAAGCTCTTTTCGAAGACCAGAACATCACACAACCGAGTGAAGTTACCGGGGCGATATTATCGTTTCGAGCCATATTCAGATGACGTGGGATCGCGATCGAACCGCCTCCCTGTCCGATCCTCTTCCGCGGCGGGGATGAGCCGACAAGGACGGCGGCTGGCTGCGACGGGCCGCCCCGGCCGACAAGGCGGACTGACGGGTCTTTGGGGGTCAGAATTCTAGCTGATAGACAGGTGTTCAAATACTTATGTGCAGCTCTATCGCAAATAAATCATTATAGAAGTCATACATTGTGGTTTCTGGATTTTCTTTTGAGATGATCTCTCTCACAGTGGACTTGCACCTACGCCGAATATTTCAGACCCTTCTATGTTTTCTCAGTGGGAGAACAGGGTGTTCAAATACTTATTTTCTTCAGTGTAAGTATGGGGCGTATATAGTATACTTGGATTTCATCCCCCCCGTGGTATTTCTTCCATGACAATCCAGATACGCCATTTTGCGATCGCGACGTCCTCGCCGTTCTGAGAGCGCCCACTGTGGCGAGATTTTCAGCGCGCGGACCCCCGCAGTCGGCTCGTTTTCAGTCGAGGCCGCCGTCATCAAAAGGAAAAGTCGCCCCCCACCCCCCGGGGAGGGCGCGGGCGGTCTGAATGTCACCGATCGCATCCGCAAACAAGGCAATCGAATGTCACGCAAATACACGGCGATGTGATTGCTGTTGGTACGGCCCGGTTTTCGCGGGCTTGTGTCCGAGGAGCGGTTGGGACGCCGTCGCGGATTGCGCCGACCCTATCTCGAGGGCTCGGATGGCTGCGTGGCGAGATCAGAGAGGGCTGTGCGGTGTGCGGAGGGGGGGGCGAGCCCACCGACTCCCACTCTGATGGAGGAAGGATTCGTGTTTGTGTGTATGTGTGTGTTTCGAGGCAAGATGACATAGCCCAAAGCCCCTCTGCGGTTGAGTCCAAATGATACAGACCACGGATGGTGAACGAGACACCCCCATCCGATATATCCACGCGCATTTTTTCAAAAGTTATGCAAAATAGTCGGTTTCTTAAAACTGACTTTACAGCAAGGTTGATTGTACCTGGCATTTGAATAATTTAAAAGATAAGACATTTTATTTTTAATGTGTTTTTTTGGGGTGGGCGGGTGGGGGGGGTGTTCCTTTTGTTCCCAAATCCCGTTAACGGACTAAAACCAATAATGTGCTAATCTGACTCTCATTATTCGAACTCCCCGTGACTTCAGCCGTAAGCCAATTATTTGCCAAGTAAAGATCTGAATCTTCTGTTATGGGTGGGTTCGGTAAAACGGGGGTGGGGGTCTGTGGGGTGGGGGGTGGGGGTCTGCAGAGTTTCATTAACCGAAAAAGACTGCAGAAAATGTGATGAATGTAAGTAAATAGAACATTTCAACTAATTAGTTGTGGGGTGCAAGTTATGGGAAAGAGTAGTGGAGGATAGACCCGGGACAGAAGTATCTGCGAGGAACAGGATAGTTTCATGCCAGGAAAGAGTACCACAAATGCAGTATTTGCCTCGAGGATCCTCGTGGAAAAGTACAGAGAAGGTCAGAAGGAGCTACATTGGGTCTTTGTAGACCGAGAGAAGGTTCGTGACAGAGTACCAAGAGAGGAACTGCGGTACCGCATGCCCGAGTCCGGTGTGGCGGAGAAATATGGTCGAAAAGTAGAGGCCACGTATGAGGGTAGCAGAACAGAGGTGAGGTGTGCCGTAGGTGTGTCAGAAGGATTTAAGGTGGGACTGCATCAGGGATCCGCGCTGAGCCCCTTCCTGTTTTCGGAGAAGACTGCAGAAAATGGGATGGATGGAAGTAAATAGAACCTTTCAACTAATTAGTTGTGGGCGAGACTCAGGACAGAAGTAAGTATCTGCGAGGAACAGGATAGTTTCATGCCAGGAAAGAGTACCACAAATGCAGTATTTGCCTCGAGGATCCTCGTGGAAAAGTACAGAGAAGGTCAGAAGGAGCTACATTGGGTCTTTGTAGACCGAGAGAAGGTTCGTGACAGAGTACCAAGAGAGGAACTGCGGTACCGCATGCCCGAGTCCGGTGTGGCGGAGAAATATGGTCGAAAAGTAGAGGCCACGTATGAGGGTAGCAGAACAGAGGTGAGGTGTGCCGTAGGTGTGTCAGAAGGATTTAAGGTGGGACTGCATCAGGGATCCGCGCTGAGCCCCTTCCTGTTTTCGGAGAAGACTGCAGAAAATGGGATGGATGGAAGTAAATAGAACCTTTCAACTAATTAGTTGTGGGCGAGACTCAGGACAGAAGTAAGTATCTGCGAGGAACAGGATGGTTTCATGCTGAGAAAGAGTACCACAGATACAGTATTTGCCTTGAGGATCCTCGTGGAAAAGTACAGAGAAGGTCAGAAGGAGCTACGTTGCGTTTTTGTAGACCTCGAGAAGGTTTTTGACAGAGTACCAAGAGAGTAACTGTGGTACTGCATGCGCGAGACTGGTGTGGCGAAGAAATATGGTAGAATGGTAAAGGGCATGTATGAGGGCAGCAGAACAGTGGTGAGATGTGCCATTGGCGGAGGTGGGACTGCATCAGGGTTCCGCGCTGAGCCCCTTCCTGTTTGCGGTAGTAATGGATAGGCTGACAGACGAGGTTAGACTGGAATCCACTTGGACTATGATGTTCGCAGATGATATTGTGATATGCAGTGAAAGCAGGGAGCACGCAGAGGAACAATTGGAAAGATGGAGACATGCACTGGAAAGGAGAGGAATGAAGATTAGCCGAAGTAAAACAGAATATATGTGCGTGAATGAGAAAAGTAGAGGGGGAAGAGTGAGGCTACAGGGAGAAGAGATAGCGAGGGTGGACGACTTCAAATACTTGGGGTCAACAATACAGACCAATGGAGAGTGTGGTCAGGAAGTGAAGAAACGGGTCCAAGCAGGTTGGAACAGCTGGCGAAAGGTGTCTGGTGTGTTATGTGACAGAAGAGTCTCCGCTAGGATGAAGGGCAAAGTTTATAAAACAGCGGTGAGGCCGGCCACGATGTACGGATTAGAGACGGTGGCGCTGAAGGAACAACAGGAACCAGAACCGGAGGGAGCAGAAATGAACAGACCTGGACTACTCAATAGGATAATTCACAAAAACTGCAGGATGTGACTGAAGGGAGATGGCGAGGGTGGGTGACTTCAAATACTTGGGGCACAACAATCCAGAGCAATAGTGAGTGTGGTAAGGAAGTGAAGAAACGGGTCCAAGCGGGGTGGAACAGTTGGCGGAAGGTGTCTGGTGTTCTATGTGACAAAAGCGTCTCCGCTAGCTCTGCTAACACATGATGTACGGATGAGAGACGGCGGCTCTGAAGAAACAACGGGAAGCGGATCTTGAGGTGGCACAAATGAAGATGTTGAGGTTCTTGCTCGGAGTTAGCAGGTTGGATAGGATTAGAAATGGGGCACAGATGAGGTTAGACTGGAATCTCCTTGGACCATGATGTTAGCAGATGATATTGTGATCTGCGGTGAAAGCAGGGAACAGGCGGAGGAACAGTTAGAAAGATGGAGTGCCGCTCCAGGGAGAAGAGATGGCGAGGGTGGATGACTTCAAATACTTGGCGTCAACAATACGGAGCAATTCTGAGTGCGGTAAGGAAGTGAAGAAACTGGTCCGAGCGGGGTGGAACAGTTGGCGGAAGGTGTCTGGTGTTCTATGTGACAGAAGAGACGCTTTTTAATAGAAAAGCTTTTGGAAACCAATCTGTATTGATAGTGGACTAGCTTGGCCACCTCTCGCTCGCTGTTACAGCTAGCCTCGACGCTAACGTCTCCCTTTCGGCTGCCATTGCTGGGCACCTGTTTTTTTTTTTTTTTTTTTAATCATCTCGATGGGATTGAAAAGTAAACGACGCCTGTAGGGGGAGCCCGGGAGCAAGAGGCGCGATATAGTGAGCGCGACGTGGGGCAAAACCGCAGCTCGAAGCTCTCCCTGGGAGCGCTATCTAAATCCTTCCCCAGGTTAATCCAACTCTGACCTCCTCCAGTTCTCACTGACCGATCGTATCGTCTTCTCCTCCTCGCGCCGCCCTTCCCTCCTTTTCGCTTGCAATCTGCGCCCCCGTCTAACTCTTCTATATTCTTTATCGCTTGCTGGTGCAGGTTTGAGCCTACCTCGATGTCTGTCCTCACCCCCGCGCCGGCAAAATGACCTTAAGGAGATTTTAAAGCCAGTTGGGCTGCGGCCGGATGCTCGGATAAAGTCCTTGTTTACCGCCACATCGAGCACTTTTTTTTAAGGGGGGGGGGGGAGTTCTTCCTGTTCCTGGTGTTTATTTGCGGGTAGGGATTTTTGAAGGAAAGTGAGGGGGAGTGGAAGTCATGGTGGAAAAAGGTGACTCCAAGTGTTCTTGTCTCCAAAGGAAGCCATCGCTGAGCATATCTCCAGCAGGGATACCCAGACTTCCCTTTCCCCAGCCGCTTCTTCCAGCTCTTCCGGAGGGATCCCGGGGTGTTCCCAAGCCAGCCGAGAGACGGAGTCTCTCCAGCGTGTCCTGGGTCGTCCCCGGCGTCTCTTACCGGTGGGACGTGCCCGGAACACCTCACCAGGGAGCCGTCCGGGAGGCGGCCTTGTCGGATTCCCCAGCCACTTCATCTGGCTCCTCTCAATACGGAGGAGCAGCGACTCGACACTGAGCCCCTCCCTGATGACCGAGCCTATCTCGTGGAAGAAACTAATTCCAGCTGCTTGTATCCGGGATCGAGTAGTCAGACTCCGCGTCATTCTGCCCGAAGAACCATCTGAATATTCAACATTAATTCCAGCCACAGGTTCAAATCTGCATGGAAGTATTCCTCCGTCTTCCCGATCAACCGATACTGCTATTTCTTCATCAGATGAGGATAAATCCGAGAACTCAGCGCTGGGCCTAAATGGTTTCCTATGCTATCGAGCCTTTGGTGCGGCACATTACACGTCACATCCGTGCACGTAAATCACGTTACATGACCTATCGATACACTGTTCATGCAAGCTGGCACTGGATTTCCCCTTTAAGGATTAGTTTTTGGGGTTATCTGGCGGTTCGACCCGAAACCAACATAACTTTGTCGTGTTTTTAAGCCGTAGTCAATGACTTTCTGCTCCGTGGTGGTCAGGAAAGCTGGTCCAGGCGAGCATTCGACGTAGTGACTCCTCGCGCGTTTAGAGTGGGGGTTCGGAGTCTTGTCCAGCGACGTTAGCCCTCCAACCGGTCCTCGTTTTGCCTGACTATTCCCGCCGGCGTGTTTTGGAACACGGGAGTCAATCTTTCACGGCGCCGTCACTTTTTGACGCTCCGGCTCAGTCAGCGCGAGAGGAATCGCCGCGCTCCCATTTCTCGTTCCGAGCAGACGGGGGCCGCAACGCCGGCGAAGCGCTGCGGAATTTCGTCGGCGGGGGACCGGGCAGGGTTTAAAAACCAGACCTGCTCTGTGATGAAGTCGCCACTCAAAACACACGCACGGTAAATGTCAGCCTCTTTTGATATTCTGATGGTTCGCCATGATTTTCTTCTCTTAAGTAGATGACGCATGATCCTTGCAAAAAAATGGAGTTGGGGGTTGGCGGCGGCGGCGAAGGGGCGGTGGGGGGGTCACTCCCGGCCACTTAGCAAGCCGGCATGTGCGTGCGATTTAAAACGAGAGGCGATCGCACGAGCTGCTGGAGAATCCCGAAACGGGAGAGTTCTCGGGCGCAAATGAGCAAAACAGCTTTAAAAATTAACTTTCGCTCCTCTTTCGATTCAATCCCGTAAAAAGCGGGGTTCTTGCGTAAGTACCGATTGCCTGTGATGTGGATGAGCGCCACGGGAGCCGCTGCTCATTTAAAGCCGAATAAGGACGCGGCAAGTCTTTCTGACTTCGTGCTTTGGGATGTATGATATAATTTTTTTTTGGGAGGGGGGGGGGTGTTCGTGGCACCTCAGGATTGACTTGAAAACAATCAGTGCGTCATCATCAGAGAACAAAAGTCAACACACCCCGCCGGGCAGCCGGGTTCCTAACCTCGTCTCCAAAACATCCAACTTTGGCTGTCCCTCTAACGAGCTCGTTTCTAATCCTATCCAACCTGTTGCAGCTTAGAAGCAACCCACAACTTCTTTTTCCTTCGGCTTGTCCTGTTAGGGCTCGCCACAGCCCTTCATCCTAGCGGAGACTCTTCTGTCACATAGAACACCAGACACCTTCCTCCGACTGTTCCACCCCGCTTGGAGCCGTTTCTTCACTTCCTTACTGCACTCACCGTTGCGCCGTATTGTTGACCCCAAGTATTTGAAGTCGTCCACCCTCGCCATCTCTTCTCCCTGAAGCTTCACTCCTCCTTCTCGCTAATCTTCATTCCTCTCCTTTCCGGTGCGTACCTCCATCTTTCTAGCCGTTCCTCCGCCTGTTCCCTGCTTTCACCGCAGATCACAATATCATCTGCGAACATTTTTGTCCAAGGGGATTCCAGTCTAACCTCGTCTGTCAGCCTATCCATTACTACCGCAAACAGGAAGGGGCTTAGTGCGGATCCCTGATGCAGTCCCACCTCCGCCTTAAATTCTTAAGTTCTGCTACCCTCATACATGCCCTGTACTATTCTATTCTATTCTCCGCCACATGGGACTTCCGCATGCGGTACCACAGTTCCTTGTACTTGGGACTCTGTCATAAACTTTCTCTAAGTCTACAAAGCCCCTTCTGACCTTCTCTGTTGCTCACAGATACTTAGTTCTGTCCTGAGTCTAGCCCACAACTAATTAGTTGAAAGGTTCTAGTTGCTTACATTCATCACATTTTCTGCACTGTTTTCCGCAAACAGGAAGGGGCTCAGAGCGGATCCCTGATGCAGTCCCACCTCCGCCTGCGGTTCTTCTGCCACATCTCTCCTTTTCACAACCATCTGTTTATTTCGAACGCCATAAGCGAGCATAGGCGGCGGAATTAACAGTCCAAATACGCGTTCTTCCAGGTCAGTCAAACGACGCCTAACGGTTTGATTAACAGTCCAAAGCGCCACACGACGCGTTCCTGGCCTTGTCTGTCACGCAACGCTGCAAGGACTTGCTTTGATTGTTTGGCCCAAAGCATGTCCATGCATATAAATAATGCAGGGAGTGACACGGTCGATGTATTTTTTTCTTCTTCTTCTTCTTCTTCAGAGACCGCCGTCTTTTTTAATTCTGACTTTATGACACGGCATGTTTTCACAATGCCACGCATGCATAATTTATCCGCCTTGTTAACATTCGCCGGTCAAAGGCTAACCTACTTTAAAAAAAAATTATTATTTTTTTTTGCATTCAATGCAGGTACTGTGTATTTTTCTCGTCCTAAATGTACATCAGAATTTGTACAACCCCCCCCCCCCCCCCCAACCCCCGACCCCCGAAGCCAGCTTCACATCGGAATGTAGAATCCAGTGGGCCAAAGCGAGCAATTCCTTGAAAATGAATGGAAAGGCCGTGAATCCGTTCTAGCCCTTCAAAGAATTTGTTTTAGGAAAGAGAAGAAAATCTCTCTACAGTATAAAATTCGAATATTAAATTGCATGTAATTTTTTGCGGCATGATTTTGTCCAATTCAATGGACGTCGTGACGGCGTTTGCCACCAGAGGGCGCTGTAAAGCGTAGAATTACTCTTCGTAGACTTGATCGTGAAAAAGAGACGAGTGCATCAATCCATCCAGCCGTTTTCTTCACCGCTTATCCTCACGAGGGTCGCGGGGACTGCTGGAGCTTATCCCGGCTGTGAACGGGCAGGAGGCGGGTGGGGTACACCCTGAACTGGTTGCCGACCAATCGCAGGGCACGTCGAGACAAAACAGCCGCACTCGCAATCACACCTAGGGGCAATTTAGACTCTCCACTTAATTTTGCATATTTTTTTTTGGGGGGGGGGGTGAATCTGGGAGGAAACCGGAGTGCCCGGAAGAAACCCACGCAGGCATGGGGAGAACATGTAAACTCCACGAAGGCGGGTCTGGGATTAAACCCGGGACCTTAGAACTGTGAGGCCAACGCTTTACCAGCTGAGCCCACCGTATCGCCCGAGTGCATCCAGTTTTTTTTTTTTAAATATTAGTCGTTGAATATCCATCCATCCATTCATTTTCTTCACCGCTTATCCTCACGATGGTCGCAGGGAGTGCTGGAGCCTATCCCGGCTGTCAACGGGCAGGGGGCGCGGAAAAACCCTGAACCGGTTTCCATCCAGTCGCAGGGCACATCGAGGCAAAACAGCCGCACTCGCAATCACACCCGAGTGTCCTGTCCAAAGGTGTCAGAACCAAGGCCTGGGGGCCAGATTTTGGCCCGCCGCATAATTTTATGTGGCCCGCGAAGGGCAAATCACGTTTTTTTGGGGATGTGGGAGGAAACCCGAGTGCCCGGAGAAAAGCCGCGCAGGCGCGGGAACTCTACGCAGGCGAGTCCGAGATTGAACCCGGGACCTCAGAACTGTGAGGCCAACGCTTTACCAGCTGAGCCCCCGTGCATGAATATCCATCCATTTTCTACACCGCTTATCCTCACGATGGTCGCAGGGAGTGCTGGAGCCTATCCCGGCTGTCAACGGGCAGGGGGCGCGGAAAAACCCTGAACCGGTTTCCATCCAGTCGCAGGGCACATCGAGGCAAAACAGCCGCACTCGCAATCACACCCGAGTGTCCAGTCCAAAGGTGTCAAAACCAAGGCCCGGGGGCCAGATTTCGGCCCGCCGCATGATTTTATGTGGCCCGCGAAGGGCAAATCACGTTTTTTGGGGATGTGAGAGGAAACCGGAGTAGGGACGGGGTGAACATACAAACTCCACGCAGGCGAGTCCAAAATTGAACCCGGGATTGACCTCGCATTTTCGCATTCCAGATTTTTTTTTTCCGTTTATTCCGGAACGCTACCGGAACACCGGCTCGGTACCGCGGTACTCCACGAACCGCAGTTTGACCGGTGTACCCTCCCAGAAGCGCGTCCGTGCGCTTTCGCCGGCGTGAAGAACGGGAACCAAAACATCGCCGGACATCCACGCGGGGAGCGCTCCAAAGTGTTCGACGCCGAGCTGATCTGCCGCGAACTCGATTCTCGCGTTTTCTTTCCCCCCCGTCTGTCACCGTCTCCCGTCTCCCCCCCCCCCCCAACTATTCCCTCGCCACTCGGTCCGGTTTACCCCCCACCCGGCTGTTCGTATTATCTCGTTGCATACCGCTGGATTCAAACCCCCCCCCCCCCCTCTGTCTCTCTTCATTCCTCCCCTTCTCTGGACGAGCGGCAGTGCCAGTGATTAGGAGGTGTTAGAAAGAATGGACGTGCTGTTCCCATGAAGCGCTCCGCGCTGTCAACACCGGCTTTGGTGCAATGGAATCGTAAAGGGAAAAAAAAAAAAAAAACACGGCGCATGAGTGTGTGGAAGGTGAGGTGGATGGGGGGGGGTCAATTAGGAGTGGTAGCACGCCAGCGCTATTGAGACACATGACTCTCTCGCCGACTACTGTAAAGTCAGTTTGCCCTTCAGATGAACTTTGGCTCACTTGAGTGCGGCGCAGATGAGATGGAGGGGGAAAAAAACGGGCAGAGGGCGGATGGGGGGGGGGGGGGATTGAAAAAGACTGCAAAACGACCGAGTGCTGGAATGAACACCTTGACCCTCACCTGCCAACCCCGCACCCCCACAAGGCCTCGAGATTCATGTGGGTGCATGGAGAGCAGC
Source organism: Syngnathoides biaculeatus (assembly GCF_019802595.1). NCBI lineage: Eukaryota > Metazoa > Chordata > Actinopteri > Syngnathiformes > Syngnathidae > Syngnathoides > Syngnathoides biaculeatus. The sequence continues at coordinate 1,461,512 of NC_084660.1, forward strand.
GGGGAAAAAAGTAGCATGCTAGCGGGCTGTCCCGAGTGACGGTAGACCACGAGGCTGGACCGTGCCAATCCACGGGTAGATTTGGCGTTATTCATTTGGAACAATACGCCTCGGCTCCGAATCACTCAATATTTAATATTTTAAAGCTTGAATTGTTTTTGAAATGTTGAATATTCTGATGTTTTTTGTGGCGGAGTGACGTGGAGTTTACTCGGAGGCCTACGTGCGATATATGTTCATAAACAAAGGCCCTTCGGGTGGTCCGGGACGGCAGACGCAGATGGTTCTTCGGACGGGAATGACGCGGAATCTGACGAGCGAGCTCCGGTGGCGGGGCCGGGAGTCGAGCTTTCAGGTGGCGGAGGCCTTTAGCCGAGATCCGGTGGTAGCAGAGGCCTTTAGCCTAGCTTTGGCGTCCGGGGCTAAAGCCGTGCGCTGCCACTGAAAGCGGACCACGAGCTACGGCGGCGTGCCGCGAGCCGAGCTTTGACGTCCGGGGAGGACTTGAGCCGAGCTTCGGTGGCGGCGGAGGCCTTGAGCCGAGCTTCCACGTCCGGGGAGGACTTGAGCCGAGGTTCGGTGGCGGCGGAGGCCTTTAGCCTAGCTTCGGTGTCCGGGGAGGACTTGAGCCGAGCTTTGGTGCCAACGGAGGCCTTTAGCCTAGCTTCGACGTCCGGGGAGGACTTGAGCCGAGCTTCAGTGGCGGCGGAGGCCTTTAGCTGAGCTTCGGCGTCCGGGGCCAGCAGCCTCCGCCGCCTGGAAGCTCGGCTCGTGGCCCGCCGCCGCCCTCTCCGTTACCCCTGGACGGGTAAGGTGGTTCCAGGCCGCGGAGCCTGAAACAAGGCTAAAGGCCTCCGCTGCCACTGAAAGCGGGCCACGAGCTACGGCGGCGTGCCGCGAGCCGAGCTTTGACGTCCGGGGAGGACTTGAGCCGAGGTTCGGTGGCGGCGGAGGCCTTTAGCCTAGCTTCGGTGTCCGGGGAGGACTTGAGCCGAGCTTTGGTGCCAACGGAGGCCTTTAGCCTAGCTTCGACGTCCGGGGAGGACTTGAGCCGAGCTTCAGTGGCGGCGGAGGCCTTTAGCTGAGCTTCGGCGTCCGGGGCCAGCAGCCTCCGCCGCCTGGAAGCTCGGCTCGTGGCCCGCCGCCGCCCTCTCCGTTACCCCTGGACGGGTAAGGTGGTTCCAGGCCGCGGAGCCTGAAACAAGGCTAAAGGCCTCCGCTGCCACTGAAAGCGGGCCACGAGCTACGGCGGCGTGCCGCGAGCCGAGCTTTGACGTCCGGGGAGGACTTGAGCCGAGGTTCGGTGGCGGCGGAGGCCTTTAGCCTAGCTTCGGTGTCCGGGGAGGACTTGAGCCGAGGTTCGGTGGCGGCGGAGGCCTTTAGCCTAGCTTCGGTGTCCGGGGAGGACTTGAGCCGAGGTTCGGTGGCGGCGGAGGCCTTGAGCCGAGCTTCCACGTCCGGGGCTAACGGCCTCCGCCGCCACCGGACCTCGGCTCGTGGCCGCCGCCGGAGCTCGCTCGTCAGGACCAAACATTAACAGCACAGCTGCGTTTTACATAAATGTATCGCAATTACAGAACATCTGACCGCAAAATGTCACTCGTCTCGGCGGCAATACATTTTTTTTTTTCCGGAAAATCGATTTCAAGAATGTGTTCAATGTACAAATACATGTTCAAATATTTTCAATTAAAATGTCACTAATCTATGATAATGCAGTAGTATAAAGTAAAGTAATATTTACAGCTAAATACAGTGGATCCATGCATACTTTCTGTTCAGCAAGTATTTGTTATTATTAAATTAATTAAAATTATGTAATTATTCAATAAAATATTAAATAATTATAATATTACATTATATATTAATTTATTTTTAATTTGAGCAAATTATTTAAAAAGTAATTTTTGTTATTGTTAGTTGTTAATGTTATTAATTGTAGGAAGCGACCCCAAAAAGACTTGTTTAAGAATTCTTTGAGTTTCATAGTTTAGACAGGGACCGGTCTGAAGTGTGTTTGGTCCTCTGTCGTGCCCGGAACACTTCACAAGGGAGGCATCCGGATCAGTGCGGCAGTGGTGGGTCATATTGTGGCTCAAATTAGAATTTTAGTTTCGGCTCAACTAAACTGGCCGACGGAACACGTTTTTGAGTGAACTGAGATCAATCCGTTTTCTACCGGTTCTCTGGATCGGCGTCGCGGGGGAAGTCGCTTCAGCAGGGGGTACCCGGACTTCCCTTTTCCCCCCAGCCACTTCTTCTTCTGTAGTTTTTGTTCATGAACTCCGAATCAATCCAATGAAAGACAGGATGTTTTTCTGTTGGTACTGTCATGAACCAAGACCCCCCCACCCCCCACACACATCAGTCGTTCTCGCAGCCAAGTTTGAGGAACCCAGCTCAGGTCTTGGCCAATCACGTTTTATTCCAAAATCAGCGCCGTTTTGTTCGCCCGGGCAGCGGATCGGCCGTGGAACCCGAAGTCCACGACGCCTGTCTGAACTTCAACTCCCAGCAGCTGAATTGCGCTTGTCGCTAATCTGGCATCGGAAGTCGGCGGTCCGGCGCCGCGGCTTATTGTTCTCGTCCCCCTACCCCCCCCCCCTTAGCGCCTCGCCAAAATAAACCGAGGCCGTAAACGCTTGCATTGTTCCTCCGACTAATTACAAGGCAGTCGGCGCTCAACCTTCGTTTAATAGCGACAGGAATAACAGCGAGATAGAGAATCGCGGCGCTCGTTTGGAAAACACGGGCGATACAATAGGGAGTTAATTAGGACATAAGAGCGAGGAATTGGTGGGGGGGGGTAGTCGGTGGCTGGGTGGGGGGGATTAAAAGAAAAGGCACACATCAAATCCAGCCGCTAGCTCGACTGTGCGGCGTGAAAAAGGTCAACCAGTGAAGGCTCGGAGGCCATTTTGACACTTTGGACAGACCGATAACTCTTGTTCCCGGAAGAGAATCCCGTCGTCACCGCCCTGATAGGCTTTCCCTCGATGCTTCTATTTGATTGAAAACGGGCCCTGGTGTGATGCAGAGACCCCCTTGAAATTGCTTTGATTTGTCCTTCTTGTTAATTTTTGGGGTAAAACTCTTTGTGAGGACGGAAAAAAATTGACACGCTTGGTCTGGCTGCGGGCATGACAACCGAAACCCCACCCCCCACACCCCCACCTCGGCTCTGTAGCGGGCACCTGGATTTTTTTTTTGGGGGGGGGGGGGACATGGAACCTCCCAAATTCAGTCGAATTTTCAGTGAAGAAAATAAGTATTTGAACACCCTGCTATATTGCGAGTTCTCCCACTTGGAAATCATGGAGGGGGTCTGAAATTTTCATCGTCGGTGCACGTCCACTGCTAGAGATATAATTCAGAAATCACAATGTATGATATTTTTAATGTTTTATTTGTGTGATACAGCTGCAAATAAGTATTTGAACACCTGTCTATCGGCAAGAATTCTGACCCTCAAAGACCCGTTAGTCCGCCTTTAAAAGTCCACCTGTATGATCCAGAATCAGATGCACCTGTGTGAGGTCGTTAGCTGCATAAAGACACATACCCACCCCGTCCAATCTGTAAGACCCCAACTTGTAACGTGACCAAGACCAAAAAGCTGTCCAAAGACACCAGAGACTAAATCGTATTTGAACACCTGTCTATCAGCTGGAATTCTGACCCTCAAAGACCTGTTAGTCCGGCTTTAAAAGTCCAACCCTGCTCCATGTATTATCCTGAATCAGATGCACCTGGTGAGGTCGTTAGCTCCATGAAGACACCTGTCCAAACCGTACAATTAGTAAGACTCCAACTCGTAACATGGCCAAGACCAAAGAGCTGACCAAAGACACCAGACCTCCAGTTCTACTTCCCGTTGTCTCTTCAGCGCCACCGTCTCTAATCCCTCCATCATGGCCGGCCTCACCACTGTTTTATAAACTTTGCCCTTCATCCAAGCGGAGACTCTTCTGTCACATAGAACATCAGACACCTTCCACCAACTGTTCCAGCCCCGCTTGGACCCCTGAGAAAATAGAAGAAGCTAAACATGACGGAGTGGACCCCCGTGCGAGATATCACCTCGTGGGGTCTCAGCGATCCTTACAAAGGTGAGGAATCAGCCCAGGACTACACGACAAGACTTGGTCAATGACCTGAAAGGAACCTGGACCACCGTTTCCAAGGTGACTGTTGGGAATACACTAAGACGTCATGGTTTGAAATCATGCGTGGCACGGAAGGTTCCCCTGCTTAAACCGGCACATGTCAAAGCCGGTCTTAAGTTTGCCAATGATCCTTTGGATGATACAGAGAAGTCACGGGAGAAAATGTTGTGATCAGATGAGACCAAAATGGAACTTTCTGGTCATAAATCCACAAACCATGTTTGGAGGAAGACCAATGATGAGTTCCATTCTAAGAACACCGTCCCTACTGTGAAGCATGGGGGTGGGTAGAATCATTCTGGGGGTGTTTGTCTGTACATGGAACAGGACGACTGCAACGTATTAAGGAGATTTTGGGGAAGAACCTCTTTCCCTCGGTCAGAACATTTAAGATGGGTCGTGGCTGGGTCTTTCGACATGACAATGACCCGAAGCGCACAGCCGGGAAAACCAAGGAGTGGCTCCGTAAGAAGCATATCAAGGTTCTGGCGTGGCCTAGCCAGTCTCCAGAACTAAACCCAACAAGAAAAATCTTTGGAGGGAGCTGAAACTCCCGTGTTTCTCAGCGACAGCCCAGAAACCAGTCTGATCTACAGAAGATCTATGCGGAGGAGTGGGCCAAAATCCCTCCTGCAGTGTGTGCAAACCTGGTGAACAACTACAGGAAACGTTTGACCTCTGTAAATTGCAAACAAAGGCTGCTGTACCAAATATTTACATTGTTTTTCTCAGGTGTTCATATACTTATTTGCAGCCAAATACGTATTTTCTTCACTGGAGTTTGTGACGGGCAGGTCTATTGTGAGGTGACCCACCAAAACAAAACAAGCCTCAAGAACCCATGCCTCAAAATGCAAACCGATTCTGCCATTTTAATCCGACGCCACAGTTTTCGGCTGTTTAGACAGGTCCAGCAGTTCTTCGAAGGTCTAGAGAATGTGTTCTAGTGTTCTTGTTCCTCCTAAAATTTAACCATAGAGAGTTACTCAAGATTCACCTATTGGCGCATTGACAGTTTATCTCCACTTATTCAAGATTTTTTTGGGGGGGTTTTCGCAATTCAGGGTCCTGGTCCAGTCCTTTATCCGCTGCACCGCAAAGGACTTGAGTTGTCAGCGCACGGCGGCAAAAAACAAAACAAAACTGCCGATTTGCTGTAAAACTCCACGAGAGCAGAGGCAGTTTTTGCTCAGCGCCACGAGAATCCCGATAAGGAGATCTCGCCGATCTTCTCTCGTTCCGATCCGTCTCGGAATTGATCCGTCGGTCTTCCTAGTGGGTGTTTTTTTTTAAATCAATTATTCAAGCCGTGTTTGCCCAATTAAAAGCGGGCGCACTGCAGGGCGGCTTTTGCTTTTTTCGCCTCGGGCGTTCCTCCCCGCCGGAGCGGACCTCCCGAAAATCCGAGAATCGCTCCCCCACAACCCAGTCCGCGTCTCTCGTGTGTGATATTTTGGCCGTGCCGTGACATTTTAGCGGGCGCACCTCCCAAGGCCTGTATTTACAGCAGCTGGCCGGCGGCGCGGGCGGCAAGACACCCCGACCGGGCATGTCTGACATTCTCATGCGCGGCACCCGCGGGAAAAAAAAAACAAAAAAAAGGGGGCGGCTCGAGTTTCAAAACCCCGGAGAACAGAACACTCGGCTGGTCACGTTTGACGCTGTTGTAAAACAATCCCATAAAACCTTTGACCACATAAAAGCTCACGTAAATATTAATGTATCTCCGCGGTACGCTGATTAATACAAATGTCCGTGCGCATAAAACGGCTTTTAATTACGGCGCGTCACCTTTTGTTGACGCGAGACCGGGCGCCACCTTCCTGTTTGCTAGCGCTGGATGACGACCGGCAGAATTTTTGGTTTTGGTTCAACGAAACTGGCCGACAGAACACATTTTTGAGTAAACTGAGATAAATCCGTTTTCTACGGGTTCTCTGGATCGGGTCGCGGGTGATATCCACACTTCCCATTCCCAAGCCACTTGTTCCACCTCCTCTGGACGGATCCCGAGGAGTTCCCAGGCCAGCTGTTAGACGTGGTCTCTCCAGCGTGTCCTGGGACGTCCCCGAGGTCTCTTTCCGGTGGGACATGCCCGGAACACTTCACAAGGGAGGCGTCCGGATCGGTGTGGTGGTGGTGTTGTGGTGGGTCATATTGTTGCTAGAATTAGAATTTTAGTTTCGGTTCAACTAAACTGACCGACGGAGCACAATTTTTGAGTAAACTGAGTTCAATCCGTTTTCTACCGCTTCTCTGGGTCGGGTCGCGGGGGATACCCAGACTTCCCTTACCCAGCCACTTCTTCTACTCTTCTGGACAGATCCCAAGGAGTTCCCAGACCACCTGATAGACGTGGTCTCTCCGGCGTGTCCTGGGAAGTCCCCGGGGTCACTTTCAGGCAGGACGTGCCCAGAACACTTCACAAGGGAGGCGTCCGGATCGGTGTGGTGGTGGGTGATATTGTTGCTAGAATTAGAATTTGAGTTTTGGTTCAACTAAACTGGCTGACGGAACACAATTTTTGAGTAAACTGAGATCAATCCGTTTTCTACCGCTTCTCTGGGTCGGGTCGCGGGTGATACCCACACTTCCTTTTCCCCAGCCACTTCTTCCACCTCCTCCGTAGGGATCCCAAGGAGTTCCCAGGGCAGCCGATAGACGGTCTCTCCGGCGTGTCCTGGGACATCCCCCGGGATCTCTTTCCGGTGGAACGTGCCCGGAACACTTCACAAGGGAGGCGTCCGGATTGGTCCGATGGTGGTGTTGTGGTAGGTCGTATTGTTGCTAGAATTATAGTTTTGGTTTCGGTTCAACTAAACCGACGGAACACGTTTTTGAGTAAACCGAGATCAATCAATTTTCTACCACGTCTCTGGGTCGGGTCGCAGGGGGAGTGGCTTCAGCAGGGATACCCAGACTTCCCTTTCCCCAGCCACTTCTTCTACTCTTCCGGACGGATCCAGAGGAGTTCCCAGGCCACCTGATAGACGTGGTCTCTCCGGCGTGTCCTGGGACGTCCCCGGGGTCTCTTTCAGGCGGGACGTGCCCGGAACACTTCACAAGGGAGGCGTCCGGATCGGTGTGATGGTGGGGTTGTGGTGGGTCATATTTGAAAACATTGTGACGCAACGTCCGGCTCAGGAAGCACTGACGTAGTGGCTCACGTAATTTGACACTTGCGGTTTATGGTGTGCGGTACTTGACTTTGGTCTACGACTGCCGGCGTGGAGTAAGAGAGATTTGCCGCATCCCTATCGCGGTCACCATTGATTCCACGTTTGCGCGATGATATTTCTGCTGTGACGGGCGAGGAAAGATGAGGAGGAAGAGGAGGAGAAGGTGGAAGGAACGCTTGCCCCCCCCCCACCACCCCCACCCCTGTGCCCTCGTCCAATTGGCTGCCGCTCCTCCACCTCCACACCGGCTACGGTGTTTGCACGGGCCCGCTTCCAGCGAAGTCCGGGGGAGATTGCCAAACAAAACCGGTTAGCCAATAACCCCGCGAGACTCGAGGCCCGCTGTGGACTCCGGACCAGCCGCGAGCACGTCATGACTCGGGATAAATGAGCAACATAAACAGTCCCCCCCACCTTTTTTTTTTTTTTTGGGGGGGGGGTTTGAAACAAATGTCTTATTATTGGGAATATACTGTGACAATTGCGACGCGTTCATTAGCATTCGCGCGCTACGTCCTGCGGTGCCCCAAATTGCTACAAAGTCCTCCACAGGAGATTTAATTACATGCACTTTTTTTGTGTGTGTTGAAGCTAATTACTAGCGCATGTTCGCCCACCGTGGGTGAATGCGCTGTAAATGATAAATGACTAATTGCTAACACCCCCCCCTCCCCCTCGAACCCCCAAAACCCCACCCCCACCCCGCCCCCAATCCGTCTCCCTCCTCTCAGGCCGCTCAATGACTCCACCAGCCCGTCTACCGGTCGGCTAGACGATCCTTCCTGACGCGCGGTAATAAGTAACCTTTGGTGGTCAAGGGGGGTCAAGAACCTGTTTGTGTTGGATAAACTCAACGCAAAAGGTTAATAACTGATAAGGCCGATGCAGTCCTCGGAGTCCTTTCGGAAGGGACCTGACGTCTCGCTTAGCAAAAACAGGCCCGCAGCATTCGGCTTCGCCGCCAAATGGAGCGCGGCGAGGAATCCGCGGCAATACGCGGCCAACGGTACCTGATGAAGATGGCTTTGGTTTTCGTTTTTTTTTTTTTTTTTTGGTGAGAAGGGAAACGGTTTCTCTCGGGTATGTCTAAAAAAAAAATATATATATATATATATGGAATGAATTTAGGAGGATGGTGCGGGTCCAAGCGTTCTATGCGACGGAAGAGTTTCCGCTCGGATGAAGAGCAAAGTTTATAAAACAGTGGTGAGGCCGGACATGATGGACTGATCGGAGACGGTGGCGCTGAAGGGACAACAGGAAGTAGAACTGGAGGTCGGGTGTCGTGGGACAGCTCTTTGGTCTTGGCCACGTTACAAGTTGGGGTCTTACTGATTGTACGGGTTGGACAAGGGTCTTCATGCAGTTAACGACCTCACACAGGTGGAACTGATTCAGGATAATTCAAGTGGACTTTTAAAGGCGGACTAACAGGTCTTTCAGGGTCAGAATTCTAGCTGATCGACAGGTGTTCAAATACCATTTCGTCTCTGGTGTCTTTGGACAGCTTTTTGGTCTTGACCACGTTACAAGTTGGGGTTTTACTGATTGTACGGGTTGGGCAGGTGTCTTCATGCAGTTAACGACCTCACGCAGGTGCAACTGATTCAGGATAATTCAAGTGGACTTTTAAAGGCGGACTAACGGGTCTTTGAGGGTCAGAATTCTAGCTGATGGCCAGGTGTTCAAATACGATTTAGTCTCTGGTGTCGTTGGACAGGTCTTTGGTCTTGGCCATGTTACGAGTTGGAGTCTTACTAATTGTACGGGTTGGACAGGTGTCTTCATGGAGCTAACGACCTCACACAGGTGCATCTGATTCAGGATCATACATGGTGAGGAGGTGGACTTTTAAAGGCGGACTAACAGGTCTTTCAGGGTCAGAATTCTAGCTGATCGACAGGTGTTCAAATACCATTTCGTCTCTGGTGTCTTTGGACAGCTTTTTGGTCTTGACCACGTTACAAGTTGGGGTTTTACTGATTGTACGGGTTGGGCAGGTGTCTTCATGCAGTTAACGACCTCACGCAGGTGCAACTGATTCAGGATAATTCAAGTGGACTTTTAAAGGCGGACTAACGGGTCTTTGAGGGTCAGAATTCTAGCTGATGGACAGGTGTTCAAATACGATTTAGTCTCTGGTGTCGTTGGACAGGTCTTTGGTCTTGGCCATGTTACGAGTTGGAGTCTTACTAATTGTACGGGTTGGACAGGTGTCTTCATGGAGCTAACGACCTCACACAGGTGCATCTGATTCAGGATCATACATGGTGAGGAGGTGGACTTTTAAAGGCGGACTAACAGGTCTTTCAGGGTCAGAATTCTAGCTGATCGACAGGTGTTCAAATACCATTTCGTCTCTGGTGTCTTTGGACAGCTTTTTGGTCTTGACCACGTTACAAGTTGGGGTTTTACTGATTGTACGGGTTGGGCAGGTGTCTTCATGCAGTTAACGACCTCACGCAGGTGCAACTGATTCAGGATCATTCAAGTGGACTTTTAAAGGCGGACTAACGGGTCTTTGAGGGTCAGAATTCTAGCTGATGGACAGGTGTTCAAATACGATTTAGTCTCTGGTGTCGTTGGACAGGTCTTTGGTCTTGGCCATGTTACGAGTTGGAGTCTTACTAATTGTACGGGTTGGACAGGTGTCTTCATGGAGCTAACGACCTCACACAGGTGCATCTGATTCAGGATCATACATGGTGTGGAGGTGGACTTTTAAAGGCGGACTAACAGGTCTTTCAGGGTCAGAATTCTAGCTGATCGACAGGTGTTCAAATACCATTTCGTCTCTGGTGTCTTTGGACAGCTTTTTGGTCTTGACCACGTTACAAGTTGGGGTTTTACTGATTGTACGGGTTGGGCAGGTGTCTTCATGCAGTTAACGACCTCACGCAGGTGCAACTGATTCAGGATAATTCAAGTGGACTTTTAAAGGCGGACTAACGGGTCTTTGAGGGTCAGAATTCTAGCTGATGGCCAGGTGTTCAAATATGATTTAGTCTCTGGTGTCTTTGAACAGGTCTTTGGTCTCGGCCATGTTACACGTTGGAGTCTTACTGATTGTACGGGTTGGACAGGTGTCTTCATGGAGCTAACGACCTCACACAGGTGCGTCTGATTAGAGACCAAACTGAGGTGGTCTGGACATGTCCGGAGCTGCCGGGCAAAAGAGCGAGAGGAAGACCAAAGAAAAGGCTGATGGATGTTGCGAGGGAGGACATGAAGATGCACAAGATAGGCTTAGATGGAAAAAGACGGGACAAGCCGAAAGGAAAAGAAGAAGACTGATGGTGCGGGCGGCGTGGGATCGATTCCCGCTCAGTGATGGTTGTCGATGTCTGCCCTGCGACTTCCTGGCCACCAGTTCTGGGCGTAGTCCGCTTTTCGCCCGAAGCTAGCTAGGATAGGCTCCAGCTTTCCCCGCAGGCCTCGTGAGGATAAGCGGCTCGGATAACGAATTTGGCAAAATTAGGTCCGGGGGCTGGTCCGTGTATTTTCAACGTTGAACCGATCTCGGTTCCGCGTTCGCACGCCACTTTTTCAGGCGCGTCAAAAATGTACCCCGGCGCACGTCGGCAGCGGGATTAGAACCGCGTCGGTTCTGCGTGCCTGGGCGGGAGGGCGCAGCGCGCGTCAAAGACTTGAATATGCATTGGTCGGGACTACGAAGAGAGCAAATTCTATCGCTGTCATGTCTAATAATAGCTCAATTAGCATAGCCTTCGGGGCCGTATCCGTAGGGGGGGCCGGGGGGGGGGGGGGGGGATCCGCGTCGGCATGTGCCGTGTGATAAAGACTCGGTACAAACAGGACGGTACTCCGGCGGGCCCGCCGACACGCTCACGTGCTTCTGAGATCTCCTGGCGTGTGGAGTTTTTTTTTTTTTTTTTTCAGGACAATGGCAGCACTGTTAGCGGGGGAGGGGAGGGGGTTTTTGGGGGGTGGGGGGTCTTACTGGATTCAGATGAAAAGCAAAGGGGCAAACCGCGCCGAGGATCTGATGAATCGAGCTCAACCCGGAGCTTATCCGCTCGGGGCCACCGAAACCGCTTTTGTCACATAAGGAGATGCCCCCCCCCCCACAACCACCCCCCCCAACCGTCCTGATGGAGTACTTTTCGAGGCCGCCACCTTCTTCGAACAAATCAATACGGCCGTAGTTTAGCCGTTCATGGGAAAGATTACAGAGAAATGGCTATTAAGGGTTTAGCCTCTATCGCTTCTCCCATCTCAAAGCCACTTACAGGGCGGCGGCGGCGGCGGGTCGGGATTCGGGACCCCCGGTGCGCTGTGTCACGCCGCAGATGCGCTTTGGACTCTGATTCTGACGGGGGCGGTCGAAAATGGACAAGGGCAAGGAAAGAAAAGAAAGCCGTTCGAGGAAATTGTCTCCTCACTCGGATCGGACTTTTCTCCCGAGTCACGGGACGCGCTTAAGTGAACGCGCAGCGAAAGTCCGAGAACCAGCCGCACGAAGGGCTCCTCGTCAAAAATGTTGGCAATCATTCCATTTTACGCTTCACGCTGAATTCCGGCAGAGACAACGAGCCGCTTGTCCTCACAAGGGTCGCGGGGAATGCTTGGAGCCTTATCCCGGCGGGCAACGGGCAGGAGGTCGGGGTAACGCCCCTGAACCGGTCGCCGGCTGATCGCGGGACGCGTCGAGACAAACGGCCGCAGTCACGATCACACCTGGGGGCAATTTACAGCGTCCGATTAATGTTGCAAGTTTTTTGGGACGCGGGAGGAAACCGGAGTGCCCGGGGAAAACCGGCCAAGTCACGGGGGGCAGAAGATGGAAAACTCCACAGAGGCGGGCCCCCCGGGATTGAAACCCGGGACCTCAGAACCGTGAGGCCAACGCTTTACCAGCTGAGCCCGCCGTGCCGCCCGATCTTGTACAATTATCAATAAATTAGCAAATGGATGAGTCCTGAATCAAAGAACCGGAACCCTGATCCCCCCCCCCCTCCCCCCTCCCGGCACATATTTTGAACCGCACAGGAAATTGATGCAATACCAGTGACAAAAATGTGAGAGTAGCTTGCATCGGGTCTCGTAAATAGAAACCCAGAATGAGTCCTCATTAGGGCCTAAAAACTCCAAAAACCAAGGTGTCAAACTTGAGGCCCGGGGGCTATATCCGGCCCGCCACCTGATTTTATGTGGCCCGCGCAGAGTGTCTATTTCAATTATTCTTGTAAAAAATTTGTACAAAAATTTCAGATTTGAGATATTCCAAGAATTTTTTTTGTGTTACCAAACGTGAATACAGTAGAGCCTCGGTTCTCGACCACAACCCGTTCTAGAAGGCGGTTCGAAAGCCGATTTGTTCGAAAACCGAATCAACTGCCGCGCGAGTTATGTTATTTATTTATTTTTTTCGGGGGGTTCGTCGTTCGCCGGTGGGTCACCTGGTCGGGCCGCGCGGGTTTTTCCGGCTGGGTGGGAATTCACGACAAAGCGCGCCGCGGGTCAGTCGGTCTTGCCGCGCGCGTTGGGTTATTTCCGGGTTTTGTTGGGGGGGGGGGCGTTCGAGTACCGTCATGTTTAGCTTCTCCCGTTTTCTCATGATCTCTCCAACAGTGGACCCTTTTTCACAAAGCCGTGTGGAGTTTTGTCTCTGCTGTCTTTGGACGGCTCTTTGGTCTTGGCCGTGTTGCAAGTTTGAGTCTCACTGATTGTATGGGGTGCACAGCTGTCGTGATGCAGCTAACGACCTCACACAGCTGCATCTGATTCTGGATAATCCACGGATTTTTAGAGGCGGACTAACGGGCCTTCGAGGGAGAACTCGTCACACAGCAGGGCGTTCAAATACTTATTTCCTTCACTCCGTCTATCTTAGCGTCGTAGCGGTTCGCTCTCCACATTCATCCGAGCCATCAGCCCCGATCGAACGACGCGCCCTCGACAACGGACGGAACCGAATGCAAATTGCGGTCGAAGTTCCGCGTTGTTCGCCGGGTCGACGGCTTCTCCCGATTCCGGTTTCCAAACGGTTCCGTCTCGCGGTTCATCAGCCCTTGACGTCGTCCGGGCGCGACTTATTCGACGGCCCGCGGCGCTCGATTTCAAGTGATCGCATGCTAATGCTAATGCTAATGCTAATGCTAATGGTATTCCCCACCCTGACGGTGGCATTTTGGGACGTAAAGCGCACACGCGGAGGGTTTCTGCGGACGCACGGCAAGAGAATACCGTGACGCGAATGCAATAGGGGCGCCCCCCCCCCCCCCCCCGGCCTCACCCAAAGTCCACCTGACTGGCCCGCCGTGATTATTTCGACAATAACGTTCCATACCTCTCTCATCCGGCAATATAGCGCAAGACTACGGAAAATTGTGCCCTGGAGCGTTACACCCCGCTAGTGTTACGGCGCCGCCGTTTAAGGCTTGGTGTGGGAGACTTTTATTGGCAGTTTCACAAGGAAAGTGAAAGAATATCATATTTTTTTTGTGTGTGTGTGGGGGGGGGGTTGCAGGAGGTAGGGGGAGGGTTGGGGTGACCCGGCGAGTGGCTATGATATTGCCGGATTTAACACGACATCCAGGATGCCGGATTTTTCCTTCAAAGTGGACGTGCGGGAGTTTTTCGGCCTCGAAATCCAACCCGTTTTCTTCGCCGCTTATCCTCACGAGGGTCGCGAGCCTATCCCGGCCGTGAACGGGTGCACCCCGAACTGGTCGCCGGTCAATCGCAGGGCACGGTCAACGGGCAGGAGGCGTGGGAAAACCCTGAACCGGTTTCCACCCGGTCGCAGGGCACCTCGAGACAAAACGGACGCGCTCGCAATCACACCTGGGGCCAATTTAGAGTGCACAGGTGTCAAACCCAAGGCCCGGGGGCCAGATTCGGCCCGACCACATGATTTCATGTGGCCTGCGAAGGGCAAATCACGTTTTCAGGGACGCGGGAGGAAACCGGACTGGCCGGAGAAACATGCAAACTCCACGCAGGCGGGTCCGAGATTGAACCCGGGACCTCAGAACTGTGAGGCCAACGCTTTCCAGCTGAGCCGCCGTGCATGAATATCCCTTCATTTTCTACGCCGCTTATCCTCAAGAGGGTCACGGGGAGTGCTGGAGCCTGTCCCAGCTGTCAACGGGCAGGAGGCGCGGGAAAACCCCGAACCGGTTTCCACCCGTTCGCTGGGCACCTCGAGACAAAACGGACGCGCTCGCAATCACACCTGGGGCCAATTTAGAGTGCATAGGTGTCAAACCCAAGGCCCGGGGGCCAGATCCGGCCCAACCACATGATTTTATGTGGCAAATCACGTTTTTGGAGATGCGGGGGGAAATCGGAGTGCCTGGAGGAAACCCCCGCATGCAAACTCCACGCAGGCGGGTCCGGGATTCGAACCGGGGACCACCTCTCAATCCCCTTATTTGGAAGAATCTTGTTTGTTTTCCCGAATTATTGTTCTCCCTCGGTTTTGAAAGTGTGAACCGTGCCACCCCCGTCGGCGGTTCAGTCCGTCGCCGAAGCGAGGGTCGGTTCAGTTTCACTCTTGCCCTTCTTTCCACAACGAGCCGCATTGTTTCGCCCGTTTGCCCCCATCAGGACAGCTGCCTGGTCCCAGAAGGTGTGAAATATGGGATACATTTTATAGCACATTAGCCTCTTTTTCAGGGGGAGGGGGGGAGCAAGAACGCGAGCTCCCAGAGCCAGAAGGCCCCAAAAACCAGAAGTCAGGCAAGCTATTTAAAAGGCTCTCGGAATCATCTCGTCGATGGCCTCTCATTGACCAGTTTTCTTAATTGATCGAGGGAGAGGCGAGCTAATATTTGTCATTTTGACACATCCATTACGGCAAGCGGAGCCCCGTCCGCCGGAGCTTCAGGAGCGTCGATAAACGAGAATGGATTTCGGGTGACGGTGACGAGCGTCTGAGGACCTTTCGTCTCGTAATGGGATTGTTTTTGAAACGGGGAGAGTCCACTCGCGGCGGCCCCCGCCCCGCTTTGCGGATGAAAGCGCAGGGGAGCGGTTTGTACGGTGGGAGGTATTCAAAACGCCTGACATTTCGCGATGACATTCAGGTATTTACTGGTTGACTAACTTCCGGGGGGGGGGGGGGTGTCACGTTCTATTTGAGATACAAAACAGTCAGAGTCCTTTTAAAATCGGCAGAACGCGATTTTATTGTCAGTCTTGTGGCCGAGCGGAGACAGCGTCAGGATTTGCGCCCGTGCAGACTCAATTATTCCGGTTCACTGGATGGACGTTTTTGAACAGGGATGAGGAGTTTTTAAAGGGGAACTCCGGTGTTTTGCATGAACTGTGTATCAATAGGTCGGAGGAATACTTCCGTAAAGACTTGAACCTGTGGCTGGAATTAATGTTGAATATTCGGATGGTTCTTCTTTGGCTGAGCTTCGGTGGTGGCGGAGGCCTTTAGCCTAGCTTTGACGGAACAAGTGGAGGCCGTTAGTCCCGGACGCCAGAGCTAGGCTAAAGGACTCCGCCACCACCGAAGGCATGCCACAAGCTCCGGCGGCGGCCGCGAGCGAGCTTCCAAGCTCAGGCGGAAGCTGTTAGCCCCGGACACCGAAGCTAGGCTAAAGGCCTCCACCACCACTGAAGATGGGCCACAAGCTCCGGTGGCCGCCGCGAGGGAGCTTCCAGGCGGCGGAGGTTATTAGCCCCGGACGCTGAAGCTAGGCTTAAGGCCTCCGCCACCACGAAAGGCGTGCCACAGGCTCTGGCGGCGGCTGCGAGCGAGCTTCCAGGCGGCGGAAGCTGTTAGCCCCGGACACCGAAGCTAGGCTAAAGGCCTCCGCCACCACCAAAGGTGTGCCACAGGCTCCGGCAGCCGCCGCGAGGGAGCTTCCAGGCGGCGGAGGTTATTAGCCCCGGACGCTGAAGCTAGGCTTAAGGCCTCCGCCACCCCCAAAGGCGTGCCACAGGCTCTGGCGGCGGCTGCGAGGGAGCTTCCAGGCGGCGGAGGTTATTAGCCCCGGACGCTGAAGCTAGGCTAAAGGCCTCCGCCACCACCAAAGGTGTGCCACAGGCTCCGGCAGCCGCCGCGAGGGATCTTCCAGGCGGCGGAGGTTATTAGCCCCGGACGCTGAAGCTAGGCTAAAGGGCTCCGCCACCACCGAAGCCCAACGAAAGACCTCCGCCACCTGAAAGCTCGGCTCGCTTCCCGACGCCGAGCTCGCTCGTCAGACTCCGCATCATTCCCGTCCGAAGAACCATCCGAATATTCAACATTAATTCCAGCCACAGGTTCAAATCCGTCCGGAAGTATTCCTCCGTCTTCCCGATCAACCGATTGTGAAAAAGCGGCCAAAGTTTGCAGACTTTCCCAAATCTGACGGCGGCCCCCTTTTCGTAAATGCCCACTCTCGGCGGAATCGGCCGTCGATACGGTCAGTCCTCATTCGATTAGAGCGCGCCTCATCCTCGGCTTGTACTCGGATTAGGCGGACAGCGTACACGCGCCCGGACTTCTCGCCGCCTTCCGCCCGCCGCTCGTCAGTATGCGACGGGCGCCGCGGATCAGTGTTTATTGAATCATTCCCCAAATAGGGGAAACGATAATTACGAGAAGTGGCGGCTCGGCACATTATGCAAGTGCTGCGCCATGACTTTGGACCCAAACGGGCCTCCTTATTAAAGACGAACTGGCCCGGCGAAGCTCCTAATCTATTTCTAGGATTTCCGAAGATTCAGCAATCCAGGGATTAGGCCTTTTCCCACAGATTTAGACGCTTTCGCCCCCACCTCCCCTGCTAGCGCTTCCTCCTCTTCGCCCTTTTCCACTCGAGCCCCCCCCGCCCGGACTCACTTGCTCAGGCTCATAAGTGTCGGTGTCTGCAGTTTGTCAAGCCAGACCTATTCGATCACAACTCACACGCTACGTCGCGTGAGTTTACCGATGAGGTCTGACAACATTTTTGTTAATTTTTTTTTTTTTTTGGGGGGGGGGTGGCATTTCCATGACGCGTTTATTCTTCCGACAAATATTTGTTGATCATTTTTGGTGAGTCTATGGCAAATCCCTCAAGCTATGCTGGTTGCCAGTAGCCTGCGCTTGGAAAAGAGTCACGAAGGAAATGGTCCTCGGATGCGCTTGCGGAACGTGCTATTCCGATGAAAGCTACCAATACGCGCTAGGGAATCGACTTCATACATGTTCCGTCCAATCGCCATTTTGGAAGCTTGCGGGACTTGGCTAAGGGTGGCCTAGCTTAAGATCGCCATCGGAAAGGTCCGTCGAGATTGGCATTAACACCTCTGTCTGGAGTGGAAAGGTCAAACTGTGTGGGGGGGGGCGCGTTTCCATGACGCATTTATTCTTCCGACAAATATTTGTTGATCATTTTTGGTGAGTCTATGGCAAATCCCTCAACCAATGCTGGTTGCCAGTAGCCTGCGCTTGGAAAAGTGAATGTCACGAAGGAAATGGTCCTCGGATGCGCTTGCGGAACGTGCTATTCCGATGAAAGCTACGAATACGCGCTAGAGAATCGACTTCATACATGTTCCGTCCAATCGCCATTTTGGAAGCTTGCGGGACTTGGCTAAGGGTGGCCTAGCTTAAGATCGCCATCGGAAAGGTCCGTCGAGATTGGCATTAACACCTCTGTCTGGAGTGGAAAGGTCAAACTGTGTGGGGGGGGGGGCGCGTTTCCATGACGCATTTATTCTTCCGACAAATATTTGTTGATCATTTTTGGTGAGTCTATGGCAAATCCCTCAAGCTATGCTGGTTGCCAGTAGCCTGCGCTTGGAAAAGTGAATGTCACGAAGGAAATGGTCCTCGGATGCGCTTGCGGAACGTGCTATTCCGATGAAAGCTACGAATACGCGCTAGAGAATCGACTTCATACATGTTCCGTCCAATCGCCATTTTGGAAGCTTGTGGGACTTGGCTAAGGGTGGCCTAGCTTAAGATCGCCATCGGAAAGGTCCGTCGAGATTGGCATTAACACCTCTGTCTGGAGTGGAAAGGTCAAACTGTGTGGGGGGGGGGGGCGCGTTCCATGACGCATTTATTCTTCCGACAAATATTTGTTGATCATTTTTGGTGAGTCTATGGCAAATCCCTCAACCAATGTGGTTGCCAGTAGCCTGCGCTTGGAAAAGTGAATGTCACGAAGGAAATGGTCCTCGGATGCGCTTGCGGAACGTGCTATTCCGATGAAAGCTACGAATACGCGCTAAAGAATCAATCGACTTCAAACATGTTCCATCCAGTCGCGATTTTGTAAGCTTGTGGGACTTGGCTAAGGGTGGCCTAGCTTAAGATCGCCATCGGAAAGGTCCGTCGAGATTGGCATTAACACCTGTGTATGGAGTAGAAAGGTCAAACTGTGGGGGGGGGGGGTGGTGGTGGGCGTTTCCATGACGCGTTTATTCATTTTTGGTGAGTCTATGGCAAATCTCTCAAGCAATGCTGGTTGCCAGTAGCCTGCGCATGGAAAAGAGAATGTCACAAATGAAATGGCCCTCGGATGCGCTTGCGGAACGTGCGATTCCGACGAAAGCTATCCGGCTAGGTTAAGGTCCGTCGAGATTGGCATTAACGGGTGAAGACATTGCTTCACACTGAAATCTGGTTTATAGGGCGGACACCTGTGTCTGGAGTGGAAAGGTCAAACTGTGTGTGTGTGTGGGGGGGGGGTTGTGGGTGCAGGGGGGAGGCACAGGATACTAAACACATTGGTCGGGTGGAACAAGCGGCCATAAAGGCTGCAGAACAAAAGTTTACAACGGCACTTGTCATGAGTCGAGCTCGCGTTTCGGTCCAGATGTCCCGGCGAGAATAGAAATCCAAAGATGGATCAGTTCATTGCTAAAAGTAACCCACATGCTACGCTTTGACCGAGACCACATTTGGGTCTTGATTCTTTGTCTCCTGAGCAAAAAAAAGAACCCCCAAAGAACCAGCACAGAATTAGCCTGCTACGAACTGAGCTGAGGTCTCGAGGGGTGCGTTCAGGATGCGGCGAGTAGCGCGCAGGTCGGTCGCTAGCTGCCCGCGAGCGAGGGGCTAATCATGCCGCCACGAAAATCCTCTCGAGGGATTTATTTTCAAGAAGAAGCAGGAAGTGACGTACAGGACAGCGGCGCGCCCTAGCGGACTCGTTTGTTTCCATTAGTTTTACCTCCGGGAAGGTAGCTCGTTGTTCCTTCGTGTTAGCCAAAATGCCGGCTCGTTGCATTGCCGGACGTCGCTCGAACGCTCGGGAGGATGGATTTACCCTTCGTAAGTTCCCAACAGACCCGGTTCCTCGTGAAAAATGGATTGCACGGGTGCAGAGGACGAGATCTTCGTGGGTTCCGAAAAAAACAAGTAGGTGTGTAAATAATAGTTTGGGGCGGACCACGTAATCGGTCTCTCTCATAACGTAGCAAAAGATCCGCGTATGAAATCTGTCAATGTGGGCGTCGCCCGGCCAACAATGTCTCGATAGTGTTCGTCGAGT
Organism: Syngnathoides biaculeatus; assembly: GCF_019802595.1. Classification (NCBI taxonomy): domain Eukaryota; kingdom Metazoa; phylum Chordata; class Actinopteri; order Syngnathiformes; family Syngnathidae; genus Syngnathoides; species Syngnathoides biaculeatus. The sequence continues at coordinate 1,481,303 of NC_084660.1, forward strand.
ACTGCAGCGACTTTGAACATACCCCTAAAAGCAACGCGGCTCGGCTCCACCTCGGGTGCCGAAAGTCAGCCACGCCGGCTGAGGCGCCCTGTTCGGCGGTCACGGCTTCCGCGAAGGCTGCGCGTCGGGCTTTGCGACTGGGGCGGCTCTGAAGAACCCAGCCGAGAATGCGTTACTCCGTTACTGCGTCCGACTGTGACTAAAGCAGCACCGCTCGGCTCCGTCGCAAGCCACACCGGGCGGCTGGCTCATCACCGCCGCGGGAATGGATCGGACGGGGATGCGGTTTGGCCGCGATTGGATATCATCTGAATATGGCTCGAAAAAATAGTGTTTATAGGGATGACACCCGGGCTTTAAGCAAACACAAAATATGTACGCTCTACGAGAAAATATGGAAATGGGGGCGAAAGGGGAAATTGAGCCGCAGCCATAAGCCTTTGGGGGTGATGACCTTATCTCGGTCGAAACCGTTTTCATTTCACCGTTGAGGCAACCGCAACCGCAAGGTCGGCGTAGTCCGACTTCCTCTGGGGATGCAAACTCACGGAGACCGGATGAAGCGGTCGGATCCGTTCCGGGAACGGGGGTCTCGGCCGAGGTGTGCAAAAAAAAAAGCCGCTCGGACGGGATTTGAAGTTCGGCTGCCGTTTTGACCCCCAGGCGAGAAAATAGCCGTCCCATCGGCGACTTAAACGGAGACTTACGCCGGGATTATGCGATTAAAAGGCGGACGGCGTCAATTAACCGAACCCGACCCCTCCCGGCGGAATATTTTCGTCACTATTTTTTAGAGCGGTCTGTGACATGAGTTCCTTTTCCCTGTAAAAAAAAAAAAAAAATCAAGTCGGTTGTTTTGCTCCACGTCGAGGTCCCGACGTGGTTCTCCCGGCACATATTCGCAACCGAACGCGACGAAGCGATTTATCCTATCAGCTCCGAAATGCGTCCGATAAGGGAAAGGATGTCGGGTGGTTTGTCACCTCGGGTTGACCCCTCCCGTGGCGGAACGTCAGACACACTTTTGTGTGTAGTGCGTTGTCATCTTGTTAGCCCGCCCCCTCCACCCCCACCCCTGCTCTCCCCTGCTAGCAAAGCTGCATTGTATCCTGCCCCATTGTTCATCCAGATAAACCTTTGACTTGTCACCTCCGGTCGCCGGAGCGCCAGAGCACACGTGGAACGCCTGTCAATAAAACACCGCGGCTGCCCGTAAACACACCCGGGGCATCCTTATATCGGTGTCCATTAAGCCTAATTAATGAGCCAGGTATGGAGCGGCGATAACTGCCCGGGCCGGCGTGGCACTCGCGGCAGAGCCGCTCGCAAAACAGAAAGCCTCGTCTGTCGTCGAGGGCCGGCGGCGGAGAGGACGAGGGATCGATTGCAAGTGGAGCAGCAATCAAAGGGTTCAAACAGAATGGGCGACGGAAGCAAGCGGTTGTTCGAAAACCTCCAAAAACTCAACACCTGTCATGCTCCTGGCATCCCTGAACAGGCTGGGCGTGGCCAGCCAATTAGTCGGCACACACCCGCACCTTGTTTCGGCTGTTTACGCCCGGTACTTATGGGACCCGGTGACGACTGGTCCTCCGCCAGATCGTTGAGGTTCATGCCCTGTTCCAGCACCCCCGTATCTCTGATCGTATTCCTCTGTGTACCGACATCCGCCTGCTCTCCGACCGACCCCGTAAGCCTGACTCCCTTGATACCTCTCCCTGCTTTGATCGTTCTCCCGTGTACCGACTTCTGGCTGCCCGATCCCCGACCATCGAATAATAAATGTTCTTTCCGAATTACCTCTGCGTCTCCCGTGTACTCCTGCATTTGGGTCCTACCTCCGTTCCGATGGGTCGTGACAACACCGGAAGCAAGTCGTCGTGCCCGACCATTCGGTCTGCCGTCGCCGAAATGAATCTGCGGTTTTGCGCTTTGCGGAAACTCTCGCGGGAATTCGGCTAATCGAATGGGAATCTGTGGTGGGACGCTGCTCATGTTTTAGATGCGATTTGAGTCCAGTTCTTGCACAAAATGTAATGTAAAGGACAGAAGTGTAAATCGGCCTCGAGCTAGCCCACAGGTTTTGTCTGTGAACAAATACACTGCGGCTCAGCCTCTGGCTAGGAGACCTCATCGCAATCTGCTTTTGACATTGCGTAGTTGCAGATCAACTTACGTCGCTAAAGTAAGTTGTTGACTTGATGTGCAAGCTCTGGATCCAGGTGCCTGGTCGAGACCTATCGGACGTTGACTGTCACTTCACCGAAATCTTGCTTGAAGAAACTCATGTATTCTTCTTAAAGGGAACAGCTAGATCCGTGATTCTCAACCACATAGGCAGGTGTGTAAAAAGGAAAAGATCCAATTTCACCAAATTTAGGTCTGACAAATGTGTCTTTGTTCATCTACGCCAGCGACCGACGGTAACGACCAGAGCCGACGAATGCTCTTTTGCATCAAAGTCTTGTTTGAAGAACCTTAGATATTCTTCTTAAAGGGAACAGCTAGATCCGTGATTCTCAACCACGTAGGCAGGTGTGTAAAAAGGAAAAGATCCAATTTCACCAAATTTAGGTCTGACAAATGTGTCTTTGTTTATCTACGCCAGCGACCGACGGTAACGACCAGAGGAGACAAATGCTCTTCGGCACGAAAGTCTTGTTTGAAGAAACTCATATATTCTTCTTAAAGGGAACAGCGAGATCCGTGATTCTCAACCACGTAGGCAGGTGTGTAAAAAGGAAAAGATCCAATTTCACCGAATTAAGGTCTTTGTTCATCTACGCCAGCGGCCGACGGTAACGACCAGAACCGACAAATGTTGTATCCACCGTTTATCATTAATGCAACAAAATGATCGCTTTGGTGCAGATTTGGGACTAAATTGCCAAGGTGATGAGGGTCCCTTGGCTTGACTGGATGACATTTTGTGGTTACGGGTGATTGGGTCGGTTTTGCATTTCCCTTGTCAAAAGGTATAAAGATTAGTATAATAACTACTCCTCGCTCGACTGCTTTTTGGCACCTCCTTACGAAAATGAGAATGGAACACGAAGATTCCAGTCCCTGGCAGTTGATTGGAGCGACACGGTGAAAACGCAAAACCGAATCGAGGTCCACTGCTTCACATCATACCCTGAACTGCGGCTCCTGGGCACAGTTTGTGTTTTCGAGCACACCCCAGTCCGAAGGTGTCTTCACGGGCCCGGTTTGCGATCGAAGCCGCTTTCCCGGGGCTCCCCGTCTATTAGAAGTGCCGCTAACTGCACTCGATGCCGCTATTTCGTTTCTATCTTTCCCGAGACTCCTCGCTAAGGCCTCGCCCGGTTCTCCATTTTTGACCGCTTTTAGAGCTGGCAGGCTAAGTGCCTGTCCCCATCCCCACACCCCAACCCCCCTCCCCTCCCTTCCCCGCCGCCATTTGCAAATGTCAATTCCCACAACGTCCCGGCGCTACAGAGACGCTGCCCTTCATCGCGGCTGAATACCCTCGCGAAAGACACGCGCAAATCCGCCGCGATCAATCGAAACCGCGTCTCGACAATGCCGTTTCAGTCAGGAACGGGCTGCGACTTAATCGCGGCGGGGATGGCGTTTGGGCCGAGGTAATTTGCAGGCCCGAACGGCGGCTTTTGTAGTGGACTTGAAACGAAGCGACCTGATACGGAAAGGAAAAAAAAAATCCAGTTTCCCAGCTATCTCAATTCCCCCCCCCCTACTTTATTTTGAGGATGTAATTCCCCCCCCCCCCCACCGCCTTGCCAGTAATTAACCCCGCTCACAATACGGCGCTGGAAGCGCCGCGGACACAATTCCGGCGCCGGGGTTTGTTTGAAAAGGCTCCGCCGTGTGATGCGACGTGTGTGACGAGGGAACGGACGAGGGAAAAACTTTATCTCCGCACAAAGTCTTTTCTTGTGCATTCTCCGGCGGGTTTTTCATTCAAAACTGCTGTTTCTTCACTTCTGCTGAATTGGGTTTTGTTCCGGACTAATTCCACCCCCGTCTCAGTTGGCGCGCTCCTGGGAACCGCCGCGATCGCTTACAATCGCTTCAGTCGAACACCTGGGAGATAATTGACCGGGTCTCGGTCAAACTTGTTTTTTTTTTTCTCTCCTCTTTCTCTCGTTCTCTCTTCTTTCCGTCTCTCTCTCTCTCTCGCTCTCATTTCCGCTCTGTCTTTCACCGAGTCTTCACAATGTGGACAAAAGAGCGGGGGGGAAAAAAATGGATCAGAATCGCCAAATCCATTCCTAGACGAGGCACTGCGTAGATGGGACCCGGAGCCAAATCGCCTTGCTCGCGTCTGGGCCGAGTCGGCGTGGAATGTAGCTGTGGAACGCCGGGTTTGAGCTTGGCAGTCCCTCGGGAGATGGAGCCCACAACTCGGGAAAAACAAAGTCCTTGGTCCTTTTTTTTTCTTCTTCTTCTTGACAAAATGCTTCCGGTCTTCATTTCCAAACAAAAGCCTGAAGTCTAATTGTAGGAACAAGGCTAAGCTGGAGGTTCCAAACGCTCGATTTCACGGGACAGCATTTATGCCCAGCGCCGATTTCTCGGATTTATCATCATCTGATGAGGAACTAGCGGGGTCGGTTGATCGGGAAGACGGAGGAATACTTTCATACAGATTTGAACCTGCGGCTGGAATTAATGTTGAATATTCGGATGGTTTTTCGGGCGGAATGACGCCGGAGTCTGACTACTCGGAGACCTACGCGCGACATCAGTGCGTCAACAAAAGCACCCTGGCATCTGTTAGCCCCGGATGCGGAAGCTAGGCTAAAGGAGCTCGCAGCCCGCCTTCGGCGGAGGCGGAGGCCTTTAGCCAAGCTGTGGCGTCCGGCTAACGGTCTCTGCCGCCTGGAACCTCGGCTCGTGGCAGCCGCCGGAGCTCGCTCGTCAGACTCTGCGTCATTCCAGTCCGAAGGACTATCCGCGGCTGCCGGCCCGGAGCTCCGGGGTAACTTTGTGTACGCATTTATGACGTGCGCGTAGCCCTCCGAGTAGTCAGACTCTGGGTCTTCCCGATCAATTGATACTGCTATTTCTTCATCATATGAGGATAAGATGAAGTTTCAGGTGGCAGAGGTCTTTAGCCTAGCTTCAGCGTCCGGGCTAACAGCCTCCGCCGCCTGGAAGTTCGGCTCGTGTAGCGCCGCCGCCCGCTTCGTTAGCCCCGGATGCTGAAGCTAGACTAAAGGCCTCCGCCTCCACCGGAGCTCGGCGAAAGGTCTCCCCGGACGTTTAAGCTCGGCTCGCGGAGGCCTTTAGCCTAGCTTCGGCCGGAGCTCCCGAGGGCCTTTGTTTACGCACTCCAAGTAGCCAGACTCCGGGTCTTCCCGATCAACCGATCCTGCTAGTTCTCCATCAGATGAGGATAAATCCGAGAAATCGGCGCTGGGCATAAATGATGTCCCATTTAATCCGGAACTGCACGGTCCACGTCACGTTCGCCCACGTAGATCATGTGACTCGCAAAAACGCCCCTGAAAATTCGTAATTGTCGACAAAAATCTTCTGAAAACCCGATTAAATGAGAGAGGATCCGGGGTCATCGTGCCAAGGCATGGATCCTCCTCGCCGTTACATGCTAGTGTCTGCCTCGCGCTGATTATTTTCAGCTCCGTTGCCACGGGACGGCGACGACGCCAGCTATTCCGTCCGCGCCCGCATCAAAGCCCGACAAGGGGTCCACACGTGACGCAGCCATGTCGTAACCTACTCGGGTTGCAGTTGAACGCATGCTTCAGTGGTTCTTGCCCCTTCCTCCTTGACCCCCCCCCAACCTGACTTTAAGACCTCGCCGCGCTCCTGATGACGTCAGTCGTCAAGCGTCTCTGCGTCTACGCGAAATATTTCACCGTTATTGCCGCGACGACACGAGACCTCATCGGCGTCGAACCTCCCGCAGTCGCGCCGGAGCTCATTTTCTGTTCAAATTTGTGGGCGTGTGTTCGGATCACGGAGCTCTGTTGCCTCGGGAGTTGAAGATCGGACCGTCGGCATCCTAACGCCTGACCGCGGGGAACATTTAGCAACACGTTAACCTTTGCGCCGTCATGAAAGGGTAGAAGTAAAACAATAAAACAAAGCCGTTAAACGCTAATAATAGCAAGCGACCTGTTAACTGCCTTGGCCCAGCAGTCACTCGGTCCGTTGACCTCCCAAAGTCTTCTCAGGGATTTTGTCGACAACTCAATCAGTTGCGCCAGAAATGCTCCGAAGGGTTGATCTCACAATAGACGACGTTGATGTGACGGACAAAATGTCGACCAGACTGCACAAATCATTTCGACAAAAGATCTTTTTGGTGTTCGGTTGAGTCGACGAGGTGAGAGTTGTAAAGCGGGACGGCGAGCATCTGACAGTTCCTCGCGGTGCTGGAGCAACCGAACTACTAGCTCGTACGGAATACGCGCTTTAGCCTAGCTTCGGTATCCGGGCTAACAGCCTCCGCCGGCCGGAAGCTCGGCTCATGTACCGCCGCCGCCCGCTTCGTTAGCCCCGGACGCTGAAGCTAGGCTAAAGACCTCCGCCTCCACCGGAGCTCGGCTAAAGGTCTCCCCGGACGTTTAAGCTCGGCTCGCGGAGGCCTTTGACCTAGCTTCGGCGTCCGGGGCTAACGGCCTCCGCCGCCTGGAACCTCGGCTTGCGACCCCTGCCGGAACTCGCTCGTCAGAAGAACCATCCCCGGCTACCGGCCCGGATCTCCCGAGGGCCTTTGTTTACGCACTTATGTCGCACGTAGCCTTCCAAGTAGCCAGACTCCGCGTCATTCAGCCTGAAGAACCATCCGAAACGTCAACATTAATTAAAGCCACAGGTTCAAATCTGTATGGAAGTATTCCTCCGTCTTCCCGATCAACCGATCCCGCTAGTTCTTCATAAATCCGAGAAATCGGCGCTGGGCATAAATGGTGTCCCATTTAATCCGGTGGCGCCACCGAGTGCTTTCGAGGGGTTGAATCGGCCGCGCATCCGCGACTTGACCGTGAACGGGTCGAAGGTCACACCAAGCAGCTTCGGCAAGCTCGCAAAAACGACTGCAACCGTCCGAGATATCGAACCATCGATTGAGCAGTACATTCATCGGCCGGCCGTCGACGCAGAGGACTCCGGGCGCGGCCTCTCGGCGACCCATCGAACCGCCGAAACACAACATCGTGTCGGGCGGCTACCCGCCTCCGGTAGTTGGAGCCGAAAGATCGACGAGATCGACGCTATCGCAACTCCGTTCGGGCCGGTGTCACTAGCTCAAGAACGATCAGCATCGACCCGACGACATCGTCGCCCCTCCGCAATACGCGTCAGCTGCGCTCAAAAACCGACCACGCTGACGGCGGAACACCTGCGGAGCGCCCCCCTCTGGACCTTGATACGGATTTAACGACCGTCGTACTTGGATGGCGGCAGTTTGGGACAATCATTTCAAACCCGTCGTAGCCGAGCATCATTCCCTTTAGCGTAGTCCGCTAACTGGTAGTCCGTACCGCTTGGGGGTATCTGATCCGGTCCGGTGACTGGACATGCCCAGCGCCACCGAACACCCCCCCCCCCCCCGCATGAGTAATTTATGTATTTTTCTTCAGACGAGCTCACCTGTTGTCAACACACACACCAAGTACTTATCGGCGCACAACAAGTTTTCGAGCGCGACCCCCGATTTGCATTTCCGTGTACGAGAACACCGTAGATAACCTCAAAAAGTCGTTCCAGATTCATGCCAGGGATCCGATTCGCGCTAATCTCTCCTGCTGTTGTTGCTCGTGTAGTTACGCAGTTTTTGTGTGCGCGTGCGAGGAGATTATTTTCCCCGGGCTTCATTCGGAATTAAAGTCCGAAGTCGACACGGGGGAGCGGCACCTTTCGCCCTTTTCCCGTCTCGAAGCCGCGGCCGACGGCGGCCATCGGTTTCTGCTGTCTTTGCGTTTTCCGCGCCGCGGAGCGACGGCGACGGCGCTATTCTTTAATGGAAGATTAGCTTCAAATGCGGGATTAAAAGATTATGCGCTTTCATATACATCTTTGGCAGTCCAATTCTCTCCCTCACGAAGGAATTGCACCTTTTTTTTTTTTTGGCGTGTGTGCGGTCGCGGGTATCGGCTTTGCTGTGATTTGTACGCCCTTTGCACTGTTCAAAATTATTTAAATTACATTTTCTTTGTGTCAGTATTTGGTTTGCCTCAATCCAAAATGGCCAAGAGGGGCGTGTTCGCCTTGTGTTCGTGAGTTGCATTCGCTGCCCGTGGGACTCTCCGCGTCTCTGCGTAAATTGAAGTAACCCGAGTCAGACCGATTCTGTTCTTTTAGTTTGATCCTATCCTGTTGAGTTAGTTTGCTTCCGAGCTGCGTGTGTTTTGGATCCCGCCTAGCGTTTCTGTGCCTCTGCTTTCCAGAATAAACTACATTGCACACTATGCCTCTGCCTCGAAGTCCTGCATTTGGGTCTGCCAGCGTACCGGAGGTACGTGACACGTGCGTCTATCCTCTGAACCTACAGAGGTTGCTAAATCTTGGAATCGTTCATTTCCACTTCCCGGTGGTGACATGTTATGTCATCATCCTAGTTGCTTATCCTCACAAGGGTTGCGGGAAAGCTGGAGCCTCTCCCAGGTCGCTTCGGGCAAAAGGGAGACTACGCCCTGAACTGGTCGACAGTCAATGGAAGGGCGGATAGCGACACCATCACTGAGCGTTAATTGATCCCACGCCGCCCGCACCACAGGCAGGCATGTGTACCACTACACCATGAGTGACTATGCTGGTGGTGTCTTTTATCTTTAAAGGTCAAATGTCATGAAATGGATCATTTTTAGTACATTAATAATTAAAAAAAACAGCAGCCATTATGGACCCATCCCGCCATAAAAATCCTCTCGAGAGATTTGTTTTCAAGAAGAAGCAGGAAGTGACGTACATTGCGCATTATGCCTCTGCCTCGAAGTCCTGCATTTGGGTCTGCCCCCGAGGTACGTGACACGTGCGTCTACTGAGGGTGCTAATCTCGGAATCGTTAATTTCCACTTCCCGGTCGTGTCATGTCATCATCCAAGCAGCCAATATGGCGACCACAACTTTTGCGCATGGATGACGCACTCTGTGCTCATATTTATTTTTTCATATAGACATTGATATGTATTTTTCATGACAACATCTATTTTAGAATGTTTATAGGGATGACACTTGACCTTTAAGGAAGATCACCGTTCAGCCTCAGCGTGCGATCCATCCAAAATGTCCGCCACCCAGCCTGTACGCGTCATTTAATTCCAGCTCTTTCGGGAATATTAATTTCTCCTCCCGCCGCCGCCGCCACGTTGGGTGGGACGGTTATGAATTATCCCGGCTATTTGTAATGATGTCCCGCGCAGGTATCGCCATTACGGGGCGAGCGACTTCATTTGCCGATTGTTAATTAATTGCGCCGAACTTGGCGGGAGTAATAAAAACGCTATTAGGTAAAATACCTCGATCGTTAAGCTAACTTTGTTAATATGGCCGCCGGCGGGGGCTCCCCGAACAAAAGCCTCGCGCAGGGGTAATTAAAAAATGCACGTCATTAATTATGCGAGGGCGGAAGATTATCCGACGTATCGGAGCCTTGTTGACAAATCCCTTCCCCAAAACTTTCCTCTCCGGGACTGCGTGTGCCTTTTTTTTGACAAATGTTTTCCGTATGAACTTGCTGATTGCACGCGTGTAAATCATCGCCGGACGTTTTACAACCGGGTGGTTCAACGAACGTTCTCCTTCGCGCTCGCGCCGAACACATGAAAGACGGGCGTGACGCGAGGACTCCATAAAAAGGCCGTCCGGGCCGGGACGCCATAAAGCAATTGTCGGGTTAAATATGTGTCGCGTCATCGTAGATAATAATAGTGGGCTTTTAGGATTGCATGGAAGATTCCAGGTACTTTTCCGACCTTGTTCCGGAGACGTGAAGCGGCTCGGACCTCATCCAAACCCGAACAACGGGAATTTGTTCCAACAATAACTTTCTTTCGGCTTGTCCCGTTAGGGGTCGCCACGGGGTGTCATCCCTCGTATTTGTGAGGCACAGTTTTTACACTTACCCTTCCTTACCTAATCCTTTCTGACGCAACCCCTCAGGGGTAGTGAAGACCCCAGTGAGATACGAACTCACGACCCCTGGTTTACCAAACCAATGCTCGAAATACTGAGCTAGGAGGCCTCCATAACCCTCACCTCGAACTAGGCTTCCAACCCTCAATCATAACGCAGTCCTCAACCCAAAAACCGGACACCCAGTTCTGACCAAACAACCCTAACCCGAATCCTGACCTCTAACCTTAAAACCTACCCCCTATCCCTAACAGAATTCCTTTTGACTTTCCTAACCCTAAAACCGTAAGCACCTAACCTTAACCCTACCAGTTTTACCCTGATCCCTGCATCCCTCCATATAAATTGTCGAGAGGCGGAAGGAACGATGGGGAACGTCCGGGGAAGGACCGTGCAAATTGCTCCCAATCCTGGGACCGGTACTTTGGGTATCGGGATTCCAGGAGAGGAAGTACTTGGACTCCTTCGGCTCACCTCTAACCCTAAAACCTTCCCCCTAACCCTAACAAAAATCCTTTTGGACTTTCCTAACCCTAAAACCGCAACCGCCTAACCGTAACCCTACCAGTTTTACCCTTACCTTCACATATAAAGGGACGAAGGAGAGCGGACCAATGTCCGGTACGGACGACTGTCAGGAACGGAGAGACGGAAGGGACGATGGGGAACGTCGGGGGGAAGGACCGTGCAAGTTAGTTCCGATCCTGGGACCGGTACTTTGGAGAGGGAGTACTCGGACTCCTTCGCCTCACCTCTAACCCTAAAACCTTCCCCCTAACCCTAACAAAAATCCTTTTTGACTTTCCTAACCCTAAAACCGCAAGCGCCTAACCTTAACCCTGCCAGTTTTACCCTCATCCCTGATGTACCCCTTTCCTAATTCCAATCCTCTGCGGAAAATAGGTAGCAAGGGGGAGAAATCGGCTAAAAAAAAAAAAAAACCCCGGGTACCGCAACGAGGCCGTAACTGTGTTTCCTTCGGAATTCAAAACAGCGCGGCGCACCTTTTAATAACCTCGCCGGTGTTCGGATTAATAGGACAGCGCGGCGATCCCGAATGTCGGGGGGGAATTCTCCGAGGTAACTGAAATAATGAGGCGGAGCGTCAACCGAAGGCTTTCCTCCAGCAACAATGGCGCCGAAGAGGGGGGGGGGGGGGAACTGCGGTACAAGGCACTAGGGCAGCAAACGCTCCCCTCGGTCCGAGCGTTATTCACCCCGACGTCTCCCGCGAGAGCCGCGGAGCCAGCCTCCGACTTATCCCGAAGCTTTACAAGGAGAGATAAGGCCCGTTCCGACCTATTGTTGCCGCCGCGAACGACCCGCGACGCGGAAGGGCATCTCGGCCATCGCCCGTCGTTTTGCAGGCGGCTGCAGCTGCGGGAGGCAGACACCGGTTGCCTCGGAATTAAGCGGTGACTTTGTTGGCTTAAACGGACTCTAATCGAGTCAGTTGCTGAGCGGAAGTACCTATAAGTGAGTTAGCATGCAAATGGACGAATCGGTGACTGAGCGTTTAAGTGCGTTAGCATGTAAATAAACAAGCGAGGCGGGTCGACTAAAGAAGACGAGCGTGTCAGCGAAAGGAAGTCATCTCCCAGGACGTGGCGTTCTCGGTTCCGGCATCCCGAATCGCGCGTGTCATATTTCCTCATGTAGATGACATGCTAATTACGCCTTAATTACACGCGTCATCTGGACCAAAAGTGCCCAACGCCAGCGCTGATTAATCCACTTTATTGTGGCGGTGACAGCGTTCCCCCGTGGACACGGGATGCCGCAAAAAAAAAAAAAAAAACTTTGAGGAACGGAGCCGGTCTGGGAAATGCAGGGGTTTGTTTTTCCGAAAAACAGAGATAGTCGCCCTCGCTCAGCACAATCTCCGATGTGCTTACGCCAGCCCGCACGTTTGGTGGAAGGGCTGCCAAGTCGTCCGAAGTTCATGAAATCCTGGATTGCGCGCAACTGTCCGGAGTCATCGCGCCCGCGACCGCGACTCGCTAAACGAGATGCGGTCTGAATTTTGCTCCCCGCCGCAGTCAGCAGAATGTCCGCGGTACGATCGGGCCTTGAGGACCTTTTACCAAGGGGATGTTTACGTTAAAGGTCAAGTGTCATGAAATGGATGATTTTTAGTATTTAGTTATTAATGAAAAAAAAAAAAAAACGAATGTAGCCAGTATGGACCCATTCGTTTTTTTTTTCACCACAAAACGTGATTTTGACGTATTTGGGTTTTTGTAACTCCCGCCATTAAAATCCTCTCGAGAGATTTGTTTTCGAGAAGAAGCAGGAAGTGACGTACGGGGCAGGAGCGGCCTCTAGCGAACTCGTTTGTTTTGATTAGTTTTACCGGCGGGAAGGTCGCTTGTTGTTTCGTCGTGCTAGCCAAAATGCCGGCTCGTTGCATTGCTGGATATTGCTCAAACACTCGGTAGGATGGATTTATCCTACATAAGTTCCCAACAGACCCGGTTCCTCATGAAAAGGTGCTAAGGACAAGAGCTTCGAGGGCCCCAAACGACTGGCAGGTGTGTGACGTACTGGGCAGGAGCGCCCTCTAGCGGACTTGTTTGTTTTGATTAGTTTTACCGGCGGGAAGGTCGCTTGTTGTTTCGTCGTGCTAGCCAAAATGCCGGCTCGTTGCATTGCTGGATATTGCTCGAACACTCGGTAGGATGGATTTACCGTTCATAAGATTCCAACAGACCCGGTTCCTTGTGAAAAGGTGCTAACGACAAGAGCTTCGAGGGCCCCAAACGACTGGCAGGTGTGTGACGTACGGGGCAGGAGCGCCCTCTAGCGAACTCGTTTGTTTTGATTAGTTTTACCGGCGGGAAGGTCGCTTGTTGTTTCGTCGTGCTAGCCAAAATGCCGGCTCGTTGCATTGCTGGATATTGCTCAAACACTCGGTAGGATGGATTTATCCTACATAAGTTCCCAACAGACCCGGTTCCTCATGAAAAGGTGCTAAGGACAAGAGCTTCGAGGGCCCCAAACGACTGGCAGGTGTGTGACGTACGGGGCAGGAGCGCCCTCTAGCGAACTCGTTTGTTTTGATTAGTTTTACCGGCGGGAAGGTCGCTTGTTGTTTCGTCGTGCTAGCCAAAATGCCGGCTCGTTGCATTGCTGGATATTGCTCAAACACTCGGTAGGATGGATTTATCCTACATAAGATTCCAACAGACCCGGTTCCTTGTGAAAAGGTGCTAACGACAAGAGCTTCGAGGGCCCCAAACGACTGGCAGGTGTGTGACGTACGGGGCAGGAGCGCCCTCTAGCGGACTCGTTTGTTTCGATTAGTTTTACCGGCAGGAAGGTCGCTCGTTGTTCCGTCATTCTAGCCAAAATGTCGGCTCGTTGCATTGCTAGATATTGCTCAAACACTCGGTAGGATGGATTTATCCTACATAAGTTCCCAACAGACCCGGTTCCTTGTGAAAAGGTGCTAAGGACAAGAGCTTCGAGGGCCCCAAACGACTGGCAGGTGTGTGACGTACGGGGCAGGAGCGCCCTCTAGCGGACTCGTTTGTTTCGATTAGTTTTACCGGCAGGAAGGTCGCTCGTTGTTCCGTCATTCTAGCCAAAATGTCGGCTCGTTGCATTGCTAGATATTGCTCAAACACTCGGTAGGATGGATTTATCCTACATAAGTTCCCAACAGACCCGGTTCCTCGTGAAAAGGTGCTAACGACAAGAGCTTCGAGGGCCCCAAACGACTGGCAGGTGTGTGACGTACGGGGCAGGAGCGCCCTCTAGCGGACTCGTTTGTTTCGATTAGTTTTACCGGCAGGAAGGTCGCTCGTTGTTCCGTCATTCTAGCCAAAATGTCGGCTCGTTGCTCGAACACTCGGGAGGATGGATTTACCGTTCATAAGATTCCAAGAGACCCGGTTCGTCGTGAAAAATGGATTGCACAGGTGCAAAGGACGAGACCTTCGAGAGTCCCAAACGATAGGTCGGTGTGTATACAGAAAATAATAGTTTGGGGCGGACCATGTACGCCGTCTCTCATAACCTGACAAAAAATCCGCGTACGTATGACAGGGGTGATAAAAGTGTGGGACGGCTGCCGCGTCGGCTCGCCGGTGAACGCTGCCGCGTCGGGCTCGGGCTATGAGCAACGCCGCGTGCGGTGACAACGCCGTAAAGCGGCCCGGCTGGACGGTGCTGTTCACAGCGGATGGCGGCGGCTAAGAACAACGCCGACGAGGACGGAACATGGCTGGCAATGGCGCACTCAACCGCGTGCAACGACAATGCCGTGACAAGCAAACCTCGGCGCTGAAAATGAGCCAACCCCGGCCGACAAGGCACCTCTTTCGGCCGGGGTTGGCTCATCTCCGCCGCGGAAGCGGATCGGACTGGGAGGCGGTTTATAATATCTATTTTCGAACGTTTAAATGGATGACACTAAACCTTTAAATATGTTAGCGATTGCTAGAGTAAATTGTTCTTGCTGATGTGTTTTTATGTTTTTTTTGGGGGGGGGGGGGTCGGTCCAAATGTCGGCAAAGGTAGATCCAGCTGGGACCGCTTGTAAACATGTTCCACGCTCGCCGAAGCATTGTAAAATCTTGGCGCGCGCGATCATATTCGCGGCAGAAACCGATTGATTACCCCGGAGATAGAGACCGATGTGTGTTGGGGTGGGGGTTCCGGTGGGGGGGGGGGGGGTGGTACCCTACATCCTTTTCCAGTCGGTTCCATATCTGGCTCCGATTCAACCTCCCATCTTTGCGGATCACTCCTTCTTGCTAGCTGTCACGTTCTTCCCGCTATGCATCCGCTAACCTTTTGTCTAACGTCGATTGACCGTCACCGATCCTTTTTCTGGAAGGTGCAAAACCGCATTTCTACCTGCCATTCCGGTTTGCTTCCCACCGCTGCCGTTTTTTTATTTCGATTTTTTTGGAAACACGGCGTTCCACAGGGCGCACCGCTGCACTCCGGCTGACCTAATTCCTCCCTGGCGCTCTTTCAAAGCGCCGAGCGCCGCGCTCGCGCACGACTCCGTCAAGGTATCCGCGCCCCCTCCCCCCCCACCCCCCGCCTCTCGCCGTTAATTCTGGAAATGAAGCAACATCTGTTGTGCTTTGGGGGGGGGGAGCTAGGGGTGGGGGGTCCTTGTGACTCACTGGAGAATTTTTATTATTTTTTTTTTCTTTTGCAAGGGAAAAAAAAATGCGTTCGCCCGAAGCGAGTGATGAGATCTCGATGAATTTTTCACACGCCGGGATACATTTTTGTCAGAATCGTCATCGCTCGCTTCAAGCTTTAGCCGCTCGGTGTAAAAAGATCGAGCTGGCAGCGGCGGGCATGTCGCGTCTCGGAATTTTGTCTCGTTTTAAGCGCAGGTCTTGTTTATCCGCGCTGCCGCTCGCTCCATAAATTTTAATATTCCGTCCCGAGTGCTATATCCAAGCTAAGTGCCGCACGATTCCCAGGCCCCGGAGCGCCGGTTTAACGCAGTCTCCCTGCCACTCTCTGCATGCATCTTGTATGACTTTGTGACTTTAAACAAGTTCAAGAACATCCCAACAACATAGTAGCGCAGGTGACTCGGATATTATTCATCCGTGGTGGGTGGCAGAGAAGAATGGAGGGAAAGCTTGTCCTCTGTTGCCCCCCCCACCACCACCCCCGGCCCCCACTCGCGATGCTATTTTCACTTCCGTGGCTAACTGGCCCATTTGCCTCGATAATGTGGGCCGCAGACTCCGCAGGGAAAGTAGCCGCCGCCGCCATCTTGAAACTGGCGAACTGACGCAGCGGACTTCATTGATACAAAGGATTTCTGTGCTGTGACCCAACCCCCCACCCGCCCCGTATTTTTTTCCCGCGTTTTAAACCTGTCACTTATGCCGAAGTCTGTAGTATCCAGGGGCGACTGTGATCTTCTTTGATCACAGTTGTCAGTAGTCGGTACTGTTCTTTTCAGTTTGGAATCCCCCTTGGAGGATGGAGTCCGTAGTCTAGGGAAGACCACTTTAGGTAGTGCTCTCCTTGCCAAAGTATCCTGAAAAAGCCGCAGTCCATCGATTCCTTGACGAACGCAGTCCGTACTCTCCGGAGTACAAAGTCTCTTAAGACAACTGTACTCCTGTTTCTTCTAAGATGGCCGTATTCAGGACACTTTGTTGACCGTACAGGAGTATCCTGAGAAAGCCGTAGTCCATAGATTCCTTGACGACCGTAGTCTGCCCTCTCCTCTTATTACAGTCGTGCAAAGTCTCTAAAGACAACTGTACTCCAGTTTTTTCCAAGACTCTTTGTTGACCGTACTAAAGTATTCTGAGAAAGCCGAAGTCCATAGATTCCTTGACAACCGTAGTCTGTCCTCTCCTCTTATTACAGCAGTGCAAAGTCTCTAAAGACAACTGTACTCCAGTTTTTTCCAAGACTCTTTGTTGACCGTACTAAAGTATTCTGAGAAAGCCAAAGTCCATAGATTCCTTGACAACCGTAGTCTGTCCTCTCCTCTTATTACAGCAGTGCAAAGTCTCTAAAGACAACTGTACTCCAGTTTTTTCCAAGACTCTTTGTTGACCGTACTGGAGTATCCTGAGAAAGCCGTAGACCATAGATTCCTTGACAAGCATCATCTGTACTCTCCTTATTACCAAAGTACAAAGTCTCTTAAGACAACTGTACTCCAGTTTTTTCCAAGACTCTTTGTTGACCGTACTGGAGTATCCTGAGACAGCTGTAGTCCATAAATTCCTTGACAACCGGAGTCTGTTCTCTCCTCTTATTTCAGTAGTGCAAAGTCTCTTAAGACAACTGTACTCCAGTTTCATCGTAGACTCTTTGTTGACCGTACTGGAGTATCCTGAGACAGCTGTAGTTGGTACTCTCCGACCGGAGCGCGGTACGAATCAGTGATCAGTTAGGGTGACAAGCTACTTCTGCCTGTTTTTAAGAACAGTTCCCAAATCGCGGCGATGCTTGGATCACAACACAAATTGAATTTGATCACGAATTGGGTACACGCTTATGTATTACCGGAGTAATTGTCACGATTCCTTCCTGTTCTGTCGCTTTAACCCGACAGCCGGACGGTCGCTCTCCGAGGTGAGGAATGCTAAGAAGAACCTCTCGCGCCGCCAGTCGGGCCATGTTGAATATTCAAACAAAGATAATTATCTGCGGATTAGCCCCATTTTGGGGCTGGGGCCACTTCCACTTGTCAGTGGACTCCTGGGAGCGATTGTTTAATCAATAAGACCTTTCGCTCTCCGCCGACTGCCAGCAGCGTGCAATTTGCCGCTAGCGGGGTCAAAAAAGATATTTTACGTCCTGACTCAGGAGCCATTTAGCGACCTGGCCTCGGCCCGCGGTCAAGCCGACGGAAATCCGCGCTTCCTTTGGAGCGCGTTCGTCGGCGCGTCCCTGCACCGCGTGCGATATTTTGACGCCCCGGAGGGAGCGTCCGGCGCACGGGTTCGCCTTCAGACGGGCGCGAGCAACTTTTCACAACTCCTTCCGACGGATACACGAGCGTCCGGGACGGCCGGCTAAATGCGAACACCGTTGCCGTGGAAGTTTGATTTCAGAATTAGATCGATTTTCGTGGTCAGGACGGGGAGGTATTGGGATTTTCTGGGAAAAACAGGACTTTGTTTTCTGATCATTTGAGGGGGAAAATGTTTTCAGCATCTAGAAGTCATCAAAGGGACACTCAAGAGTGGGCAAACATCAAAAACTAGATTTAGTTTTTGTCTTAAAGGGCAGGCAGAGTAAGAGCAGATCGGCCTCAGAAAAAGCAAGAGGATGTACCATCTAGTTGTCTTTTAGGTGTACATATGGCGCCGTTCTGGGGCCCAGGATGTTGTTTTGAAACCGTGGTTTTCACGACCAAAGGAGGACTGTCGATTCCCCCCGCTGCTTTCTCCTATAGCGGCCCGTGTGGTATGGGTCCATCTGGGCTCAGTGAGGTCACTGCACACGCCACCTGCTCTGATCAGGCGGGCGGCACGGCTTCCTAGGAGGCATCTCCGCGCGACTGGGTTAGGCAAATGTCGAGATCTGGTCGCTGCGCGTGCGCACGGACGCGACGGTTCATCTGGCGTGTTTTGAAAATATGCTAGCGTTTTGCGGCTGGGAAAGAGCTAAAGTAGCTTGTCTTTTGGGGTGTGTTGTCTATGTGCCGGCAGGAATTAACCGGACAGCTTAGCCGATGACCGGAGCCCGAAATGTAGTTTTCCGTCGTAGGTCTTGATCACAAATATGGATGATGAACATAAAATGAAAAAAAAAATAAAAAAAAAATACATTAGCACTCACGCTAGTGCGGCGTACGAGAACGTTCCCGTCAGATCTCGGAAGCTAATCGGGTTCGTCCCTGGTTAGTACTCGGATGGGAGACCCCCCCCCCCCCCGCCCCCGGGAATACCGGCCGCTGTGAGCTTCTCTCCCCGGCTAAAATGCGGAGGGGGTCTTGATCACAAACATGGATGATGAACATAAAATGAAAAAAATGAAATGGAAAAAAATACATTAGCACTCGCGCTAGTGCGGCGTACGAGAACGTTCCCGTCAGATCTCGGAAGCTAATCGGGTTCGTCCCTGGTTAGTACTCGGATGGGAGTACCCACGCCCCGCCCCCGGGAATACCGGCCGCTGTGAGCTTCATAGATCATAAAATATGATCAAAAACATTAGCAGTGATGCTAATGCTAACACAAGAGTTGTCCAGGCTGGTCCGCCACAGCTTGATACCACTAAAACAGGTGATCCTGGATCACGACGGCAACAGCTTATCTAGTTTTCTCACCCCCCCCCCCATCCAAATGCTGTTATTCGCAGCTCAAATTACCTCATAATTCCTCTTTAATAGGATTATTAAAATAGAAATAGGGGATAGCTTGACACAACCGGTTGCATCCGCGCAAGAAAAGCCCGTTTTTATTTTTGTGTGTGTAAAAAAAAAAAAAAAAAAAAAACGCCTCTGTTGAACATATCCACAAGGTTTTTGTTTTTATTGAAGCGCACCCGTGTTGCGTATACACATTTTTGTTGACACTGTACACGCACTTGATACTGCCACCTGTCCTTCGAGCGCCTCCGGACGCGGGCCTGAACGCGGAACCGCAAAGTGAGCGCGAGCCGTCCCAAAATGTCGAGTCAAATCTGCCGAGAACTTGCGCGGCCTTCCTTAGCTAGCAGGATTATATTTATGCGGGAAATAAACGACAAAGGATTTCCTATAAATGTCCGTTTTGTGTTCATTAGCTAGCAGCCGGTAAAAGTTGGGAAACTCACTTCCATGAATAAAGTTACATTTTGGATGTAATTATAGCGACATTTTTTTGCGAGCAGGGTTACAAAAAATATGGCGTCACGTTTTCATTTTTCCGAATCACCGCGCGCCGCCATTTAGCATCCCGACCCAGGGCGGAAATCTACGAAATACGGGCGTCTCGGGACTTAAGTACTCAAGAGAGGACTTGCTAACTATCAGAGAGCCCTTTTCGCTGAAGCTTTTTCCAGTGTCGCTAGCCGGCGGGCTATTCAAAGCATCGCGATCCGGTACACAAGGCCGGCGGGGACATGGTCTAACGCTTCCGGCGAAAAGACTTTGGACGTCATGCGGCTCTGTGCTTCTGCAGAGACTTGGCTCGGCGGTTCTAGCCCGCTGCCCGGTCTCAACCTCCATCGTGCCAACGTGCCGCCGAGCTAAGCTAACAAATTTAATCGATACTCTTTTCAGTTTTACCGTTACGATTGTTTTTTTTTTTTTTTTTTTTGTCAGCTACTTGAAAAATTCGAGAATATTGTGAAGTACTACCTGGTGTTAGCATACAGGTAAGCACTCCTCCGTTGTGATTTTTGTCACAATGGTTAAAAAATCAAGGACTCAATACTTTTACGGAACACCACCAAGACGTGCCGCCGAGCTAAGCTAACAAGCTTAAGCGATACTTTTTTCAGTTTTACCGTTATGATCGGGTTTTTTTTGTTAGCTACTTGAAAGATTCGAGAATTTTGTGAAGTACTAGCTGGTGTTAGCATACAGGTAAGCGCTCCTCCTTCGTGATTTCCGTCACATAGATTCAAAAGATCAAGGGCTCAATACTTTTACGGAACACCACCAAGACGTGGCGCCGAGCTAAGCTAACAAGCTTAAGCGATACTCTTTGTTTGCTACTTGAAAGATTCGAGAATTTGGTGAATGTGAATGACAGATTTCCATCTTCACAGACAAAAAAAAAAAAAATGGAAATTTAATTTCAAAAACTAAAAAAAAATCTCTGTGTGGGGACCCCAAAAAAATCATAATATATTTTTAACATCACCGTGTAGGAAATTTTGTGTAATCCTGCGCGGTAAACAAAGCTAGCTAATACAAAAGAAAAAAATAATTGAATATTAAAGCATCCTACACGGTGATTTAAAAAATATATACATTTTTTTGGGTCACAACAGAGATTTTTTTTTTTAGTTTTTGTTGGTCGTTATTTCATAAAATTTCCATTTTTTTTTTGTCTGTGAAGATGGAAATCCGTCATTCACTTCTCGTGAAATATGTTTTTCATGTGCTCGTTTAATTCCTCTCATTTCTGGAGCGATTGAAAATGAAAGTGAAGCTGGAGAAGATTGTTTGAATGGCTCTGGGTGGATATTTATTATTATTTTTGTATTTATGTATTTGCAGCACACCGCCACATGCTTTAATATTCAAATTTTTCATTCAAAAAAAAAATGTTTTTTTGGGTCACCGCAGAGATTTTTTTAGTTTTTATTGGTCGTTATTTCATAAAATATCTATTTTTTTTGTCGGTGAAGATGGAAATCCATCATTCACTTCTCCCGAAATATGTTTTTCATGTGCTTATTTGCTTCCTCTCAAAATGAAAGTGAAGCCGGAGTTTGAATGGCCCCGAATGGATATTTGTTATTATTTTTGTATTCATTTATTTGTTTGCGGCGCACCGCTGCACGCTTTAATATTCAATTATTATTTTTTGTATTAGCTAGCTTTGTTTACTGCACAGGATTACACAAAATTTCCTACACGGTGATTTAAAAAAATGAGTATTAATTTTTTTTGGGTCACGGCAGAAATTTTTTTTTTTAGTTTTTGTTGGCCGTTATTAGATTAAATTTCTCGTTTTTTTTTTGTCTGTGAAGATGGAAATCTGTCATTCACTTCTCGTGAAATATGTTTTTCACGTGCTCATTTCATATCTCTCATTTCCGGAAAATGAAAGTGAAGCCGGAGAGGAGAAAATTGTGTGAATTACCCTGGGTGGATTATTAATTTTGTACTTATGTATTTGCAGTGCACTGACACATGCTTTAATTTTCCATTTTTTTTTTTTGTTGTTGCCCGTTATTAAATTAAATTTCTATTTTTTTTTTTGTCTGTGAAGATGGAAATCCGTCATTCACTTCTCGCGAAATATGTTTTTCATGTGCTCATTTGCTTCCTCTCAAAATGAAAGATTAAATTTCTAGTTTTGTTTTTTTTTTTGTCTGTGAAGATGGAAATCTGTCATTCACTTCTCGTGAAATATGTTTTTCACGTGCTCATTTCATACCTCTCATTTCCGGAAAATGAAAGTGAAGCCGGAGAGGAGAAAATTGTGTGAATTACCCTGGGTGGATTATTAATTTTGTATTTATGTATTTGCAGTGCACTGACACATGCTTTAATTTTCCATTTTTTTTTGTTGTTGCCCGTTATTAAATTAAATTTCTATTTTTTTTTTTTGTCTGTGAAGATGGAAATCCGTCATTCACTTCTCGCGAAATATGTTTTTCATGTGCTCATTTGCTTCCTCTCAAAACGAAAGTGAAGCCGGAGTTTGAATGGCCCCGAATGGATATTTGTTCTTATTTTTGTATTCATTTATTTGTTTGCGGCGCACCGCCGCACGCTTTAATATTTCATTTTTTTTTTTTTTTTTTACTACGTGTGCAGGGCAGGCCACGCCCTCCGCGCCACGCGTCACCGGCGAGTAGCGTGGACGCGGGAGTCACTCCCCTGCCTACTTTTAATAGCTTTGTCATGTGATGGAAAGCAGTTGTAAGCCAGGTTGCCCTCGGTTCATTCTCGGCGTGGGGCGGCAGTCGCCTGTGTGCCAGCGACCGGGAAGCGTGCGTGGATTTCTTTTTTTTTTTTTTTTTTTTTTTTTTTTTTCACCTCCTTCTCTTCTTCCCCCTTGATTCCTTCCTTCTTCTCCCCCCCCCCCCCCCGCCGTCTTCCCCCCCCCACCCCTGCATTTCAGCAAAAACGATCATTTTTTTTTCTTGTGGTTGTGTGTTTGTTGTTTTTTTTTTTTTTTTTATTATTATTTTTTTTTATTTTTTATTTTTTTTCCCCCCACGGAGCCGTCATTCAGTGGCTGGATGGCGTGGGACAGGTGTAACCAGGACTCGGTGTGGAGAGAATTAGAGGTGAGCGCGTGCAGGAAAAAAAAAAATACACAAACAAAAACAACAACAAAAAATGTTTTGGTTTTTTTTTTCCTCGTGGAGTGCTCCGATGTGATTTCCTGGAGCGACGGAAGCTTTTTTTGTTTTTTTTTTTTTTTTCCTGCGGAGGTTCCTTCGCTCTTTCCCCGACGCGTAACGCGGTAATCTGGACCCAGTTGAGGACGCAACAACGCGGGACTAAACGGCAACTGTTAAACGAGCGGAATGTGTTCCTCGAGCCCGATCCCTGCTGTAGTTTTGCACTCTTTTCTCGTCGGATGTTATCGCTCGCCCGGCGTGGTGCGTTCAGGTACCGGAGGCGTCTTACTCGGCGTTAAAAACGTGTGTGCGTGTTTTTCTTTTTATTTATTTTTTTTGGGGGGGGGGGGATTCGAACCCCAAACTCCTGAACCTCCCCCCCCACCCCGCGACCCTCCACCCCGACGGAGTCCCTCGGCGAGCAGCGTCCGTGCGCCCGTTATTAATTTTTTTGCAAGGCAGCGCACGCGAAAATGGACGGTGTGTGTGTGTGTGTGTGTGTGTGTGTGTGTGTTTGAGGTGCGGGGGGGTTGAGGTTGGGGGGGGGGGGAGATCAGCAGTTTGGGGTTCGAATCTCAAACCAGCCTCGCACCTGCCGGCACTTGAATCATCTCCGCCGCAGTGATGCTCTGCGGAGGTGCCGGTTCGGTTGCGTGCGGTGGGGGGGGGGGGGGGGGGACTTCGCCGCAGTGCTTCCGCGGTTTCCGTCCCGAAAATGTGCAGGTGAGGGGGGGGGGGTTACGCTATAAAGAAGTCCGTCGGATAATTGGGGGGGGGGATCTGGTTTGCAGTTTTTGGCTGCCGTGCCTTGTCAGACTGGATCAGCCCCCCCCCCCCATTTTCCCTGCAACCTTCCTTTGCGTGTGCAACACAACCCAGCTGTCTCTTCACAAGTCATTGTGTATTCGTGCTGGGGGGGAGGTGGCGAGGGGGGGGGGGGGGGAATTGGGTGAACTGTGACACAGGTCTCGTGGCGGGCGCACCCCCCCCCCCCCCCCAATGTCCATTTTGGCAGAGGGGGGGAGGTCCGAAACACCTTTTCCCTAAGTTTGCTTGTTTCTGAAGTTTTTTTTTCGTGTTGTAAATGTCTGTGTAATGAAGGGGGGGGGGGGGGTGAAATTAAAAAATTCATAATTTTAGATGTGTGCCCCCCCTCCCCCCTCTTGTTCCGTACACAGTGAAAAATCAGCTGAGACATGCAAATTAGCCCCCCTCCCTTTCCATTTTCACACTCCCTGTTTCTGTTTGTTTTCACAACACCCAGAGAATCTTACGACCAGGCCGCCCCCCCACCCACAGTTCTCCAACGGCGGGGGGGGGATGTCGTCCAGATTACAGAAAATCTCGGGGGGGGGGGGGGGTAATCCGACAACAAGTGCTCTTTAAATCTCGCATTGATTGTCCTTTGATTGGTGCCCCCCCCCCCCCCCCACAGTGCGCCGCTTTGGTCGGGGAAGACCAGCCCCTCTGCCCGGACCTCCCCGAACTCGACCTCTCCGAGCTGGACGTCAGCGACCTCGACGCCGACGGCTTCCTGGGCGGCCTCAAGTGGTACAGCGACCAGTCGGAGGTCATCTCGGCGCAATATGGCAGCGAGGCGTCCGATCTTTTCGAGGTAGGTCGGTCGGCGGCTTTCGAGTTTCTCGCGTGGAAGAGTGAGACTTGGGCGATAACGCGGAGTTTGATCAACTCAGCCGGGGTGGGAGGGGGGTGGACGACGGGACCTTTGTCCCCTTATTTGGGTCCTGTCAGTGGCGGGCCTCCTTATCAAAAGGGTTTATTTCAGCTTACACTTACTAATGCGGCCCACATCTGAAAGCAAACTCTGGACACGTCGTAAAGAAAAAGGCTCCTCAAAACGCTTGTAAAACTTTAATCTCGCCCCCGCCCCCCCCCCCCCCCATCGCCCTTCCGTTGTTCCATTTTTCTGTCGTCGCCCGATGAGGCTGCCGACAACGTTGACGCTTATCCCCACGAGGGTCGCGGGGTATCTAGCTATTTTCTTTTGCCGCTTGTCCTCACGAGGGTCGCAGGGTGTCGATCCATCTATTTTCTTTTGCCGCTTGTCCTCACGAGGGTCGCGGATTATCGAGCTATCCATTTTCGTTTGCCGCTGATCCTCATGAGGGTCGCAGGGTGTCGATCCATCTATTTTCTTTTGCTGCTTGTCCTCACGAGGGTCGCAGGGTGTCGATCGATCTATTTTCTTTTGCAGCTTGTCCTCACGAGGGTCGCGGGGTGCCGATCCATCTATTTTCTTTTGCCGCTTGTCCTCACGAGAGTCGCGGGGTGTCTAGCCATCTATTTTCTTTTGCCACTTATCCTCACGAGGGTCGCGGAGTATCTAGCCATCTATTTTCTTTTGCCACTTATCCTCACGAGGGTCACGGAGTATCTAGCTATCCTTTTTTCGTTTGCCGCTTATCGTCACGAAAGTTGGGGGGTATCTATCGATCGATTTTCTTTTGCCGCTGATCCTCATGAGGGCTGCGGGTTATCTATCTATTTTCTTTTGCCGCTTATCCTCACGAGGGTCGTGGGGTATCTATCTATCTATCTATCTATTTTCTTTCGCCTTTTATCCTCACGAGGGTCGTGGGGTCTGTATCACTTTTCTTTTGCCGCTTATCCTCACAAGGGTCACAGAGTAGCTATCCATTTTCGTTTGTCGGTTATCGTCACAAAGGTTGGGGGTATCTATCTATCCATATTCTTTTGCTGCTTATCCTCATGAGGGTTGCGGCGTATTTATCTGTCTATCTATCGATCTATCTATTTTCTTTTGCCGGTCACGGGGTATCGAGTTTCTTATGCCGCTTATCCTCATGAGGGTCGCGGGGTATCTATGTATCTATCTATCTATTTTCTTTTGCCGCTTATCCTCGCGTGGGTCGTGGGGTGTCTATCTATCTATCTATCTATCTATTTTCTTTCGCCTTTTATCCTCACGAGGGTCGTGGGGTCTGTATCACTTTTCTTTTGCCGCTTATCCTCACAAGGGTCACAGAGTAGCTATCCATTTTCGTTTGTCGGTTATCGTCACAAAGGTTGGGGGTATCTATCTATCCAGTTTCTTTTGCCGCTTATCCTCATGAGGGTCGTGGGGTATCTCTCTATCCATATTCTTTTGCTGCTTATCCTCATGAGGGTTGCGGCGTATTTATCTATCTATCTATCGATCTATCTATTTTCTTTTGCCGGTCACGGGGTATCGAGTTTCTTATGCCGCTTATCCTCATGAGGGTCGCGGGGTATCTATCTATCTATCTATCTATTTTCTTTTGCCGCTTATCCTCGCGTGGGTCGTGGGGTGTCTATCCATTTTCTTTTTCTGCTTATCCTCACGAGGCTTGCGGGGTATCTATCCATTTTCTTTTGCCACTTATCCTCACGTGGGTCACGGGGTATCGATTTTCTTATGCCGCTTATCCTCATGAGGGTCGCGGGCTATCTATCTATCTATCTATCTATCTATCTATCTATCTATCTATCTATCTATCTATCTATCTATCTATCTATCCATTTTCTTTTGCCGCTTATCCTCACGAGGGTCGCAGGGTATCTCTCTATCCATATTCTTTTGCTGCTTATCCTCACGAGGGTTGCGGCATATCTATCTATTTTCTTTTCTTTCTATCGCCGGAGATAGATGGGAGCAGGGGTGAAAACTGCGTCGCGTGCGCTCGGTCGGCCCGGCGGCCAACACTTGATAACAGGAGAAATTCTTTCCGTGCATAAGCGCCGCCGACCAGCGCCAAGAACTGTTCCGGGGCCTTCGTGTGTGTGCCTCACCTCGATACACGCACAAATGGAGTCTAAGTGGTCGCTGGCGTGACTGTCTGCCGCCAAGCAGAGCGATACGGCTTGCAGGGGATGGTTAAAAATACCTACAAGTGTCACTTTAAGCAACAATGGGAGTCTGAGTACCCTTAATATAGATCACCAGAGGGTTGTGGCGTGTCAAACCTGAGGCGTGGGGGCCAAATAGGGTTCGCCGCGTCATTTTATGCGGCCCACAAAAGCAATTTAAAAATTGTTTTTTTACAAAATTGCAAATTGGCCTCTCCTTTAATAACGTCGAGAGAATGCAAGCATTAAAAAAAAAGCATATTCAATCGTTGAACGCAGCTTTGTATTTTCGAAACTTATCCATTTTTCTTTGTATACTGGGTCTAGTTATAAGATGACGCAATTACATATTTTATATGGTTTCCCAGCCATAACAGGCCTGTGAGTGAAACCATAACTGCGACAAAAAAAAAAAACAAACTCGCATACCGTGAGAGTGAAATATTTCAGGAGTCGGAGAGGAGAAGACGGGGTAAGGGGAAGGAGTCCGAGTACTCGGTCTCCTGGAATTCCAGTACCCAAAGTACCAGTCCCAGGATCGGGAGTAATTAAAAAAAAAAAAAATTAATGGGGTTGTGGTTAGGGGATAGGGTTAGGGGAAGGGGGTCTAGATAAGTGGTTTAGGGATAGGGTAGGGTCTTGGATTTGGGGAAGGGGTCGGAAAATAAATTTGATGGGGTTCCGTTTAGGGAAAGGGTTGGAGGAAGGGGGACAGATTAGGGTTTGGGATGGTAGGGGTAGTTCAGGTTAGGGTGTGGGTTAAGGGTCAGGGGTCAAAACTGTAATCGGTATTACAGGGTGTGGTTTAGGTTTGGGTGGTATGTTAACCCTAAACCTCTAATAGTCGGAGGCACTGCTAGCATTTTGGTCTTGAGGTATACAAATATGGATCTGAAGTATAGCGTCCAGTCAAGACCTTTACCAGTGTCTCACTTTTAGGTATGTGGGTCTTTCTGGTTCCGACCTCTCCAGCTACCAGGGAGTCCCAACTGCGTGCCGCGATGGGAAAACGGGTTTTTACGGCGTACCCCGCTTTTACGGTGAAACGTGTTCCACGCGGACGTCGTCCACTCGCGGCGCCATTTCGGAGTTTTTCCGCCGGGCGCGTCGGCGGCTATTGCGTCATGCCGAGCGGAAGCTCTGCGGAACTAAGCCGCAAAGGGGCACAGGTAGGGTGAGCAAATATAGGGGAGGGGGTAACGTTTGTAACCCCCGCCGCCCCCCTCCCATCTTTGGAAAGTTGGAAGTCGCCATATGAAGTGGCCAGTTCTTCATGTTGCAGGACTCGGCTAATCCCTTTTTAATCTGACGGGGGAAAGTTTGCCTCTTGGCAAGGATTAGAGCGCTGGGGGAGTATTTGAAGGGGGAGGGGTGTTTTGGGGGAGGGGGCGGGGGAGTGCTGATGTATTTCCTAATTAGCCTTCTGGAGCATCATAATAAAATCCTGATTGTCATCTTGGAAGCACTTTAAGGTCGCGGCCGTCGCTTTTGAAGGCGTTCCAGTAGACCTTTTTTTTACGAGTACGGCGCTAGTAAACTAACCGGATTACCCACCGAGCCATTGACGATCCGGCAGAACTGGCAAATAGGGACTTTTCTGTTCCTCGGAATGAATGACGGTCTTGACGTGCTCATCCGATGCTTAAATCGACCGTGAGATGGAGCAGGCTAGCCGTTCGTTTTTTTTGCTAACGCCTCGAACCAACCAGACGGTTTGGTTCCCGGTCCGTCCCTCAAGAAGTTGCTGCGATGTCTTGCGACGTCCGCTTTGTTTTATCTTCCTTACCCGCAGGTTCTGCTGGCAAAAAAACCACCAAACCAAAATACCAGAACTCTATATTTTGGGGAATGTCCGGCGCTGCAGGTTTTTGTCATCGTTTTGGTTCAGGTCACTGATTCTACCATGCAGACGTACCCTTGCGGAAATAGTCTGGTGTCAAACCGGCCAAAGGTTGACTTGTCGACGACAGGCGCCGAGTGTCTTAGAACTGTAAGCGGGGCAGGAACGTGCGATCACAAGGTGTCCCCTGGCTGGCCTTTTGCTCCGTTCCCCGCTGTTCCTGATCCGAAATGTACAATATGATGAGCCACGCCCCCCCCCCTCTGTCTACACACCCAAGCGAGACTTTCTCCGCTCGTGTTCAACACCTCTACAAAACGGTCTGACTGTGAACGTCCGGGGCTCTATTTCGGGCCGCAGTTGTTAAGGGGGCGCTAGCGCCAATAATTTCCTGATGTACTGCCAAAGATAACAGCATGGACGTGTTGACCCAATGTCTTTTGAACTGGCCGGAGCGGTCAATGGGGGAGAGGTCCAAAGACAGTATCCGGATGGTTCTCGGATACCCCTCAATCGGTGAATGGATCGAGGATTATGTCTGGGACCGGTGCCCAAAGCGATCTCAGCGAAAGCTTGATTGGATGAGTTTGGTGTGGAAGAACTGTCCGTAGGGGTTGTCAACGGGCAGAAATTCTGGTCTGGATTTATGTTCCAACCTGAGGAGGGATTCTTTTACACTCGACAGTCCTGTTCGATCGGTTTCTCGGGAGCAGCAAAAATGTTCTTGGGTCGATATGACCCAGTGTATGTTTATGTAAGTGCTGGAAACATTTCCAGTTCTGGTTTCTTTGGCCTACGGAGCTGGTCTGATCGACGGAAACAACTGACCAACGAACAGGAACACGAAAATCCGAGTAATTCTGTTGATCCAATGCGTCTGGTTCCGGTGAAAAATATTTCACGCGTGCAGTTTTTTAGTGTCTCACACGAGATTTTTGTCGCTCGGTGGTCGGCGCGCCTTGCCTGGTCGTGTCATTGTCAAGTGCCCTGGCACGTTTGTCCGCACCGGGCCGGGATGACATGAAGACAGATGGGTGGAGGAGGAGAAGGTTTGGACCGGCGCCAACCTGAATCAAAGCCCAAGGATTGCAAGTAAAAGGTTGTGGGTTTTGCAGCTAGTAAAAATCAAATGCCAAGGCTTTAGAGCCTTACGAAGATAGTCTGGGCGGACATTCCGCGAGCATGCGGTCACGCGTCGCCGAGCTCTGTCGCTCATGTGGTCTGACGGTCTTGGCAAAGCTCCTTTTGGGCCCCAGTCTCCGTTACGTCGCGGGTCAAATTGACCCATTTTCACGATAAATGCAATCAAACAATGTTCAGATCATTTTGGGCTACTTTTGGAACTTGCCGATGTCGAAGCGACCCTGATACCGAATTGCAGTTCCTGAGAAACAAGAACCGGAGGGTTCAGGCGAACCCCAGTCGGCGTTTTGGAGCTATTGTGTCACGCTGAGCGAAAGCAGAAGCGTGGATTGGTCGGGTTTTGAAAAATCAGCGATAGATTAGCTCGCTCGCTTGCTAGCAAAAACCCAGACACGCATGCCGGACGCTGTTATTGTACCCGCAATTTTGGAACTTGCTGATGTCGAAGCGACCCTGATACCGAATGGCAGTTCCTGAGAAACAAGAACCGAAGGGTTCAGGCGAACGCCAGTCGGCGTTTTGGAGCTATTGTGTCACGCTGAGCGAAAGCAGAAGCGTGGATTGGTCGGGTTTTGAAAAATCAGCGATAGATTAGCTCGCTCGCTTGCTAGCAAATACCCAGACACGCATGCCGGACGCTGTTATTGTACCCGCAATTTTGGAACTTGCTGATGTCGAAGCGACCCTGATACCGAATTGCAGTTCCTGAGAAACAAGAACCGGAGGGTTCAGGCAAACCCCAGTCGGCGTTTTGGAGCTACTGTGTCACGCTGAGCGAAAGCAGAAGCGTGGATTGGTCGGGTTTTGAAAAATCAGCGATAGATTAGCTCGCTCGCTTGCTAGCAAAAACCCAGACATGCATGCCGGACGCTGTTATTGTACCCGCAATTTTGGAACTTGCTGATGTCGAAGCGACCCTGATACCGAATTGCAGTTCCTGAGAAACAAGAACCGGAGGGTTCAGGCGAACCCCAGTCGGCGTTTTGGAGCTATTGTGTCACGCTGAGCGAAAGCAGAAGCGTGGATTGGTCGGGTTTTGAAAAATCAGCGATAGATTAGCTCGCTCGCTTGCTAGCGAAAACCGCATGCCGGACGCTGTTATTGTACCCGCTCTTGCGCCCTGCTGAGCTCTTTTATTTTTTTTGCGCAAATTTATGCTGACATTTGAGAAATCCGCCGCCCACACCGCTTTCAGCGCGCCGGCAAAAGGGCTGTACGAATTACCACGGTCACCCGGAACGCACCGCCCCTCCCTCGTCTCGGCTGTTATCGCGCCGGGGGAGGGGTGGGGCGCGGCGGGGGTCTCGAGCGATCGGGTGTCGTTCCGCCGCCGCGTAGCTCCCCCGCCTCCTTTTGGCTCCCGAGGCGGCGGATTTGTTTCTTCGCAGTAGAAAGGGGTGGGGGGGGGGGGAGTAGTAGGATCCCAAACAATAGTCCCTTCTGGGACTGTTTGGAGGGAGGGGGGGGGCAAGGGAAGGGAGTATCCTTTTGGTCTTGCACTATCTCCCCTCCACACTCATCCCCCAATCCCACCGGGGAGATGCTCTGCTTCTGCTCCTGCTGATTGCGGCACGGTTTGGTGAGCCTGCCCAGCTGATCCCCCCCACCCCACCCCCCAAGCGGATCCCTGTCACCGCCACCAGCGTCCACAGGTGTGTAATTGAAACGTAGCCCGCGCTCAACTGATAGTGGTCTTTCGGAGCCCGGCCGCGCATCACGCGCCGGCGGCTATTTTTAGCCGACGGGGTAATCTCGGTTAAAAGCCTCTCGGCGCTGTTTCGCGTTAACCTGGCCAAAACACTAAGCCAATAATCCAACCCCCCCCCCCCCCCACAGACTCACACAAGCGCGCCGCAACATGTTGCCGTGATGCCACGCCATAGATAACACGCCTTCTATTATTTAACACGGCTCTGGATCCACGGAATCCTTTCGTGTGGTTTTCCCACTCCCGAGATTCCGCCATAAACTCGGGACCCATAACAAACAATCAAAGTTGGGAAATTTGCATCCGGATTTTTACTGACATGCGTTGCGTTTATTTAAATATGTGATTATGTGTCATATTTTGACAACTTGATTTTAAATCCTGTTATTTATTAGTATGTTCTCGCTGCCATTTTCGCGAGTCACGTGGCCTGGGAGCTCGGATGTGACGTGTACCGTGCCGCAACGAAGGCTGGATTGCATTGGACACCGTTTATGGCCGGCGCCGATTTCTCGGATTGATCCTCATCTGGTGAAGAAATAGCAGTATCGGTTGATCGGGAAGACGGAGGAAGCTCCGGGAGCTGGCCGCGAGCCGAGATTGCAGGCGGCGGAGGTCGTTGCTCCCGGAAGCTAGGCTAAAGGAGCTCGCAGCCCGCCTTCGGCTTCGGCGGAGGCCTTTAGCCCAGACGCCGAAGTTTGATTTGAACCTGCGGCTGGAATTCATGTTGAATATTCGGATGGTTCTTGGGGCGGAATGACGCGGAGTCTGACTGCTCGGAGGCCTACGCGCGACATAAGTGCGTAAACAAAGGCCCCCCGGAGCTCCGGGCCGGCAGCCGCGGATGGTTCTTCGGACGGGAATGACGCAGAGTCTGACGAGCGAGCTCCGGCGGGCTAACTTCGGCACCTGCGCTAAAGGCCTCTGCTGAAGCCGAAGGCGGGCTGCGAGCGCCTTTAGCCTAGCTTCCGGGTCCAACGGCCTCCGCCGCCTGGAAGCTCGACTCGCGGCCAGCTCCCGGAACTCGCGCGTCATTCCCGTCCGAAGAACCATCCGCGGCTGCCGGCCCGGAGCTCCGGGGGGGCCTTTGTTTACTCACTTATGTCGCGCGTAGGCCTCCGAGCAGTCAGACTCCGCGTCATTCCGCCCCAAGAACCATACGAATATTCAATTCTTGTGAATTGACCCGCGCGACGAAGGAGCTAATGCGCGGTTGGACGACGCTCGGCGCGGAAGAACCCCATCAGACGCAACCCCCGAAATGATCGCGTCCATATGTTCGGCGTTGATGTTCAACAAAGATGAACCTTGTACCAGCTTTGTTCTCCTTCCTTAAAGAGGACGCCAAAGCCTTGTGAAGTCCTCTCTTTGACGGGGGCCCATATGGCACATGAAAGTCGGCGACAATCGTCGGGAGGGGCGGGGGCGGGGAGGGGTGTGGGAGTTAGCGGAGATAGCGCGCTTGCAAAGTCACGACCAGGATAAGAGACTCCGCCTCTACCTGCTTCCAGGAGCTAGCGCACACACACAGAAGTCAAGGTAAAAAGATAATGCGTTTATTTGGTAATCAGCAAATAGCTTTTAGCTAGCGGGTAAGTGGCGGCGCCTGCGAGGCCTTGATAAGATCGTGTGCTTTCAGGTGTTTCCCTGTCACGCCGCCGTTCAGCGCAAATTGAATACGGTGACCTTCTTTCGCCGCCGCGTCACATTGACTGCGTTCCCTCCCCGAAGATTCCGCCGTTTCAATTACGGCGCATCCGCAATCTTGCCAACGCGCGCGTGCGCGCCGTCCCGCGCCTTCCCGCGACGATTTGTTCGATACAGCACTTCGGGCGTCCTTCCCGAGGACGCCGTAACTGCAGCAAAACGCTGTCGGCGGACTCGGCGGGGCCTTGAAGGTCTCTCGCGGCGCGCGGGCGTGTCGGCGCGCAGGTGGTGTCCTCCGTTAAAAGCGCGAGAGTGAATATATTCGCGGTGTAGCTTTCACAAATTTGCCGAGTCGCACCGGAAAGGAAATGGTTTGGCGCCATCTGGTGGGGTCTTGGTGCCCAAGCAGCGATGCTGAACTCACGGGTGGGGGGTATATTTCG
This sequence comes from Syngnathoides biaculeatus, assembly GCF_019802595.1. Lineage (NCBI taxonomy): Eukaryota > Metazoa > Chordata > Actinopteri > Syngnathiformes > Syngnathidae > Syngnathoides > Syngnathoides biaculeatus. The sequence continues at coordinate 1,514,478 of NC_084660.1, forward strand.
TCAATTGTGGCGATCTACATGTGGAACAAACCTGGACGACGGTGATAGCCGAGTAAGTGCGAATGCTATGCTAACGAACGTTGAATAATGTTCCATTATGTGGAAGTTGCCGGAATGTCATCTTTGGCCAAAAGTTAAATAAACGTATCGACTGTAATTTCCGGTTTTGACCCGGCGGTTTGTGCCGTGATGCGGCGCTAGCGTTAGCGCACCTGGTTATAAGCCTCAGAACACAGAGAGTTTAACGCTAATGCTAGCACCGCGGTCATGCTAGCCCCGTGCTAGCGCTAGCGTTAAGCTCTTTCTGTGTACCGAGGCTTATAACCAGGTGCGCTAACGCTAGCGCCGCATCGCTGCATAAACCGTCGGGTTGAAAATGTGCGGAAAAAAAGTCGCGACTTTTCGAACGGAAATGACGGAAGTTTATTTCCCGCGTGGACTTTGGGCTAATCCATTCTAAAATGGTTCAATATTGACACCCCTAAAATAAATTACCATAATTCCCGGCCTACAGAGCGCACCTGGTTATAAGCCTCGGTAGACAGAGAGTTTAACGCTAGCGTTAGCGCGGGGCTAGCATTAGCACGGCGCTAGCAGTAAACTGTTAAAAATTACCGTAATTCCCGGCCTACAGAGCGCACCTGGTTATAAGCCTCAGTACACAGAGAGTTCAACGCTAGCACAGCGGAAATGCTAGCCCCGCGCTAACACTAGCGTTAAACTCTTTCTGTGTACCGAGGCTTATAACCAGGTGCACTAACGCTGGCGCCGCATCACCGCATATACCGCCGGGTTGAGAACGTGTGGAAAAAAAGTCCAATTAAAAATTACGGTCGCCCCGCGCCAACGCTAGCGCTGAACTCTTTCTGTGTACACAACAGTGCGGAACGGTTCCCGGGAGAGATTTTCCGACACAAACGCATCTCCGCTGACGGGTCGAACCGTTTCCCCCTCCGACGTAAAGCCGAGGCCGACGTCCGGCGTACGAATACCCGGCGCGTTCCCGCGCACGCCGCCTAACGTCCGTTCACCCGCGCGGTCCGTAACGCGTTAACAAAGGCGACTCCGAGTGGCGAATTCCGAGCGGGACTAATGGACTATTCCAAAACTCGCGGATTGGATCGGGAGTAAAATTCTGACGATGACGAGAGCCAGTCGGTCGTTATTTATTGAAGCTAATCGCAGTGTCTGGCGGGATCGGAGGTTGAACATTTAGTTTTATGGGTTAGGGCGGGGGTACTCATACGTATGGTCGAGACAACCCCACCTCTCTATTTCGGTGAGTTCACGCTAAACGAGCAGAGGTCTTCGCCGGGACGCTCGGATCCGTGACTCGGCGCCCCCCCCCCCTTTCCGCCGTCGCGCCCGGCACCCCACCCCAGACTCACCTCGTTTGAGTCCTCCTCCAGTTTTTTGCCCGGGTGACATTCTCCGTCCATCTCCTCCCCTGATCCGTCCGAAATCGGATGAAACGTGACCGTCCAGGGAAGATTTCGATGAAGCAATTAAACTTTAACCGCGGATGACCCGTTTAATCGCGGATGTTCCGTCCCCCCCAAATCAAAAACCCCAACAGTTTTTACGTTTTTTTTTCTTGTTAGCCTTTGCGATATTCAAGAATTAGCAGACTGAATTGGACTATTTGGCCCGGACTTCGGAGCGAGTGTTTGTTTAAAGCAGCTCCTTTCACTTTTCACCCTCCCCGTCCCCGCCGTTCCTGCGCCCCACTCCCACTTCTCTTATCACCCCGGTGAATACTATCTCTCGGACCACAATGCCTCGGTCTGGAACTCAATAAAACAGTTAATGGCAAGGACAATCTCAAAGCGAGTCCTACCTCGATAACAAAAGGACCTCACCTAATAACGAACGAGCGGCTTTCTTTTTGCGCCGACGTGGGGGAAGCGGAGGCGGCGGGGGGGAAGGGGGGCCGGCGGCGGCGGATCGGGGGGAAGCTCTGCCGAGCACTTGCCGGCGTGTTTTATGGCTAATTGAAGCATTTGGAATAAAACAGCCAGAAAACGGCACCCTTTCGGATTGCGGCGGGGGTTAATATATTGCGATCCCGCAATTAGCCCGGGATTGTTAAGATCTCTTTAATTCGGCGAGGTCCATTAAGCGGGATGGGCGAAAAACTGTTTCCGCCGTTTGTTTATTTATTTACCCCACAACCGCCCCAAGCCCCCACCCCCCACGTTCCTGTTTTTGTTCCTTCTGCCGGAGCTCAGTAGTAATCAACATAAGCGGACCGCAACCGGGTTAGCCAAGAGTCTCCCGACCCGTTCGCTGTGCCAGCTCGGACTTTGGACTCGGAGGCTGCCGTTGGCGCGGATCAGAGCGCGGAGCGGGGAGGCGGCGCGGTTCGACCGTTCGTTCCAGCTCGGCTCGAGGTGCTGACGTGTTATTCGCCGAACTGCGTCGAAACTGAGACGACGCACCCAAATTTCCGTTGTTTTTTTTTAACCTCGGGCCTGACGGGGTAAACCCGAGGCCGTCACGGTCGAGGCTCGTTCATCATCCGGGGAAATTTGCACGCGCGTCTAGACATGACTGGTTATTAGCCGCCTAGCGATAGCCTCTCGTTGCCGGTACTGTATAAGCGACAGGATATTTTATGAGGTGGCACTGCTAGAAAGCATCTTTTTAAGACAGTACAATATCTAAATTTTGAATTTTTTTTGGGGGGGGGTCAACAAGTCCAACAAAAACCGTTTTGAACAGTCATCGGAATAAAATACTTTGTTGTCATTTTAGTGCATACCGCAATCGGAATACTGTTTTTTTTTTTTTTGTTTGTTTGTTTTTTTTGGTGCGATATCAAACCGAGAGATAAGGAAACTTATGAGGATTGTGAGCAAATTAAAACAATGAAAAGGAATCAAACATTGGATGACATAAAAGGATTCTGGTATTTGGGGGACAGCAGGGTGACTCGGCTGGAAAGCGTCAGGTGTGAATTCTGAGTCCCGCGACCCTCGTGAGGATAAGTGGCTAAGAAAATGGATGGGTAGATGGATGGATGGATGGATGGATGGATGGATATTTCCAAGTAACAGCATATAAACTGAAAAAAACAGTGGCACAAGAACCGATCCCTGTGGGACTCCAAGGGAAATGACAATACTCAGATGGATTACATGGTCTGTCCTCTCTGAGTCCCGTGACCCTCTTGAGGATAAGTGGCTAAGAAAATAGATGGGTGGATGGATGGATGGATATTTCCAAGTAACAGCATATAAACTGAAAAAAAGAGGCACAAGAAGCGATCCTTGTGGGACTCCAAGGGACATGACAATACTCGGATGTCACATTACCATGGATTACATGGTCTGTCCTCTCTGAGTCCCGTGACCCTCGTGAGGATAAGCAGCAAAGAAAATGGATGGATGGATGGATATTTCCAAGTAACAGCATATAAACTGAAAAAAAAAGTGGCACAAGAACCGATCCCTGTGGGACTCCAAGGGAAATGACAATACTCAGATGTCACATTACATGACAATCGTGGTTTACATGGTCTGTCCTCTTTGAGTCCCGCGACCCACGTGAGGATAAGCAGCAAAGAAAATGGATGGATGGGTATTTCCAAGTGACAGCAGATAAACTGAAAAAAAGAGGCACAAGACCCGATCCCTGTGGGACTCCAAAGAACATGACAATTCTCAAATGTCAGAGTCCCGCGACCCTCATGAGCATAAGCGGTAAAAGAAAATGGATGGATGGAGATTTCCAAGTAACAGCATATAAACTGAAAAAGAAAGAGGCACAAGAACCGATCCCTGTGGGACTCCAAGGGACATGACAATACTCAGATGTCACATACATGACAACCGTGGTTTTCATGGTCTGTCCTCTTTGAGTCCTGCGACCCTCGTGAGGATAAGCGGCTAAGAAAATGGACGGATTTGGTGGCTCAGCCGTTAAAGTGTTGGCCTCACAGTTCTGAGTTCACAGGTTCAATCCCGGACCCGCCTGTGTGGAGTTAGCATGTTCTTCCGCCGTGCCTGCGTGGGTTTTCTCCGGGAACTCCGGTTTCCTCCCTCATCCCCAAAACATGCAGCATTAATTGGACACTCTAAATTGTCACGAACCTCCGGTAGGTACGGGGCCGGACCCAAATTCAGGACTCTGAGACCACGGCATTATGTTTCCGCACACGGTAACTCAAAGCACACTCACGGACTCGGCACAACGAACTGGTGGCAAAAACTCCACCTTTAATACATCATCAAATTCCAGTCCCAGTGTTAAGCAGCTGAGACCGGTGACAGGTGTCGGCGGCCAGGGCAGTGGCCACGCCCCTCTTGCCCGTGGTCCAGCCTGGCTCACGCCGCGAGGTGCGCTCGTGAGTGCGGTTGTTTGTTCCGATGTGCCCTGGGGATTGGCTGGCAAATTATTTCGGGGTGCTCGTTGACTGCTGGGATAGGCTCCGGCACTCCCCGCGACCCTTGTGAGGATAAGCAGTGAAGAAAATGAATGGATGGAGGGATCAGAGCGGTACCCTTGTCGACCTGAGTGAAATATCAGCCGACCGTGGGAAGCAAAACCAGGAGGCCGCTCCGTCACTGGACTCCTTCGCGCAAACATTGGTCGGTCGATGCCATCCCTAACCCTAACCCTAGACAGGAACTGGTCATTTATTGGACTCTTCGTTCCCAAAATGATTCGTCAATATGTAAATCGAATTTCTCACTCTGCGGACAAGGGATTGGATCCTTCTTAAACCCACTGGGATTCTTAAACCAGAGCGTTTCTGGTTTCTGGAACATTTTCTGTCCTCGGCTTAGCTTCTCGAGGGAAGACCGAAACGGATGGGTCACCAACCGGTCACCTGAGTTTGGGTCGGTGGGGTACGGCGCGCCATACTTTGTGGCCAGGTAATAAGGTTTGAAGCTGGAGAGTTTGTAACTAAAGGGTCCAATCCGTTCCGGCGTAGTGGATTTAAAGCTCCTTACAAGTAATTAAACAGCACGACACCTCGTACAGAGCAATTTCCTGCGAGGCGTTTTGCTCGCCAGTGCGCCGTGGCCCCAGTCTACGTCGTGTTATCTCTGCGAAATATGTCCCCTTCATCATTTTCTAATAATGACAGAGCGCTCACGTTGTTAGGGAGGCGATGGAATCGCTGCGCCATCCGATTAGCATTTTCCTCGCTGTTAGCGAGCGGACCGAACATCGAAGACATCTGCGTCGAGCGGGTGTTGTCGGGTGGGGGGGGGGGACATGAAAATCACCAGCGGCGGCCCGGTGTGATGTTTTGTCGGGGGGGGGGTCGAATGTGGGTGGGGTGGAATAACACTTATTTAGCCGCGTCTAGAACAACACCCGGTGAACGGTTGCGTGTGTCCTGAACGCCGTTTGCCTGTCGGCATGTTAACAAGTAAGTTTTGTCGAGATTACCAGAAATATTTTGAGTATCCATCGATCCATCCGTCCATCCATGGTCTACCGCTTTTCCGGGTCGGATCGCCGGGGGAAGTTGCTTCAGCAAGCATACCCAGATTTCCCTTCCCCCAGCCACTTCTTCCAGTTCTTCCGGAGGGATCCCGGGGCTTTCCCGAGGCACCCGAGAGACTCTCCGGCGTGTCCTGGGTCGTCCTAGGGGTGATAGTGAGAAAGGAATAGGAAAAGGGTAAAAGTTTTTTGGGAGTGCCATTTTCTACCACTTCTCCGGGTCGGATCGCGGGGGAAGTGGGTTCAGCAGGGATACCCAGACTTAACCTTTCCCCAGTCACTTCCTCCAACTCTCCCGGAGGGATCCCGAGGCGTTCCTGAGCCAGCCGAGAGACTCTCCAGCGTGTCCCGGGTCGTGCCCAGGGTCTATTTCCGGTGGGACGTGCCCGGAACACCCCACCCTCCGAATCAGATGCCCCAGCTGCATCATCTGGCTCCTCTCGACGCGGAGGAGCAGCGGCTCGACACCGAGCCCCTCCCTGATGACCGAGCTCCTCACCCTATCTCTGAGGGAGAGCCCGGACACCCCTGTGGACAAAATTATTCATATTACTCATTTTGAGCATGCGGACAGTAAATTCTCCGTATCGGAGGCCAGGTGGCAAACGGCTTGTCAGCCGCCTTCGTCGTTCGCCCTCAAACTCCTCCGTCGCCAGACCCCAAACGTTCTTGCATCCTCTCGATACTCGCTACTTGTCAGCCTTGGAAAATGGCTTTCTCGGAGAAGATATTATTTTTGGTCCGGTAAAGCTGCGTGTTTAAAATATGAGTGACAGGCTTGACTCTCTTTGCAACGGGGAGTGGGGGTGGGGTGGGCGGGGGTGGGGGGGGGGTTGTTTGCCAGAATAGAGCCAGCTCCTGGAGAGAGGGGTAGAAAAAAAAACAGTATTAACAATAAAAGTCTGCATGCAGCCACCCACCACTCTAACTTTCCTGGGAGGAAAACATTTACAACTTCCAGACTAAAATGTCCTATTTTTCTTTCCCCCCCCCCATTTCTCCCCGCTTTCTGTCTGTCTTCTGTTCTTTTTTATTCCTTTTTCACGCCTGCTAAGAAGATAGATGAAGAAAATGAGGCCAACTTGCTGGCAGTGCTTACAGAGACCTTGGATAGTATCCCGGTGGATGAGGACGGTCTGCCTTCGTTTGAGGCTCTGGCAGATGGGGACGTGACCAATGCCAGTGACCGGAGCTGTCCGTCCTCCCCCGACGGCTCGCCTCCCACCCCGGAGCCCGAGGAGCCTTCCCTGGTAAAGCCCTCCCCCCTGTTTGTCATTTAAAAAAAAAAAAACATCCGTGCGGAAACCGCTGGAACCAAGAGCCGGCTCTCGGACTCGCTCGAGTCGTGGACGTGCGCGGGAAGTGACGGATTTCGCGTCCCCAGTCAAAGGCGGGAACTCCTCGCGGTGGGGGGACCGTGGCCGGAAACGGGGTGGGGATTGAATCAAAGCAATTTATCTCCTTTATTCCCGTTAGGTCTCGGCTAATCTGCGCTCCTTGTGCCAGAGTTTTGTCTTTTGGCAGCCGGGCAACCCTCCTAGCACACAAGCTCGGAGCAGTTCTCTCGGCTTTTTAGGTCTAAAATGTTTAACTTGGACTTGGTTTAACTAATGAGCTTTACAGCGTGTTTGTTCGGTCCCTTAGGAGAGTGACAAACCTGTCCCCACCCCTTCCCCTCCCGGTCCTTGTTATTTTTACCGCTTTGGCACCCCCCCCCCACCCCACCCCCATCTCCTCGGATGGGTTAAAAATCAGCGGCAATTGAAAGAAAATTACCATTTGCATAATCCGTGCTAACTTTGCCCTTCCTCCCCCCCACCTGCACCGCTCGGGTCCAGCTGAAGAAGCTCCTTCTGGCGCCCGCAAACTCCCAGCTCAGCTATAATCAATACACAGGTGGCAAGGCACAGAACCATGCAGCCGGCAGCAACCACCGCATCCGACCACCACCTGCCGTCGTCAAGGTACGCGCCCTGGTTTTCACGTTAGTTAATCTCCCTCGCTCTGCTCCCGCGCTCGCAATTTTCTTGTTTTGGGCCCCGCCTTTAGAAGATGTTAGACTAGCGCTCTGCCATCCCAGGGGTGTACGAGGGTGGGGGTTTCTCGTGATGAAAACGGGCTGATTGCTGTTGGGCTTTGCGAGGCGAGGCGAGGCGAGGCGCCACGCTTTCATTAGCTCCGCCGCTTATCCGCCTTGATTCGGGGGACCCGTCAGAAGAAAACCACTGATGGCGGCGGGGGTGGTGGTGGTGGGGGGGTGGTCCTCCAAATATCGGGTAATGTTCAACACGAGCCGGGCTTGTCATTTTGTGCCCAAACACGTATTACAAGACTTCATTTTCTCGAACTTTGAAACGATCAGACACGCGTTCGCGGCGCGCCGTGTTTGCGCAGCGTCGGATTCCATTTTCAAGCGGCGCCTTCGAGGAGTCCCGACGGACCCCGGGCGTGCAAACAGAGCGATCGGAGGAGCCCGCGCAATTAAGACGACGAATTCGCACCCGCCGTCGCTTTCTAGTCACTCCGGCGGCCGGCGCGCTCCAGCTACCAGAGTTGTTCTTTCGAGGCTCGTGTCTGCCGATAAGTCCAAGTTTTTATGAGCCACCGCTCGGATACAGGCGGGCTTCAGACGAGGTACTGGTTGGGGGTAGAAAAATAATGGCACGACTCTGATTCTAAGAACCAATGTTTCAGTTCACGCTCTTGGCGTTCACGCGAAATACTCGGTTGTGCTTCGGCGGCGTCAACTCTGAACATCACATATTTAAGGCGCCGTTTGGTTTTTGTGTAAATAGAGTTTCAAATCTTCGAACTGATCTTTTTGAACAGACGGAGAGCCCCTGGAATGGCAAAGCGAGAGGGGTCTCCGGCCAGCAGAACCGCCCTCTGAGGCGGCCTTGCACAGAGCTGCTGAAGTACTTAACAGCCACCGATGACATCCTGCTCCACACCAAAGCCACCGACGTCAAAGGCAGCTGGAGCGGCGCCCCCGGCAGGGACAAGAGCACCCTGGGCCTCGGCGCCTCCTCCTCCTCCTCCTCTTCCTCCTCGCCGTCCTCGTCATCCACGTCCTCCTTCTCCTCCCTGTCCTCCACTTGTTCTTCGTCCACCACCGCTTCCAAGAAGAAGTCTGGCGCGGCGCCGCCGCCACAGCAGCATCACCAGCGAGGTGAGAGCCGGGCTGGAGGCGAATGTAGTGGGGCTGGGAAGTGGCAGCATTGCGCTAAGGATGACGGGGTTGAGGAGTCGGAGGGGGCCCCTATCTCTGTCGGCCACAGAACCTACAGCTGCGGCCACGCTCGCCCTAAAGCCAGCGAAGGAGGAAGGCCGCCAGGTGATGTGGGCCACCAGGCCGCCGCTAGGTTCATTAGGTATATGCATTCTTATTCCCTCCCTCCCCGAGAGGTGAGTCACAGCTGTGAGCATTGCCGAGAGGCTGTAGGCGCCACTCGAAATAAGAGTAGCGGGGCCAACCGCACCCTACGTAGGCACGTCACAGTGACTATTAAGAAAAGGGACGCAAAGCCGGGGCACCCCTTGCTTAGCCAGCTGCTCACCGCCAAACAGAGACCTGCTCGCTACCGAGACCACCTCCTCATCCCCTTCCCCGGCACTCACGGCAAATTAGCGGGGAAGAGCTCGGAGAGTGTCAGACCTGAGGAGGAAGAGTGCACCAAAGGTAGTAAGCGGAGTCGATCGACAAACCCTGACATGCTAGACATGGGCTTTGGACTAGAGCTGGGGCGGTCAAGCCAGGGAGGCTATGGGGAGGATGTTGACCATGATAACGATAACAATCCTGCTGCTGTTGATGGTGTCTTTGATGATGACCATGTCACGGGCAGCTCCGCCGCGGCGCCCTCACAGGGTCCGCCGAGCCCACTCTTCCCAGATACTAGCATTGCCGAGCTCGCCCCTGCCTGCTTCATACACGGGCACGGGCATCCCCACGGGCGGTCACTCAGCGAGCACCCAGACGACCACCTGTTGTTAGGTAATCATGACTGCATCCCTCCCCCGCTGGCCTTATCTCTGCTCCCTCTTCTCCCTCTCCTGCTCTAACCACCTCCCCGGTTTGACGTCACGACTAACCGCAATTCTAATTCGAAGCTAACAACTCATCCCGACTGACACCATTTGACCTCCCGATTTCTATCGAGTGAACCCCAAAGCACGGGGTGCGGGGACAAGGGGTGAGCCATGTTTTTTTTTTTTGTTTTTTTTTTGCTAGCGAATGTCTTGTTTTTATCCAGTTGGCCGGTTTTAGCCTCAGAACCCGGGTGCTGCTCTTTAGCCACTAAAACCACGTTCCCTCAGCCGGAGCGCAAGTCGGCCAAAGCCTCGGGCAACTGCACAAGCTTCCTTGACTCTCCTTTCTTCCTTTCTTCACTCCCCCCCCCATTTCCTCTGCTGTTGGTGCATGCGATGATGACTTGTCCGTTGAGGGCCTCAACCCACCGTCATCGTTTTTTGTCTGTGGCATCGTCTGTTTTGTCTTGATTCCATTCCGACGTGTCTGAACGAAGACACCCGTGACCCATGCGCCATCTCCTCATCTTGCCTCACACTGTCAAAAGTCTTTCCTAAGAGAGTAAATTGATTTTTTTTTTAAAAAATGGGGTCAAAAAAGCAAAATAAATCAACGTAAAAACACTCGTGCAGTTTTCTAACAAGGGATGGGTGTTTTTTTTTTTTTTGTAGTGCACTTATTAATTGTCGCAGAATGTGGACCTGTTCTCTTCTGCCGACGGTTGTCGGAACTAGATCAATAATTACCCATGCTCCTTTGTGTTCTGCAGCCAAACCAACCACCTTGCCACTTCCTTTGACCCCAGAGTCTCCAAAGTAAGTCTGAGAAGTTTTCCACGTTCTTTTAGGCAAACGAGTGAAATACAAAAAAAAAAAAACAACAGGCAAAGGAAGAGATCAGAAAGAGACCGGCAAACGAGCGCAGTACGGAGTACAAGTCGAATCGGAGGCATTTTTGTGACTCATTTCCACGTCTTAGATCACTATTTTTCAAGCCTTGGCGTCGCCGGCAAGTAAAACTGCTTCTTGTTTTTTTTTTATTGTCTTCCAGTGACCACAAGGGATCACCGTTTGAGAGCAAAACCATTGAATGCACATTAAGTGTGGAGATTGCCGGAACCCCAGGTAAGTGGGCGCGTTCTCTCGGTTCAAGGTCAGAAGAACATTCGCGCGTGTCCCGAGTATTGATTTCCCTCCATCCAGAAACCGTTCCTCCTCCCTTTTCCCAAATCCTGACACTCACAGACTGGCCGCTTAGATAGCCGGCGCATCGTCGCCGTATTTTGGGTTTTGTTGGTCTGAGGAGTTAGGCCTCCGCGTGGGGTCGGCGACCACGTTTGCGCAAGGTCCCCACCGGAGTCCTTGCGCCCGGTGCACTTGGGTGAGTCGCACCGACCACCCTCAGCCCCTCCCCCCTCCTTTGGTATTCATTTACTCGCTGTGGAAATGGTTCACTGTGTGTCCGCGCACCTTGTACCGTCACTGTGTCGAGGACTGGGATGCAAAAAGTTGAACTATAAACCTTTCACTCTTGATGTGGTTAATATTTCTTGTGATTTTACTGCTGGTTCCCTATCCAGCCCAGATTTTGGGACTGGGTATCAGCTGGGAAGTCATTAGCACAGTCATTCTCCAGGATACTGACCCCCCACCAACTTGTTCCGATTTAGGGATTAGAAGGTGCTGAATGTGACTGATTGATATAGATTCCAGTGAGCCAAGGTGGAAGGTTTTTGGCCCTTTGTGAAGTAAGAATACGAGTCCGTTACAATGAGATTACGGTGGCGTAACTGATAACTGTGGGGGGTGGGGGGGGTTCCACCTTTGAGGCAAGTAAGTGCTGATCGAACTCTGCCCGGAATCCTATTTGATAACTAACCGTAGTCTTGTGGCAACTTTTGGAGCTACTGTCGGCCGTGTGGTTTCCTACCTTCCCGATCGCAATTGGAGTTGTCGCTTGCGGCAGGGACCGACCGCCTTGTGATTTTATTTATTTTTAGTTTTGGGTGACGGTGATGATCTCAAGAAGGGTGACCGGAGGGTGTGTTCCAACTATAGAGGGATCACACTCCTCAGCCTACCTGGTAAGGTCTACTCAGGGGTACTGGAGAGGAGGGTCCGTCGGGATGTCGATTCTCGGATTCAGGAGGAGCAACGTGGTTTTCGTCCTGGCCGTGGAACAGTGGACCAGCTCTACACCCTCGGCAGGATCCTCGAGGGTACGTGGGAGTTCGCCCAACCAGTCTACATGTGTTTTGTGGACTTGGAGAAGGCATTCGACCTTGTCCCTCGGGGAGTCCTGCGGGGGGTCTTCTGGAGTATGGGGTACCGAATCCCCTGATATGAGCTGTTCGGTCCCCCTGTTCGACCGCTGTCGGAGTTTGGTCCGCATTGCCGGCAATAAGTCGGACTAGTTTCAGGTGAGAGTTGGACTCCGCCAAGGCCGAGATTTTGTTCATAACTTTTATGTACAGAATTTCTAGGCGTAGAGGGTTTCCAGTTTGGTGGCCTCAGCATCGTATCGCTGCTCTTTGTGGATGATGTGGTTCTATTGGCTTCATCAAGCCGTGATCTCAGCTCTCATTGGAATGATTCGCAGCCGAATGTGAAGCGGCCGGGATGATAATCGGCACCTCCAAATTCGAGACTATGGTCCTCAGTCGGAAAAGGGTGGCGAGTTCAAGTATCTTGGGGTCTTGTTCACGAGTGAGGGAAGAACGGAGCGGGAGATCGACAGACGGATCGGTGCAGCGTCTGCAGTGATGCGGACTTTGTATCGGTCCATTGTGGTTTACCAGTCGATCTACGTTCCTACCCTCACCTATGGGCATGAGCTGTGGGTCATGACCGAAAGAACAAGATCCCGGATACAAGCGGCCGAAATCAGTTTCCTCCGCAGGGTTTCCGGGGTGAGAAGCTCGTTCATCCAGGATGGGCTCAGTGTCAAGCCGCCGCTGCTCCAGATGAGGTGGCTGGGGCATCTGGTTCGGAGGTGTTCCGGGCAGGTCCCACCGGAAACCGACCCCGAGGACGACCCAGGACACGCCGGAGAGACCGTGTCGCTCGGCTGGCTTGGGAACGCCTCGCGATCCCTCCGGAAGAGCTGGAAGAAGTGGCTGGGGAAGGGGAAGTCTGGGTATCCCTGCTGAAGCTACTTCCTCCGCGACCCGACCCGGAAAAGCGTTAGATAATGGATGGATGACTGGATGGTGTTGGGTAATGATAAAAACCTTGTATTATTTACCCTCCCGCCGCATCCGTCACTCAAAAGTTTGACTGAGGGACATGTATCTAATTCTGATTTATTTTACACCCCGCTGCTAATGACTTCTAGTTTATGACCCCACGTGCGCATTGTTTTGGACAGATGGCGCTTCATTGTGTCTATTCTTTGGCGTGATTTATATCTGTTTTTTCGACACGAGAGAAGGCAATGGACTGGTAGAGCTCGCACGCTGCATGAGAATCTGCTCTGATCAGGCGTTCCTTCGGTATTTTTGCATCCCGTGCTCTCGTTCGCGTACTGCCTCCCCTCACGCCGGATTTGACGCTAATAGCCGTCATTTGCTGCAAAGAAGAGCGGCAGAGCGGCGGCGTGGCAGGAGCGCCTGACTCCGGCGCGCGAGGGGAAAAATATGTAGGGTGGGGCGCGGCCGGCGGGGAGTGAGGGAGAGGAAGAAGGCTGGAGGAGAGGAGGAAATGGTGGTGGTGGCGGGGGGGGGGGTGAGAGTAATGGCGACTGCCGCTTGTGTGAGTGCATTAACAATGCTATAAAGTGGGCTCATCTCAGGACTTCCCATATAAGTGCCATCTGTCCGGTCGTAAATCTGACCGGTGGGTGGGGGGGTGGTTGGGGTATGAGCAGTCGGGACATGCCATCTGAGAGGAAGGACAATCAATTTTCCCCTTGCGCTTCCACTTCCATCATCCGTCCTCAATGTATAACGAGAACACCTCTGCGTCGGGGTGTTCTGAAAAGTAGGGTCACGGCGCCGGGCTTTCCTCTTAGCGACCGGTTGTTTAGTCATTAGGTGCGTCCTCAGCAGTGTTGTTTACCCTCCCACCCCCTACCAAAAGGGATCCTTGCAATGTCAATGAGGATGAGGCGGGCGGTGGGGGGGTTGAGTGGCAAGCCAAGCGTATGACAGCACCAGAGAGAGATCAGGATCAATCAAGCGCGTATCTTTGTCCCCCGTCCATAAACTGACGTTGAGTAGAATTTTATTTTTGTTGACTGCCAATCCACTCGGCGACTGAACGTCTCCCCCCCCCCCTTTGCAGGTCTGACACCACCTACCACGCCCCCACACAAAGCCAGTCAAGAGAATCCTTTCAAAGCATCGCTCAAAACCAAGTTGTCTTCATGTTCCTCCTCGGCCTTGGCGTGCAAAAGAGCAAGGCTGGTCGACTCGGGCCCCGGCCCCAACCGGAAGGGTCCGGAACAGACTGAGCTGTACGCCCAGCTGAGCAAAGCGTCCACCGTCCTCCCCTGCTCCGTCGCTCAACCGACGAAAGGAGGCAGTCTTGAGGAGTGTTGCGGCGCTAGCGACCGCAAGCGAGTTCCTCCCCGTGGGTTCAGCGACCATGACTATTGCCAGGCGTCGGCGGGCACAAGAAAGAACTGCAATATGGCCGTCGGTGCCATGACTTCAGCGGGGGGAATGCCAGTCTCCTCGGGTGCCACTGCAGGCTCAGCGGGGGACCAGCATGTCAGATTTAAGGACTCACCCATCCCTCCACCCTCTTCACCTTCATCATCATCTTGTCCTCGAGCTCAGCGGCAGAGTTTTGACTCCGCGATCGGAGAAGACGCCGGCGTCCGGGGTTTAGGGAAAGGGTCCCTCGGCCAGAACTCTCAGGTCCTTACGCAGCAGGATAGCTCGTCTCCCCTCGCCCGAAAGCTCCTCTGCGACCAGGAAATCCGAGCTGAACTCAACAAGCACTTTGGCCACCCCTTAGAAGCTTTGTACAGTCAGAGTGAGTCGGGCAGCAAAGCGGACAAGGTTGGGCCCCCTCCATCTCTTGAGGAACAAGAGGTTGACTCCCAAAGGTTGCCCGTCTCCAGCTACCTGCATCCGGGGCTCCTGTCACTCCACGATGAGCTCGAGTTGGCTGAGAGTCGCGAGAGTCGCTTCCTCTACCCTTGGGAGGGAACCCCTCTGGACCTACTCTTTGACTGCCCCCCGCGCTCCCCCTCCTGTTCCCCGCCATTGAGCTCCTCCCCTTCGCGAGCCTCCGTCTCGCCGCCGTCTTCCCTCCTTCCGTCGCCGAGCGGGCCTTTCTGCTGGACCGGCGGCCAGTCGCGCTCCCGCTCCCGTTCTCGCTCTGGCTCGCGCGGCTCTTCCTCGGGCTACCGGAGGCGCTCCCTCTCCAGCTCGTCTGATAGACGCCCCTCTTCCTGGTAAGTAAACCTGAATAAACCTCGTCTGCCTGAACCTTGGCTGATCCCCACCCGTGCAGTTAACAAGGGCAGAAAAAAACCCATCAGGGGGTCCATCTTAGTAGCCTGATAAGTCGGTCTCTGATTGGATCAACCCCGGAGACTTCTTGAGCACTTGGTTTTTCCCGGTTTTCTCTGTCTTCATACAATATTTAGGTGAAAGGGGGGTTGGCTAAACTATCTGATCATTTGGGGTTTCCCTAAAATAACTCCTAATCAACAAAAGGGAATATGCTGATGTGAAAGCTCCCAGGAGAGGTGCAGAGTCTGAGCGCTTTTCATCTCTCGAAAGAGTTTTGAGCGTCTTCCTAATATTAACACCCCGTCGCTGTTATCTCCGACTCCGCTGCTTCCGTTTGATGCGAGCGTTATTGTTTTAAGCGGCAGCTGTTGTTTTTACGTGCACGCGCGATCCCTCCTCTCTTTTTTTTTTTTTTTTTTTTTTTACACCGCGCGGAGATGAAAGCCGAATCCGGGCCGCGGGAACGTCGCCTCGAATCCTCTTCAAAGGAGACTCCTGTCATCAGAGCCCGGGCGAGGACTCCGTTTCCCGTGGTTCTGTTTGATCGGCGCGTCAAAAGCTTTCTGTGGGGGTTTCTTCGCGAGGCAAACCGGGTCCGTCGCGAGGAAACGGAGTCAGTCGGCGGTGGTGCTGGACTCCAATGCGGTTTGTTTACCTGATTTAGCAAAAGGTCAGTTTACTCCGCGGAGCCGGCGGAGTCACTTCAATTCCGTTGCGTCGTTTTGTTTTCACTCGGCGCTAACGTACTCGCGCATTTATCCAATAATAGTCTCGAGGCAATTCAATCACAGTCTGACAAGCTTCTCGGAAATACTAGGCCACGGCAGAGCAGGGAGAACAGAACGCTTGATGTGTTTTCTTCACATCTCACCCAGTTTGAGAGTCCTCATCTTTCCAAACCGCCGTTCTCCGGGTTTCTCTTCTTCCATAATTCACATCGTCGTTCCTCGGCTTCAATAATGAAGCGTCTGAAGCCCGAGGAGTGCGCGGCAATTTGCTCCGTAGCTAGGCCAACCGGGTTCCCCGTTATTCCTCCGACAAACTGACGGGGTTTTTGAACAGTTTTTTTTTTCCGGTAATTGTTTCATCCATTTTTTTTTGTCGTTTGCCACCCCTACAGGTGTCGCCACAACAATGAAGTGAGCACTTTCCGTTCCAAGAGTCACAAGAGACCACAGCCTCGGTCCCGATCTCCTCTCAGTCGCAGGCCAAGGTGAGGCGCTCAACTTATTCCTGCCGTGTCCGGAAGGACCACGTCTGTCAGCAATACTGAAGGTGTCCGAAGAATTATTATTATTATTATATGTACCTACAATTAAAGAGCCGACCCCCACCTCCTTCAAAATATTCTACTCGTTCATTCAACTGATGCGTGCTGTGGTGTTATAACGCTGAATCGACATTGCGGCTGTGTAAAGGCAACGATTTGGGAACCTGGCCTTGGAATCCCAGCTGGTTTTGGCACCCGTGTGCCTAATGACACCCGACAAGGCTGAGAGTTATTCATCAGCGCGGTGCGGGTGACGTTGCGCTTCCTCGGCGGACTGTAATGGCATGTGAAGTTTTGCTGACAGATGCAGCTACCCTGGCCCCCTTGACTTTAGAAACTAGACCTCACCGAAAAGCTGTTTTAACGGACATCCGGTTGTCGGAGATGTTGTTAAAAAGGCGCCGAACCGTCGAGATTCCCTTCGAGGATCAGAAACGACGTGTTCCTCCTCAGGTATGACAGCTACGAGGAGTATCAGCACGAGAGGCTGAAGAGGGAGGAGTTCCTTCGGGACAACGAGAAGCGGGAGTCCGAAAGGGCCGAGCAGAGGGACAGACAACGACAAAAGGCAATTGTGAGTCCATTTCCTTTCCATCCTCACATTCAGGATTGGGGTGCCTGGTCTAAGCGTAGAAAATACAGGTTTTGGTCCCGTCGTCTCCAGCACTCGAGTCCGAACGAATCTGGTATTTCCGGAGACGACGGGTTGCGTCGGCACCGAATCGGCATTGGTCAGGGAAGTGAAGAAAATCCATGTTTTGGCCCCGTCGTCTCCAACACTCGAGTCCAAACGAATCTGCCGTGTCCGGAGACGAAGGGTTGCGTCGCCACCGAATCGGCATTGGTAAGGGAAGCGTAGAAAATCCAGGTTTTGGCCCCGTCGTCTCCAACACTCGAGTCCAAACGAATCTGCCGTGTCCAGAGATGAAGGGTTGCGTCGGCACCGAATCGGCATTGGTCAGGGAAGCGAAGAAAATCCATGTTTTGGCCCCGTCGTCTCCAACACTCGAGTCCAAACGAATCTGCCGTATCCAGAGATGAAGGGTTGCGTCGGCACCGAATCGGCATTGGTCAGGGAAGAAAGAAAATCCATGTTTTGGCCCCGTCGTCTCCAACACTCGAGTCCAAACGAATCTGCCGTGTCCGGAGACGAGGTGTTGCGTCGCCACCGAATCGGCATTGGTAGGAAGGAAGAGTAGAAAATCCAGGTTTTGGCCCCGTCGTCTCCAACACTCGAGTCCAAACGAATCTGCCGTGTCCGGAGATGAAGGGTTGCGTCGGCACCGAATCGGCATTGGTCAGGGAAGCGAAGAAAATCCATGTTTTGGCCCCGTCGTCTCCAACACTGGAGTCCAAACGAATCTGCCGTGTCCAGAGACGAAGGGTTGCGTCGGCACCGAATCGGCATTGGTCAGGGAAGTGAAGAAAATCCATGTTTTGGCCCCGTCGTCTCCAACACTCGAGTCCAAACGAATCTGCCGTGTCCGGAGACGAAGGGTTGCGTCGCCACCGAATCGGCATTGGTAAGGGAAGCGTAGAAAATCCAGGTTTTGGCCCCGTCGTCTCCAACACTCGAGTCCAAACGAATCTGCCGTGTCCGGAGACGAAGGGTTGCGTCGCCACCGAATCGGCATTGGTAAGGGAAGCGTAGAAAATCCAGGTTTTGGCCCCGTCGTCTCCAACACTCGAGTCCAAACGAATCTGCCGTGTCCAGAGACGAAGGGTTGTGTCGGCACCGAATCGGCATTGGTCAGGGAAGCGACGAAAATCCATGTTTTGGCCCCGTCGTCTCCAACACTCGAGTCCAAACGAATCTGGCGTGTCCGGAGACGAAGGGTTGCGTCGGCACCGAATCGGCATTGGTCAGGGAAGCGAAGAAAATCCAGGTTTTGGCCCCGTCGTCTCCAACACTCGAGTCCAAACGAATCTGGCGTGTCCGGAGACGAAGGGTTGTGTCGGCACCGAATCGGCATTGGTCAGGGAAGCGACGAAAATCCATGTTTTGGCCCCGTCGTCTCCAACACTGGAGTCCAAACGAATCTGCCGTGTCCAGAGACGAAGGGTTGCGTCGGCACCGAATCGGCATTGGTCAGGGAAGCGAAGAAAATCCAGGTTTTGGCCCCGTCGTCTCCAACACTGGAGTCCAAACGAATCTGCCGTGTCTGGAGACGAAGGGTTGCGTCGGCACCGAAGCGGCATTGGTAAGGGAAGCGTAGAAAATCCAGGTTTTGGCCCCGTCGTCTCCAGCACTCGAGTGTGACCGAATCGGGTTGCGTCGGCACCGAATCGGCATTGGTAAGGGAAGCGAAGAAAATCCATGTTTTGGCCCCGTCGTCTCCCACACTTGAGTCCGAACAAATCCGGCGTTTCCGGAGACGCCGGGTTGCGTCGGCACCGAATCGGCATTGGTCAGGGAAGCGAAGAAAATCCAGGTTTTGGCCCCGTCGTCTCCAACACTCGAGTGTGACCGAAGCGGGTTGCATCGGCACCGAATCGGCATTGGTAAGGGAAGCGAAGAAAATCCAGGCTTTGGCCCCGTCGTCTCCCACACTTGAGTCCGAACGAATCCGGCGTTTCCGGAGACGCCGGGTTGCGTCGGCACCGAATCGCTCCGTCTCCCCCGTCCTCCCGAGCGGGTGAAGCCAGCAAAGCGCCGCCTCCACTGCCCGTCGATCAAGAGCGCGTTAAACGCCGCGCTAATGCAAACTTGGCCGGCGCAGGAGACAAACAATTACCGCTCGCGCTGTCAGACAAGGTTTAAGAGGGCAGAGATGTGAGAGCGTCTCTGTCCGTCTGGCTGCTTCTCGCCCACGCAGGCGGCCCTCAGGGGCGCCGTCAGGAAAATTCCGCCTATTTATCAGTTGTCAGCAACTAAACTCCTAATTCAGCATTTACTTGTCCGTCACGGACCGAACCCAAGCGTGAAAGAGGGGCTGCAGAGTATAAATCTGCAGTTAATTTGGATTTCTCCTGGGGCGCAGGTGACGTTTCCGTGCGACTCCCGATTTGCATACTGTATGTCACGAGCAGCCCCAAGACGCCGCTCGCCGTCCGAACACGCCGCCCGTCGGATTGCCGAGTGATGAATAAATAACGGGAGTTGGACGCCGTGTCCAGAGGTGTGCGTGGCGTAGAAAAATGATTAGCGGGATGCAATTAAACTCCTCAAACGGTAGAATTGCAGCCCGGTGGCGTCGTTGGTTCCTTTGACCCCCTGCGTCCTCTGAGGTTTAAGGAAATGTGGGTGTATTTCTCCCCCACGGGTCAGGAAGTTCAGGGTGTGACGATGTGTTTTTTTTTTCTACACAGTGTATCACGCTCCAGCCGCGTGTCACTATCCATTTTCTTAGCCGCTTATCCTCAGGGGGGTCGCGGGGAGTGCTGGAGCCCACACCTAGGGGCAATATAGAGTGTCCGATTAATGCTGCGTGTTTTTTGGGGGTGTGGGAGGAAACCGGAGCGCCTGGAGAAAACCCACGCGGGCAACAGGGAGAACATGCAATCTCCGCGCAGGCGGGTCCGGGATTCAACCCGGGACGTCAGAACTGTGAAGCCAACGCTTTACCATCTGAGCCACCAAGCCGCCAATCCATATATCCATCCATCCATTTTCTTTGCCGCTTATCCTCACGAGGGTCGCGGGACTCAAAGACAGACCATGTAATCCACGGTAATGTGACATCTGAGCATTGTCATGTCCCTTGGAGTCCCACAGGGATCGGTTCTCGTGACTCTTTTTTTTCAGTTTATATGCTGTTACTTGGAAATATCCATCCATCCATCCATCCACCCATCTATTTTCTTAGCCACTTATCCTCACGAGGGTCACGGGACTCAGAGAGGACAGACCATGTAATCCATCTGAGTATTGTCATGTCCCTTGGAGTCCCACAAAGATCAGTTCTTGTGCCTCTTTTTTACAGTTTATATGCTGTTACTTGGAAATATCCATCCATCCATTTTCTTAGCCACTTATCCTCATGAGGGTCACGGGACTCACAGAGGACAGACCATGTAATCCACGGTCATATGACATCCGAGCATTGTCATGTCCCTTGGAGTCCCACAGGGATCGGTTCTTGTGCCTCTTTTTTTCAGTTAATTGGAAATATCCATCCATCCATCCATCCATTTTCTTCGTCGCTTATCCTCATAAGGGTCGCGGGACTCAGAGAGGTCACACCATGTAATCCATGGTAATCTGACATCTGAGTATTGTCATGTCCCTTGGAGTCCCACAGGGATTGGTTCTCGTGCCTCTTTTTTACAGTTTATATGCTGTTACTTGGAAATATCCATCCATCCATTTTTTTAGCCACTTATCCTCACGAGGGTCACGGGACTCACAGAGGACAGACCATGTAATCCACGGTCATATGACATCCGAGCATTGTCATGTCCCTTGGAGTCCCACAGGGATCGGTTCTTGTGCCTCTTTTTTTCAGTTAATTGGAAATATCCATCCATCCATCCATTTTCTTCGTCGCTTATCCTCATAAGGGTTGCGGGACTCAGAGAGGTCACACCATGTAATCCATGGTAATCTGACATCTGAGTATTGTCATGTCCCTTGGAGTCCCACAGGGATTGGTTCTCGTGCCTCTTTTTTTCAGTTTATATGCTGTTACTTGGAAATATAGATCCATCCATTCATTTTCATAGCCGCTTATCCTCACGAGGGTCGCGGGCCTCAGAATTCACTCCTGACGCTTTGCAGCCGAGTCAACAGTTTATATGCTGTTACTTGGAAATATCCATCCATCCATTTTCTTAGTCGCTTATCCTCATAAAGGTCGCGGGACTCAGAGAGGTCACACCATGTAATCCATGGTAATCTGACATCTGAGTATTGTCATGTCCCTTGGAGTCCCACAGGGATCGGTTCTGGTGCCTCTTTTTTTCAGTTTATATGCTGTTACCTGGAAATACTGTATCCATCCATCCGTTTTCTTAGTCGCTTATCCTCACGAGGGGCGCGGGACTCAGAATTCACTCCTGACGCTTTCCAGCCGAGTCACCGTGCCGCCCCCAAATAATGGAATCATTTAATTTGGTCCAATGTTCAATTTATTTTCCTTGCTCCCAATCCTCATTAGTTTCCTCATCTCTCGGTTTGATATCGCACCAAAAATAAAAAATACAGTATTCCAATTTCGGTGCGCACTAAAATGACAACAAAGTATTTTATTCCGATGACTGTTCAAATGGTTTTTGTTGGACTTGTTGCCTCACCCCCACCCCCAACCCCCCAAAAAAGACCAAATGTAGATGTTGCGCTGTCTGGAAAAGAAACAGTCCCTTTGATTCCTTGACTATTGAGTTGTCGGTCGGAGAACTCAATCAACCAGATGCTTCCCCGATATGAGACTGAGTCACCGCGCGGCTTTATTTTTAGACTTGGACGAAGAAGAAGCGCTCGCCGAGCGAAGACATTGCATCATTTGATAACAATCGGTCCCCCCGCCCCCGCTCGTTCCCCCCGCGCGGGTGATGTGTTGCACCGAGAGGAAGAGGAATTGTCGTGCCACGGCAGACCGGAGGCACTTTCCCCATAAAGCTCGACCAGATAAGCGCAGGCGAAGCGAACCAATCACAGAGGAACATACCGGATAAGACATTTTCGGTGGGCAATCGGGGGTAGTCCATTAAGGAGGACCAGAGAAAAGGGGGTGGGGGCCGGCGGTGGGGGGGGGTGTGAAACTGACGGACCGGCACCCCCTTTTTAATCTCGCGCCTCTTGCTCTGTTTTTTTTTTTTTTTTTTCTTGTTAACGAGCAGGAGGAGAGACGGGCGGTGTACGTGGGGCGAGTGAGGTCCGACTGCACCCGGACCGAGCTGAAGCGGCGCTTTGGAGTCTTTGGCGAGATCGAAGAGTGCGCGGTGAACTTGAGGGACGACGGGTAAGCGCGCCGCTTTTGTCGACGGGGGTCCCGTTTTCACCCCGTCGGACGTGACTTCGCCGGTCTCGGGAATCCTCTCCTCGGGTCCCAGACTCGAGGTTTTGGGACCGGTTGCGGAGACTGTAATTTACATTTATGAAAATCTATATGTTGGGTACAAAGTCTGTGGTGTAAATCCTGTTCTTAAATTGAGACCAAAAAGCTAGCCTTTGCTATAGCATTTGCCATTAGCATTAGCCCATTAGCAATCATCATTATCTACGTCACATTTAATAGCGTATTAAAAATCAGTTCCACGCTAACTCTGTCGGTTTTTGCCTTTGGTTTATCAGTGGGCTAACACTGCATCCGTTCGCAGTAAATGTCTGCGTGAAACTGGTTGCGGCGATGCTAACGCGGTGCCGGGCGTGAGTTTTCGGAGGGGGTTCCGGACAGAAATCCCTGGTTCTGTCGAGACAAAATCACATGAGTACTACCGCACTAGTGTCCTCCTTGTGTTCATGGACTTGAATATATATTTTGCCATAGTGGCTCATTTTTTGTAGTTCTGGACTGGCTCATGCTACCGAGAATGAATTCCTTGGGTTTTTTTTTTTTTAACGTACTTTGCGAATAAAGGTGATACTGATACGAGTGTCCTACCCTGCCCCTGTTGTCCTATCCAACCATACCTGTCGGACTGCCTTCCCAGTCCACACATCTATAAAAATCCAACTCCTTGTGTCAGTTCTTGTCGTGTTCTGCGGTCTCGCTATTTTTGGAGCCACTTTCATTGATTCTCTTTTACATATAAATAGCGCGTCAAAGACAAGGCCGTCGAATTACCGTTGCCCTCGCCGCGCCGCTCCGACTTCAATCCTTTTTGTATCCTTGACCACGCAGGGACAATTTTGGCTTCATCACATACCGCTACACGTGCGACGCCCTGGCCGCCCTCGACAACGGCCACACCTTGCGGCGGTCCGACGAGCCGCGCTTCGAGCTGTGCTTCGGCGGACAAAAGCAATTCTGCAAATCGCATTACACAGACTTGGGTAAGTGTGCGGCTTTGTTGTTGTTGTTACCCAAGCCCCCCCCCCCCCCCCCCCCCCCCCCCCCGTCCGTTCCCGTTCCCGAACCCCGACCCGCCCCCCTCCTCCGCCCACCACCACCACTTACACCAATCCCAAACCCCTGGAGGCACCCTTGTATGTTTACATGGCTGCGAGGACTGTCAGGAAAAAGAGACGGGAGGCGGGGAAGCGGGTTTAATACAGCAAAACAAAAAGGAGATGCAGATAAAAGGAGACTCGTTTCTGCGCCGGCAACAATTCCCCCCCAACGTGTCCGCCGGGCATTCACTGCTCAACGGGGTCAGTTCGAGTTGAGAGGTCAGTCTACGTTCCTACCCTCACCTATGGGCACGAGCTGTGGGTCGTGACCGAAAGAACAAGATCCCGGATATAAGAGTTTCCTCCGCAGGGTGTCCGGGCTCTCCCTTAGAGACAGGGTGAGAAGTTCGGTCATCCGGGAGGGGGTCAGTATCGAGCCGCTACTCCTCCGCATTGAGAGGAGGCAGATGAGGTGGCTGGGGCATCTGATTCGGATGCCTCCCTGGTGAGGTGTTCCGGGCACGTCCCGACGGAAAGAGAACCCGAGGACGACCCAAGACATGCTGATAGACTGCGTCTCTTGGCTGGCCTGGGAAACGCCTCGGGATCCCTCCCGAAGAGCCGGAAGAAGTGGCTGGGGAAAGGGAAGTCTGGGTATCCCCTGCTGAAGCTACTTCCCCTGCGACCCGACCTCGAGAAGTGGTAGAAAATAGGAGGAGGGTAATGCCACATTGGCAGGGCAGTCGATAGCTGCTGATGGATAAGTTCGGTCATCCGGGAGGGACTCAGTTTTGAGCCGCTGCTCCTCCGCATTGAGAGGAGCCGGATGAGGTGGCTGGGCATCTTATTCGGATGCCTCCTGGACGCCTCCCTGGTGAGGTGTTCCGGGCACGTCCCACCGGATAGAGACCACAGATACCTCCTGGCCGCCTCCCTGGTGAGGTGTTCTGGGCACGTTCCACCGGAAAGAGGCCCCGAGGACGACCCAGGACACGCTGGAGGGACTATGTCTCTCGGCTGGCCTGGGAAACGCCTCGGGATCCCTCCGGAAGAGCCGGAAGAAGTGGCTGGGAAAAGGGAAGTCTGGGTATCCCCTGCTGAAGCTATTTCCCCCGCGACCTGACCCGGAAAAGCGGTAGATAATGGATGGATGGATGCCGCTGGGATCCATTATCGCTCCGGCATGAGGTTCTCGGGGCGGATCAATCGCAAACCAGGGGGAGGTTCTCCTAATAGGTGTCGTCTCCGAGCCCATTTGTCGTTTTTGCGTCTGTGTGTTCCCCGCGGAACACTGTCCGTTACATAAAAGTAGAGCACCGGGGTTATTTTTCATCCCTCAAGGTGCGCAGCGTGACACGAACGCAGCCGTCGGCCGCGGCATTAGCGTAGATCACGGCGGGTATCTCCTCTC
This sequence comes from Syngnathoides biaculeatus, assembly GCF_019802595.1. Taxonomy (NCBI): domain Eukaryota; kingdom Metazoa; phylum Chordata; class Actinopteri; order Syngnathiformes; family Syngnathidae; genus Syngnathoides; species Syngnathoides biaculeatus. The sequence continues at coordinate 1,539,095 of NC_084660.1, forward strand.
GCTGCCGCGGTCAGGCCCATTTCTCAGCGTGTGCTGCTGGGTCCCTTCGGGGGCCCCCCATTTGTTGGAGCCGTCTGTTGCTGGAGATAAGATAGAGCCGACGTATTATCTGTTCCATCGGGGAAAATGGGACATATGAGAGTGGAGGCGTCAGTATAAAAATAGACCCCCCCCCCCCCAGCACATCCAATCCAAACATCCGGATTTCTGTGGGGTGTTGATGGTCTTGCCGACACCGTCCAAGGAATTTGGGGAGAAAACCGACCGCACGCACTGCAAAGGCCCGAATCGAGCTAAGCTGAAAGATCTTAAATGGAGGCAAAATATGCTAGTAGCGTCTGCCAAGATATTTTTTCATAAGAGCATCGGAACGTGTCGGCGTTGCGGTGTGCAGCTCACTCAATGGGCCGACGGGAGAGTGGACAGCTGAGTCATTAACCGCGAGGTGGGCGCACGGACCCGCCGGCGGACCGGTGCCGGCTCCGTCCAGTCCTCTAAAGCCTTCGCTCCACGTCCAGCGCGTAGCACGCAACGGAGACGTGTAAAGGGAACTTCACGGTTTATGTTCGCTACACCGCAGCCACGTTGTTAAAAAATGGCGCCGCTTGATGTTCTGTACGTTAATTGGCAATTAACGCGTTAAATGATTCAAATAGCGGCTGAAATGAGTTTCCTCCGGTTTGCCTTTGTTTTCCTCGAGACTCGTACCACTTCTTTACTAGTGCGACACTGCCGACTACAGGTGTGGCATGCACACTGCAGCGCTTTCAATCTGGAATGTCGGGGTGTCGTTTTACACGGTTTTCACATTTTTTTCGCCCTTTTTTCAAGCCACATAATCCTTTCTCGACATCATATTCTGGCAGTAGCTTGGGTCTCTAGAGCTAGTTTCTGTAGCCGGGGATCGGATCGCCAAGTTCCCCGCCGTCGGCCACCGTCCATCTCACATCGCACCGGATACACGCAGCCGAAATATGTTTCCTCCGCAGGGTGTCCGGGCTCTCCCTTAGAGAACGGGTGAGAACCTCGGTCATCCCGGTAGGGGCTCGGTGTCGAGCCGCTGCTCCTCCGCATTGAGGGATCTGATCCCACCAGAAAGAGACCCTGGGGACAACCTAGGACACGCTGGAGAGACTGCGTCTCTTGGCCGGCCTGGGAAACACCTCGGGATCTCTCCAGAAGAGCTGGAGGAAGTGGCTGGGGAAAAGTTAAGTTTAGGTATCCCTGCTGAAGCTACTTCCCCCGCGACCCGACCCAGAGAAGTGGTAGAAAATGGGTGGAGGGTAATGGCACATGGGCAGGGCAGTCGATAGCTGCTGATGGACAAGTTCAGTCATCCGGGAAGGGCTCTGTATCGAGCTGCGACTCCTCCGCATTGAGAGGAGCCAGATGAGGTGGCTGGGGCATCTTATTCGGATGCCTCCCGGACGCCTCCCTGGTGAGGTGTTCCGGGCGCGTCCCACCGGAAAGAGACCCCGGATACCTCTTGGACGCTTACCTGGGGAGGTGTTCCGAGCACATCCCACCGGAAAGATCTGGGGAAAGGGAAGTCTGGGTATCCCCGGTGAAGCTACTTCCCCCGCGACCTGACCCGGGGAAGTAGCAACGCCGTCAGTGCTTGGATTCTTTTCCCTGGCTACCTGTCGGAAAGTAGACTTGGCCACTGAAATTGAAAAAGTTTATCGGTGACTCTGCGGCACATTTTCCAGACTCTGTATGAATTGGAAACGGTCATTTTTATTTTTTTTTTCAAGGACTTCTTTTCCCGTCCCCTTCCAGACTCTCATTCGGACGACTTTGACCCCACATCCACCAAGAGCAAGTACGACTCGTTGGATTTCGACAGCTTGCTGAGGGAGGCCCAGCGCAGCCTGAGAAGGTAACCCGCTTGTGGCTCCGTGACCACCACCACCCGCCGCCCCCAACCACCACCACCACCACCACCTCCTCCTCCCCGTGAGGGACTTCTTCTGATACCTCACTCGTCTATTTTTTTTTTTTTTTTCGGACGACGAGAAACTGAGAAGTTTTACACTCTATGTGGTAGTGTATTTGAGAAGAGTCTCCGGACTTCTTATCTATCATAATAATATCATAAACGAAGTTTACATGAACAGAACTGCTGAAGCGCTGAGGAAAAAAGTGACTTCTGGGAAAGCCAGTGAACCCCCTCAGAACCCGCTGACCCCCCGGCTTTGACTGCTGTAGAACCATTTAAGAAGGGGTCGGGTTTTTTTTTGGGGGGGTGACTTTTTTCCCCCCTCCCACAAAGCACTAAAATACCCACAATTCTTCTGAAGGGATGAAAACATGCAGCTCGTTCCGCCCGATTTCTTTTTCTGTTGATGACGATGATTATTATTTTTTTTGCTGTTTGTTTTTCATATCAATCTCTTCGGATCTGGTGTTACATTTCAAAAAAAAAAAAAAAAACGAGCCACGAGGGGAATCGTATCTTGTATTGTCTACGTTTGGGAGCCAGCTGCAGTGGTCGTATTTCCAAATAACGCTGACAAAAGGAATATTTTTTATTTTCGTGTACATAACATAACACGAGATATGAAGTTATTTGTTACAGCTATGCACTGTAAAAACGCAGCCTTTTTTTTTTTAACAAAAAAAAAATGGGGAAAAAAATATGGCGGAGGAAACGTTTTCTTAATTCCGAATGTCGATGGATGTCGATAGTAATAATTATGATACTGTAAAACATATTGTACGCCTACATGTTGTTTAGGAGACATATAATGATTGTAAAAAAAAAATAATAATAATCAGAAGAGGCCGATTTCTTATTTTATTTTTTTTAATTAAATTTTTTTGGAAGCAGCATGTGAACAAACATTTTATTTCTATTTTTTTTTATTTATTCAACCGGGTTTCTGTGTTTTTTTTTTCCTCCAATGTGAAATGCTTTTTTTAAAAAAAAAATTTTCATGATTATGAAAACAAAAGAGCCCTTTTCTTTTTTTTTTTTACAAAAAATAATATTTCCAAAGCAATCACAATATATTGTGTGTATATTGTATACGAGATATGTGTGCATATATACTGATATATGTATCTGCAATATGGTTTGATTTTTTTTTTTCTTTTTTTTAGTGCTTTGTACGGTTGTCGCCGATTTCCCGCATTTTCAATCAGAAACACATATTTATGTATTTTCATATTTCAATCAGCAATATTTATAGGCTCCATTTTGACATTATTTATCTTTGAATTTCATTTCACACTCAATCACGAGACAGGGTGTCCAATAATTTCGACGGGAGGGGCGATGACGACCCCCCCATGCCTTTTTCTGAAACAATCAGTCGATTCATCTCATTTGTTCCATTTTTCATTTTTTAGAAAAAAAAAAGGTTTTTAACAGCAATTAGAACAAAGCAATAATCTTTCTTTGCAGGAATTTTTCGCTTTTTTTAAAAACTTTGTTGCGTCTCCGACTCTCACTCGATTATGTGAATGCCAAACAAAAAAAAGTTTACATTTTTTTTAAACCCCCCCAAAAAAAAAATCTTTTTGAGGGAAAGGGGGGGGAACGTACTACTGATATTATTCGCAGTAATAACAAAATGAGTAATAATAATATAAATGAAAATGTGGAAAATATATTAAAAAAGCAATAAATTATTTTTCAGAATTGTATGTTAACGGTGATTGTTGTGATTTTTTTGTTTATTTTATATATATCTATATATATATATATATATGTATATATATATATATATTTTTTTTTTTTCATAGCCATTACCCAGTCGCTGTGAGGTCATGCGCCGTCCCTTTAAGAAATGTTTTTTTTTTTTTTAAGGGCGCGTAAAACTGTTTTTGACGTCGGACGTGCACGCTGGGGGGGGGGGGGATGGCGAGAAAGTGCCAAGAAAAATGTTTTTCATCCATTTTTTCTTTTTAAATTTTAAATTTTTCAATTTTTTTTCCTCGTTGGCCGTAACTGTGTGGCGTGTGGGTAATGGCGCCCCCTCCTGTTGAATAGATGTGTGGCTTTAATCATTGTAATCAAACTGCTTTGTAAATGGCCTAGAGTAGCAATATAATAAGAGCAATTTTTCAAAAATCGTGACACCCCCCCCTCTCCCCCCACCGAGAACTTTGTCGGGTAATCGTGTTTTCTTTGGAAGGACAATGTGTGCGTGTGATTTTAGCCAGGTGTTTGTGTGGTTTTTTTGGGAGTTGTGCGTCTGTGTGCGCACGCGCAAGTGTGTGTGTGTCCTATCCACGTTGCCTTACCAATGCCTTTGTGGTTCTACCTATTGTACACATTTTCTCGTGAATTTCATTTTTTTTTTCATGTGCAATTCTCATCAGCCTCGCCATGCCAATAAAGGGAAACATGTGATGTTTTTTTTAAATTTTTTTTTATTTTAATTTTTTTTTTTTTTTTAAACACAGTCCTTGTTTATCACTGGAGAAAAGAAGTATTTGAACACCCGGCCGTATCGTATAAGTTCTCCCACGGGGGGTCTGAAATTGTCATCATAGGGTGATAGGTGAGGAAAAAAAAAGAAAAATCCAGAAATTATGTTTGTTTTTTTTTTGTTTGTTTTTTGGGACAATTTATTTGTGTGATACAGCTGCAAATAAGTATTTGAACACCTGTCTATCAGCTAGAATTCTGACCCCCAAAGACCCGTTAGTCCGCCTTTAAGAGTCCACCTGAATTATCCTGAATCAGATGCACCTGTGTGAGGTCGTTAGCTGCATGAAGACACCTGTCCACCCCATACAATCAATAAGACTCGAACTTGTGACATTGACAAGACCAAAAAGCTGTCCAAAGACACCAGAGACTAAATCGTATTTGAACACCTGTCTATCAGCCAGAATTCTGACCCTCAAAGACCTGTTCGTCCACCTTTAAAAGTCCAACCCCGCTCCGTGTATTATCCTGAATCAGATGCACCTGTGTGAGGTCGTTAGCTGCATCAAGACACCTGTCCACCCCATAGAATCAGTAAGACTCAAACTTGTAACATGGCCAAGACCAAAGAGCTGTCCAAAGACACCAGAGACTAAATCGAACACCTGTCTATCAGCCAGAATTCTGACCCTCAAAGACCTGTTAGTCGGCCTTTAAGAGTCCACCTGAATTATCCTGAATAAGATGCACCTGTGTGAGGTCGTTAGCTGCATAAAGACACCTGTCCACCCCAAACACTCAATAAGACTCAAACTTGTGACATAGACAAGACCAAAAAACTGTCCAAAGACACCAGAGACTAAATCGAACACCTATCAGCTAGAATTCTGACCCTCAAAGACCTGTTCGTCCACCTTTAAAAGTCCAACCCCGCTCCGTGTATTATCCTGAATCAGATGCACCTGTTGAGGTCGTTAGCTGCATCAAGACACCTGTCCACCCCATAGAATCAGTAAGACTCAAACTTGTAACATGGCCAAGACCAAAGAGCTGTCCAAAGACACCAGAGACTAAATCGAACACCTGTCTATCAGCCAGCCAGAATTCTGACCCTCAAAGACCTGTTAGTCGGCCTTTAAGAGTCCACCTGAATTATCCTGAATAAGATGCACCTGTGTGAGGTCGTTAGCTGCATAAAGACACCTGTCCACCCCAAACACTCAATAAGACTCAAACTTGTGACATAGACAAGACCAAAAAACTGTCCAAAGACACCAGAGACTAAATCGAACACCTATCAGCTAGAATTCTGACCCTCAAAGACCTGTTAGTCCGCCTTTAAAAGTCCAACCCCGCTCCGTGTATTATCCTGAATCAGATGCACCTGTGTGAGGTCGTTAGCTGCATCAAGACACCTGTCCACCCCATAGAATCAGTAAGACTCAAACTTGTGACATAGACAAGACCAAAAACCTTTCCAAAGACACCAGAGACTAAATCGAACACCTGTCTATCAGCCAGAATTCTGACCCTCAAGACCTGTTAGTCCGCCTTTAAAAGTCCAACCCCGCTCCATGTATTATCCTGAATCAGATGCACCTGTGTGAGGTCGTTAGCTGCATAACGGCACCTGTCCACCCCATACAATCAGTAAGACTCAAAATTGTGACATAGACAAGACCAAAAAGCTGTCCAAAGACACCAGAGACTAAATCGTATTTGAACACCTATCAGCTAGAATTATGACCCTCAAAGACCTGTTAGTCCACCTTTAAAAGTCCAACCCCGCTCCACGTATTATCCTGAATCAGATGCACCTGTGTGAGGTCGTTAGCTGCATCAAGACACCTGTCCACCCCATAGAATCAGTAAGACTCAAACTTGTAACATGGCCAAGACCAAAGAGCTGTCCAAAGACACCAGAGACTAAATCGAACACCTGTCTATCAGCCAGAATTCTGACCCTCAAAGACCTGTTAGTCGGCCTTTAAGAGTCCACCTGAATTATCCTGAATAAGATGCACCTGTGTGAGGTCGTTAGCTGCATAAAGACACCTGTCCACCCCAAACACTCAATAAGACTCAAACTTGTGACATAGACAAGACCAAAAAACTGTCCAAAGACACCAGAGACTAAATCGAACACCTATCAGCTAGAATTCTGACCCTCAAAGACCTGTTAGTCCGCCTTTAAAAGTCCAACCCCGCTCCGTGTATTATCCTGAATCAGATGCACCTGTGTGAGGTCGTTAGCTGCATCAAGACACCTGTCCACCCCATAGAATCAGTAAGACTCAAACTTGTGACATAGACAAGACCAAAAACCTTTCCAAAGACACCAGAGACTAAATCGAACACCTGTCCATCAGCCAGAATTCTGACCCTCAAAGACCTGTTAGTCCGCCTTTAAAAGTCCAACCCCGCTCCATGTATTATCCTGAATCAGATGCACCTGTGTGAGGTCGTTAGCTGCATAACGGCACCTGTCCACCCCATACAATCAGTAAGACTCAAAATTGTGACATAGACAAGACCAAAAAGCTGTCCAAAGACACCAGAGACTAAATCGTATTTGAACACCTGTCTATCAGCTAGAATTCTGACCCCAAAGACCCGTTAGTCCGCCTTTGAAAGTTCAATCCTGCTCCATGTATGATCCTGAATCAGATGCACCTGTGTGAGTTCGCTAGCTGCATCAAGACACCTGCCCACCCCAAACACTCAGTAAGACTCGAACTTGTGACATAGACAAGACCAAAAAGCTATCCAAAGACACCAGAGACTAAATCGTATTTGAACACCTGTCTATCAGCCAGAATTCTGACCCTCAAAGACCTGTTAGTCCGCCTTTAAGAGTCCACCTGAATTATCCTGAATAAGATGCACCTGTGTGAGGTCGTTAGCTGCATAAAGACACGTGTCCACCCCAAACACTCAATAAGACTCAAACTTGTGACATAGACAAGACCAAAAACCTGTCCAAAGACACTAGAGACTAAATCAAACACCTGTCTATCAGCCAGAATTCTGACCCTCAAAGACCTGTTAGTCCGCCTTTAAGAGTCCACCTGTATTATCCTGAATCAGTTGCACCTGTGTGAAGTCGCTCGCGTCCATAAAGACATCTGTCTATCAGCGAGCTAGGTTTTCTCAGGTGTTCAAATACTTATTTGCAGCTGTACCATACAAATAAATTGTTAAAAAAAAAAAAATCATACATTGTGGTTTCTCTCACAGTGGATGGAAATTTCAGACTCCCTCCACGATTTCGAGTGTTCAAATACTTTTCTCCACTGTACCACTTTCGAGGAAACCTGACCGGAAGAGGAATTCTCCCCGGTAGTCCGACGTGGTCCCGTTCTTTTGGTACGCCCGGGGAGAGAGAAGTCGGGACCACCCCTGCCCCCCACCAGCCCCCCCTATACCCCCTCCACCAACACCCTCCCACAACCCCCCCCCCCCGGGTTAATTCAAACGTTGCCGAGGGGACGATTTCGTTAAGGCAAGCGCGAGCCGGCGGATAATGAGCAGTTCTGCCGGAATCGCGCCGCGCGCCCCGTTTTGGCGGATTTGAAATTCACCGCCCCGCCCGCATCTGCCACACACACTGAAAAATAAATCACTGGGCGGATTGAAAACAAACAAATGCCCCCCGCGTATATATTAAAAAAAAAAATGTATTTCGGGTTGTCCCCTTTTTCCTCGTACTGGCTCGCAGCAAATATGGGGGAATGTGCAATAAAGTTGAAGGGCCATGAGGGTGTGATTGTGTTTATTTTATTTCATTTTTTTATTATTATTATTATTATTATTAAGGCTCGGAGGAAAAAGGAGCGAGTGGCTTTCATTTCGACGGGAGGTCCCCGCGCTGCCTTGCCCTTTTTCCGTGGGATTGAAAACCGGTCCCGGAAGTCCCGCCCGTCACCTTTCGCCCTCGCCCGCATATTTCGCCGTGTCGTGAAAAACCCAAAACGTCGGGGATCCGTAATCCATATCCGGAATGCGAGCACGAACTCCGTTTTGGCCGCGTTCTTGTTCCGGTTTCCCTCGGAAAACCGTAAAAAGTCTTTTGATCCACGTGAGATTTATGAACTGGTTTTGAAATCAGGAATCAAGGCAAATCCTCGTCCAATCTCAGTTATGATACGGTGACGGTTTTGAAATGTTTGTTGAGATTTTTCACGCGGATCGCGGAAGTTGAAACGGCTGATTCGCCTCCGCGGACCTGGGGCCGGAACTGGCCCCCGGGCCTTGTGTTTGACACCGGCGCCTTGTGGATTACAGGGGTGGTCCGCAACCAAACCTTTTTGAGTTTGTTTTTGTGAATAGCGCATCAACTTTCTTTTTGTTTTACGTCCATCCGTTTTCTCATCCGCCTATCCTCACAAGGCGGCGCGGCGTGCCGGAGCCTCTCGCAGCTGCCGTCGGGCAGGAGGCGTGGCACACCCTGAACTGCCAATCGCAGAGCACGACAGTTGGACGCAGAATCACACCTACGGGCAATTTCGAGTGTCTGACGCGCAGGTGTCAAACTCGAGGCCCGGGGGCCAGATCCGGCCCACCGGGGGCGTTTTATGCGGCCCGCGATGGCAAATTTGTTTATGTTTTTTTAGATGTGGGCTGAAACCAGACTGCCAGGAGTAAACGCAGGCGCCGGGAGAACATGCAAACTCTACACAGGCGTGGCCGAGTTTGAACCCGGGACCTCAGAACTGTGAGGCCAACACTTAAATGCTGACACCAGTTGACAAATATGGAAGAAAATTGTTATTGAGCAATGTTATTTTGGGGGGGGGGTACATTGCGTCATTTTCACCCATTTTTTGAACCCTTTCACCTCGGTTCCGTCGTCGCCGCTTATCCTCACAAGGGCCGAGGAGCGCTAAATAGAGCCTATCAGAGCTGCCGTCGGGCAGTGCGCGGGGCACACCCATTTTTCTGCACGCACAATCTCACCCACGGGCAATTTAGAGTGCCCGACGCGCAGGTGTCAAACTCGAGGCCCGGGGGCCAGATCCAGCCCGCCGAGTGAGTTTTATGCTGCCCGCGATTGCAAATCATGTTTTTGTTTTTTTTTTTTTAGATGTGGGGAGGAAACCGGACCGCCGGGAGTAAACCCATGCATGCCCCAGGAGAAGATGCGAACTTTAAACAGGCTGGACCGGGTTTGAACCCGGGACCTCAGAACTGTGAGGCCAACACTTAAATGCTGACACCAGTTGACAAATATGGAAGAAAATTGTTATTGAGCAATGTTATTTTGGGGGGGGGGTACATTGCGTCATTTTCACCCATTTTTCGAACCCTTTCACCTCAGTTCCGTCGTCGCCGCTTATCCTCACAAGGGCCGAGGAGCGCTAAATAGAGCCTATCAGAGCTGCCGTCGGGCAGTGCGCGGGGCACACCCATTTTTCTGCACGCACAATCTCACCCACGGGCAATTTAGAGTGCCCGACGCGCAGGTGTCAAACTTGAGGCCCGGGGGCCAGATCCAGCCCGCCGAGTGAGTTTTATGCTGCCCGCGATTGCAAATCATGTTTTGGGTTTTTTTTTTTAGATGTGGGGAGGAAACCTGACTGCCGGGAGTAAACCCATGCAAACTCTACACCGGCGGGGCCGGGTTTGAACCCGAGACGTCAGAACTGTGAGGCCAACACTGAAATGCTGACACCAGTCAACAAAAATGGAAGAAAATTGTTATCGAGCAATGTTATTATTTTTTTTTTGGGGAGGGGGCGCATTGCGTCATTTCCACCCGTTTTTTTTCCGAGCCCTTTCATCTCGGGTTTTCTCTCGTCGTCTTCCGAGTCTTTTCATGCCACCTTATGGGAGAACGCTAACGACGGCGCTATTAAAATCGCAAATCTCCCCACACGACGTTTCGAGTTTCAGCACTTTCCGCCGTTAAAGAGTAATGAGGAACAGACGGACCGTCGTCGTCTTTCGCTTTCTAAACGATCAACTTTGGGGACCGGATGTATTCTTTCGCTGGATAATTAATGGCCGCTGACAAATGGCGCTTGATTGAGGGACTCATCCTTGCATTTTCAATCACCATCTGCCGTGCGGCGCCGGCAAGGGGGGTGGGGGGGGGTTAGTTAATTACCTCGAGTGTGCCCGAGACGCAGCGTATTAATTAGAAAAACAACAACAACAACAGGATTGCGATGTTTTAGTGTCGGTTTTGTCGGCGGCGGACGTGAACGCGGAGTGAGATTGAGGCGGACGCTAACGCGGCTAGCTAGCGCGTTACTTGGGGCTCTGGGCCGATGGCGGCCGTTTTTTGCCTTGGCGTCTCGTCGCTAACTCTTTAGCGACCGCCGAGTTCCATCAATCACAAAAAAAACCCCCAAAAAACGCCGTCAACATCCGTGACGTCCACGTTTAATGGATTCGTCCGGCGCGCCGACGGATTAAATATGCCCGTTTCCGTCGTGCAAATGGGTCATTTTGAGTTTTATTAGGGAACGGATGGAGGCTTGCAGTGAATAAAAAAAAAAAAAAGCACGTCGGGAAGATCTAAATGACTAACTGATGAGCCTCATTACGCAAACAAGTAGACGCGAGCCTCATTTGACAAATGTCTATGTGCCGTTTGAAGAAAATAAAGTCCTCCGCGAAAAAAAAGTCTTTTCAGAGGGCCCATTGAAGAGCCCAGACAGGATAATGTGACTTTTAAAGGGGAAATCCAGTGGTTTGCATTAACAATGTATCCAATAGGTCATGTGATATGTACTCCATCCAATTACTACCTAGGTGCGCGGATGTGACGTGTACCGTGCCGCGACAAAGGCTCGATTACACGGGACACTGTTTATGCCCAGCGCTGATGAAATAGCAGTAACGGTTGATCGGGAAGACGGAGGAATACTTCCATACACAGCCGTTAGCGGCTCGGCCGCTCGGTTGATCTGGAAGGCGGAGGAATATTTCCATGCGCAGTCGTAAGGGGCTCGGCCGCTCGGGGAGGCGGAGGAATACTTCCATACACAGCCGTTAGCAGCTCGGCCGCTTGGTTGATCTGGAAGGCGGAGGAATACTTCCATACCCCACTGTGAGCCGCTCGGTTGATCTGGAAGGCGGAGGAATACTTCCATACCCAATTGTGAGCCGCTCGGTTGATCTGGAAGGCGGAGGAATACTTCCATACACAGCCGTTAGCGGCTCGGCCGCTCGGTTCATCTGGAAGGCGGAGGAATACTTCCATACCCCACTGTGAGCCGCTCGGTTGATCTGGAAGGTGGAGGAATAATTCCATACCCAATTGTGAGCCGCTCGGTTGATCTGGAAGGCGGAGGAATACTTCCATACACAGCCGTTAGCGGCTCGGCCGCTCGGTTCATCTGGAAGGCGGAGGAATACTTCCATACCCCACTGTGAGCCGCTCGGTTGATCTGGAAGGCGGAGGAATACTTCCATACCCAATTGTGAGCCGCTCGGTTGATCTGGAAGGGGGAGGAATACTTCCATAAACAGCCGTTAGCGGCTCGCCGCTCGGTTCATCTGGAAGGCGGAGGAATACTTCCATACCCCACTGTGAGCCGCTCGGTTGATCTGGAAGGCGGAGGAATACTTCCATACCCAATTGTGAGCCGCTCGGTTGATCTGGAAGGCGGAGGAATACTTCCATACACAGCCGATAGCGGCTCGGCCGCTCGGTTCATCTGGAAGGCGGAGGAATACTTCCATACCCCACTGTGAGCCGCTCGGTTGATCTGGAAGGCGGAGGAATACTTCCATACCCAATTGTGAGCCGCTCGGTTGATCTGGAAGGGGGAGGAATACTTCCATAAACAGCCGTTAGCGGCTCGGCCGCTCGGTTCATCTGGAAGGCGGAGGAATACTTCCATACCCCACTGTGAGCCGCTCGGTTGATCTGGAAGGCGGAGGAATACTTCCATACCCAATTGTGAGCCGCTCGGTTGATCTGGAAGGGGGAGGAATACTTCCATAAACAGCCGTTAGCGGCTCGGCCGCTCGGTTCATCTGGAAGGCGGAGGAATACTTCCATACCCCACTGTGAGCCGCTCGGTTGATCTGGAAGGCGGAGGAATACTTCCATACCCAATTGTGAGCCGCTCGGTTGATCTGGAAGGCGGAGGAATACTTCCATACACAGCCGATAGCGGCTCGGCCGCTCGGTTCATCTGGAAGGCGGAGGAATACTTCCATACCCCACTGTGAGCCGCTCGGTTGATCTGGAAGGCGGAGGAATACTTCCATACACAGCCGTTAGCGGCTCGGCCGCTCGGTTCATCTGGAAGGCGGAGGAATACTTCCATACCCCAGTGTGAGCCGCTCGGTTGATCTGGAAGGCGGAGGAATACTTCCATACCCAATTGTGAGCCGCTCGGTTGATCTGGAAGGCGGAGGAATACTTCCATACACAGCCGTTAGCGGCTCGGCCGCTCGGTTCATCTGGAAGGCGGAGGAATACTTCCATACCCCACTGTGAGCCGCTCGGTTGATCTGGAAGGCGGAGGAATACTTCCATACCCAATTGTGAGCCGCTCGGTTGATCTGTAAGGCAGAGGAATACTTCCATACCCAATTGTGAGCCACTTGGTGGATCTGGAAGGCGGAGGAATACTTCCATACACAGCCGTTAGCGGCTCGGCCGCCCGGTTCATCTGGAAGGCGGAGGAATACTTCCATACCCAATTGTGAGCCGCTCGGTTGATCTGGAAGGCGGAGGAATACTTCCATACACAGCCGTTAGCGGCTCGGCCGCTCGGTTCATCTGGAAGGCGGAGGAATACTTCCATACCCCACTGTGAGCCACTCGGTTGATCTGGAAGGCGGAGGAATACTTCCATACCCAATTGTGAGCCGCTCGGTTGATCTGGAAGGGGGAGGAATACTTCCATAAACAGCCGTTAGCGGCTCGGCCGCTCGGTTCATCTGGAAGGCGGCGGAATACTTCCATACCCCACTGTGAGCTGCTCGGTTGATCTGGAAGGCGGAGGAATACTTCCATACCCAATTGTGAGCCGCTCGGTTGATCTGGAAGGGGGAGGAATACTTCCATAAACAGCCGTTAGCGGCTCGGCCGCTCGGTTCATCTGGAAGGCGGTGGAATACTTCCATACCCCACTGTGAGCTGCTCGGTTGATCTGGAAGGCGGAGGAATACTTCCATACCCAATTGTGAGCCGCTCGGTTGATCTGTAAGGCAGAGGAATACTTCCATACCCAATTGTGAGCCACTTGGTGGATCTGGAAGGCGGAGGAATACTTCCATACACAGCCGTTAGCGGCTCGGCCGCCCGGTTCATCTGGAAGGCGGAGGAATATTTCCAAACACGCGCTCCTGGCTCGGCGGGAAGCGAGCTCACGGCTTTGCCGCTAGATTAGAGACGGTGCCTCCGAAGAAACAACGGGAAGCGGAACTGGTCAAGATTCGTTTCGAACTTCGGTCGCATGGACCACCCCCCTCCCCTCCCCGCGAGAAAAGACCACAAGTAAATTGTTTCGCAACGTCGTGTTGCCTTTTGGACACAATCCAGACAAATTTATCTGAAATATCCAAACTGTCGCCGCGTTAGCCAACTTCCTGTCTTTTCACGCATGGCTTCTCGAGACGTAATCAAGATGGCTACCGAAATTCATGTTCCCAAGGGTGTCATTTTTAATCTCCGCTGATTTGTTTTGCGTTGCCTGGTAAGGCACCGGTGTCAAACTTAAGGCCCGGGGGGCGGATCTGGCCCGCCGCATGATTTTATGTGGTCCGCGGAGCCAAATCTAGTGTCAATTGTCATGATTTTTGCAAAATCTGTACCAAAAATTCCAACTGTCACGATCATAAACGATGAAGTTGAAATATTACAAGCATTTTTTTTTGTGCTGCCAGTTGAAAAACACATGAGTTCTGATTCCAAAACTAGTTTGTCAATTAACCCTGTTTAATATTTTTATTGTTTCACAGTCACAACGGCCCCCGTTGAGGGAAGCCGGAACTCCAATGCGGCCCGTGAGGAAAATGAGTTTGCAGGTTTTCCCCGTAGCCTGGGCGGGTTTTCTCCGGGGCACTCCGGTTTCCTCCCACATCCCAAAAATGTGCAACATTAATTGAACGCTCAAAATTGCCCGTAGGTGTGATTGTGAGTGCAGTTGTCCGTCTCTATGTGCCCTGCGATTGGCAGGGAACCGGTTCAGGGCGTACCCCGCCTCCTGCCCGTTGACAGCCGGGACGGTCTCCAGCACTCCCCGCGGCCCTCGTGAGGATAGGCGGCTAAGGAAACGGATGGTAACATGCGGCTGGAGCGTGAAAAACACATATCTTTACACCCCTAACTTCCTGAACCGTGAGGGAGAAACAGAAGATGGTCGGATGGACGAAACCCCTCTCAGTCCTAAAAACCACCTTCCTCCATCCAGAAACCACTTCCCCTTTGAAATCCTCACGTCACCCGCGAAAACAGTCCCGCATTTGTCGGACGGAGGCGGCGCCGTAACGGCTCCGTTCGAGCATTCTTGACGACGGGATGCTCGGGAATGAGAACCCAATTGCTCATTTTTTTGTGGTCCAGTCTAAATCCAGTTCCAGGCTCCCTCCCGACTCGCTCCCAGACCGCAGTCTGCACCCCTCGACTCGTCACGCCACGCCGGACGGGCCGCACGGACGGTTATCGTTTGTACGCGATATTTATGTCAACGCATAGTCCGCGGCGAATGGCGCCGCAACGGAATCAGTCGCTGTCGGGCGTCCGTCGGGCTGACGACGATCCTTGCCAGATCGCGGCGAGAAGTGAAGCGGTCTTGACCTCGTTCCTGGCTCCAATTTTTATTTTTCATTTTTTTAAAAAGTCACCAAAAAGACCGAAATGGCTCTTCCAGAACGTTCCAACTCCCTCCTCTAATCAGAGAATCCAATCCCCTTTATCGTCACACAAAGTCCCTATCCAAATCCGAGATCTTAATCCCGGTTTTGTCGACGCCAACGCGGCGGATCGAGAGTCGTGTTGGAGCTATTTGGTTTTTTTTTTTTTGTTTTTGTTTTGTTTTTTTCTGTCCGTCACAGTGCATTAAAATGCACAGACAGAGGAGCTGTAATTACCGGGCGAGAAAAACAAAAAATAGCCGGTGCACGAATCCACGTTGGAGCTAATAACGCAATTAATGTGCTGTTTGGAGTACTCGGTAATCTTCTGTGACAAGGCTTACAATTCAATTAACCCCCCCCCCCCCCCCCCCCCCAGTTTTCGAACTTTTGTTTCAACTTCCTGCGAGGGTTATTCGGCGCCAACTTACCGCAGTCGCTCGAAAGAGGGCCGCGAGAAATGGTCCAGTTTGAGAGTTTGCCGGTCTTTGTGTCGCGTGAGGGGATTCGGTTGTGGAAAGCGAGTTTGGAAGACGCCGGAATGGTTTGGACCTACGCGGCGAGGAATTTGAGCACCCGAAGAATGGAGCAAAAGGGTGCTAGTCCCCGTTTTTGAGAACTGCTAGGAGTGCCTGTAGTAAGCTAGGTGGATGGAAAGAGTAGTTTGTTCATAGGCGTCGCCGTTCGCGGCGTTGTTCATAGCCGCCGGAGTCAGTGATGAACAACACCGCCGAGCCGGACCGCTTCACGGCGTTGTCGTCGCACGCAGCTGAGTTCGCCATTGCCGGCAGCGTTGTTCATAGATGCCGGAGTCCGTGATGAACAAGCTTCTGCGTATGCATATTTTTCCCTTCCTGCGTCTTCTCGAAACCAAATCCCTCCACAGGATTGTCACGGCGGGTGTTTCAAAAAACTGATGGCTCCGTACCGGCTACCGTTTGTTTTCATGAACTATATTCTAAAAAACATCCGTTTCATGACATTAGCGCGACAGTAGCTAGCCTACTTGCTAACGCCCGCTATCCATTCCTGCTTATTCTTTTTACTGGAGCTCGGTGTTTGAAATAGAAATGCTAGCGAGCGTTTTCGCTGCGATTGTGTGAGATCGCGGCGGAAAGCTGCTCGACGCTTCTGCATATTCGTATTTTGTATTTTTTACTTCCTGCGTCTTCTCGAACCAAATCCCTCCACAGGATTGTCACGGCGGGTGTTTCAAAAAACGGATGGCTCCGTACCGGCTGCCGTTTTTTTCATGAACTATATTCTATAAAACATCCGTTTCATGACATTAGCGCAACAGTAGCTAGCCTACTTGCTAACGCCCGCTATCCATTCCTGCTTATTCTTTTTACTGGAGCTCGGTGTTTGAAATAGAAATGCTAGCGAGCGTTTTCGCTGCGATTGTGTGAGATCGCGGCGGAAAGCTGCTCGACGCTTCTGCATATTCGTATTTTGTATTTTTTACTTCCTGCGTCTTCTCGAACCAAATCCCTCCACAGGATTGTCACGGCGGGTGTTTCAAAAAACTGATGGCTCCGTACCGGCTGCTGTTTTTTTCATAAACTATATTCTATAAAACATCCGTTTCATGACATTAGCGCGACAGTAGCTAGCCTACTTGCTAACGCCCGCTATCCATTCCTGCTTATTCTTTTTACTGGAGCTCGGTGTTTGAAATAGAAATGCTAGCGAGCGTTTTCGCTGCGATTGTGTAAGATCGCGGCGGAAAGCTGCTCGACGCTTCTGCATATTCGTATTTTGTATTTTTTACTTCCTGCGTCTTCTCGAACCAAATCCCTCCACAGGATTGTCACGGCGGGTGTTTCAAAAAACGGATGGCTCCGTACCGGCTGCCGTTTTTTTCATGAACTATATTCTAAAAAACATCCGTTTCATGACATTAGCGCGACAGTAGCTAGCCTACTTGCTAACGCCCGCTATCCATTCCTGCTTATTCTTTTTACTGGAGCTCGGTGTTTGAAATAGAAATGCTAGCGAGCGTTTTCGCTGCGATTGTGTGAGATCGCGGCGGAAAGCTGCTCGACGCTTCTGCATATTCGTATTTTGTATTTTTTACTTCCTGCGTCTTCTCGAACCAAATCCCTCCACACAGGATTGTCACGGCGGGTGTTTCAAAAAACTGATGGCTCCGTACCGGCTGCTGTTTTTTTCATAAACTATATTCTATAAAACATCCGTTTCATGACATTAGCGCGACAGTAGCTAGCCTACTTGCTAACGCCCGCTATCCATTCCTGCTTATTCTTTTTACTGGAGCTCGGTGTTTGAAATAGAAATGCTAGCGAGCGTTTTCGCTGCGATTGTGTGAGATCGCGGCGGAAAGCCGCTCGACGCTTCTGCATATTCGTATTTTGTATTTTTTACTTCCTGCGTCTTCTCGAAACCAAATCCCTCCACAGGATTGTCACGGCGGGTGTTTCAAAAAACTGATGGCTCCGTACCGGCTGCTGTTTTTTTCATAAACTATATTCTATAAAACATCCGTTTCATGACATTAGCGCGACAGTAGCTAGCCTACTTGCTAACGCCCGCTATCCATTCCTGCTTATTCTTTTTACTGGAGCTCGGTGTTTGAAATAGAAATGCTAGCGAGCGTTTTCGCTGCGATTGTGTAAGATCGCGGCGGAAAGCTGCTCGACGCTTCTGCATATTCGTATTTTGTATTTTTTACTTCCTGCGTCTTCTCGAACCAAATCCCTCCACAGGATTGTCACGGCGGGTGTTTCAAAAAACTGATGGCTCCGTACCGGCTGCCGTTTTTTTCATGAACTATATTCTAAAAAACATCCGTTTCATGACATTAGCGCGACAGTAGCTAGCCTACTTGCTAACGCCCGCTATCCATTCCTGCTTATTCTTTTTACTGGAGCTCGGTGTTTGAAATAGAAATGCTAGCGAGCGTTTTCGCTGCGATTGTGTAAGATCGCGGCGGAAAGCTGCTCGACGCTTCTGCGTATGCGTATTTTTTATTTTTCCCTTCCTGCGTCTTCTCGAACCAAATCCCTCCACAGGATTGTCACGGCGGGTGTTTCAAAAAACGGATGGCTCCGTACCGGCTACCGTTTGTTTTCATGAACTATATTCTATAAAACATCCGTTTCATGACATTAGCGCGACAGTAGCTAGCCTACTTGCTAACGCCCGCTATCCATTCCTGCTTATTCTTTTTACTGGAGCTCGGTGTTTGAAATAGAAATGCTAGCGAGCGTTTTCGCTGCGATTGTGTAAGATCGCGGCGGAAAGCCGCTCGACGCTTCTGCATATTCGTATTTTGTATTTTTTACTTCCTGCGTCTTCTCGAACCAAATCCCTCCACAGGATTGTCACGGCGGGTGTTTCAAAAAACTGATGGCTCCGTACCGGCTGCCGTTTTTTTCATGAACTATATTCTAAAAAACATCCGTTTCATGACATTAGCGCGACAGTAGCTAGCCTACTTGCTAACGCCCGCTATCCATTCCTGCTTATTCTTTTTACTGGAGCTCGGTGTTTGAAATAGAAATGCTAGCGAGCGTTTTCGCTGCGATTGTGTGAGATCGCGGCGGCAAGCCGCTCGACGCTTCTGCGTATGCGTATTTTTTATTTTTTACTTCCTGCGTCTTCTCGAACCAAATCCCTCCACAGGATTGTCACGGCGGGTGTTTCAAAAAACGGATGGCTCCGTACCGGCTGCCGTTTTTTTCATGAACTATATTCTAAAAAACATCCGTTTCATGACATTAGCGCGACAGTAGCTAGCCTACTTGCTAACGCCCGCTATCCATTCCTGCTTATTCTTTTTACTGGAGCTCGGTGTTTGAAATAGAAATGCTAGCGAGCGTTTTCGCTGCGATTGTGTGAGATCGCGGCGGCAAGCCGCTCGACGCTTCTGCGTATGCGTATTTTTTATTTTTCAGGGTGTTTACTGAATGTGCCAAATATCAAAATTTTTGACACAAATCATCCTTTTGTCTGTTTTCAAGACGGCGCCACGCTGCCATGTTGGATCCGTTCCGTGCTTAATGTGCGCATCCTGGCCAAGGGGCGACTGCTTTTCATGAAGTCCTGTCACTGATACCACATCCAGGACTGGGGGGGGGTTCGGGAGGGGGACTTGCTCCTTCGTCACTTGTCAAGAGGTAAACTTTTGTGTGACTGTGGAAGTTTTTCGCAAACCATTTGTGGCAAGCGCAAAAAAAAAAAAAAAAAAAGAAGTATTTGATATCTGTCATCTTATCTGCCGGCTGCCTGGGGGGGCGCCAACATGTTAACAAGGGAGGTGGCTGGAATGTTCTCTGCGCGTCAAATACTTCTTTTCTTTTTTTTTGTGTGTAACGGCACATTCCCACCGAGGATGTGACAGGCAACCCACACGTTTGCGGCTAATTGCAGCTTTGGATGGTTTGAAGCGGCTGGTTCAATTTGCCTCTCGGTGTCGGAGGCGCTTGGGCTTGACGGATGACGCCAAGACGTTCATTTCGGGGGGGGGGGGGGGAAATGTTAGCGGCGGAGAACTGAAATGTGCAGGTTAGCGGCGACGTTAATGCTGACAAAAGTTTGGCAGTAGCTTTTCTTTCTGCGGGGTAAACAAATCGGCGAAGTCGACCACAAAAATTGGTCGACGCAAAAATATGTACTTTGGGGGAATATAAAAGATGTGAAAATGTACACTTCTGCCGCCAGGAACCGCGTTTAATGCAGATTTGTTTTCTGACGGATGCAGTGGTGGAAAAAATTATTTGCCGAAAACGAGGGAGAATTTTTTTCTTCTACCTAAATTGGTCATCGGTAGCGTGCTGATGCTGTTTAGCAAAAAGCTAATTTTAGCTCGTATTCTACCTTGCGTCTCTCCTTGTGACCGATACCATGATCGTTTCCGGGGCTTTTTCGTGTTTTTCACCTGGATTTCCAATCAGGCAGTGCCGATTCCCGGACCCCTCCCCAGTGAGGTGTTCCGGGGATGTCCCGCCGGAATGAGACCACGGGGACGACCCGGGACACGCTGGAGAGACTATGGATCTTGGCTGGCCTGGGAACGCCGCGGGATCCCTCGCTGGAAGAAGTGGCTGGGGGAAAGGGAAGTCTGGGTATCCCTGATGAAGCTACTTCCCCTGAACCCGACCCGATAACTTGCGTACCTCCTTGTGACCGATTCCATTATCGTTCCCCGGGCTTTTTCGTATTATCCGCCTGGATTTCCAAAAAGATTCCCGGACGCCTCCCTGATGAGGTGTTCTGGGCATGTCCCACCGGAATGAGACCCCGGGGATGACCCGGGACACGTTGGCCCGATATCTTGCGTCCCTCGTTGTGACCGATTCCATGATCGTTCCCAGGGCTTTTTCGTATTATTCACCTGGATTTCCAATCAGGGAATGCCGATTCCCGGACGCCTCCCTCGTGAGGTGTTCCGGGCATGTCCCACCGGAATGAGACCCAGGAAACGCTGGAGAAACTAGGGATCTCGGCTGGCCTGGGAACACCACGGGATCCCATGCCGTCCTCGCCACTGTTTTATAAACTTTGCCCTTCATCCTGGCGGAGACTCTTCTGTCACATAGAACACCAGACACCTTCCGCCAACTGTTCCCACTCCCCTTGGACCCGTTTCTTCACTTCTTTCGCGCACTCTTCATACCCCAATTATTTGAAGTCATCCACCCTCGCCATCTCTTCTCCCTGGAGCTTCACTCCTCGTCTTCCGCCCCTCACATTTTTGTTCGGCTAATCTTCATTCCTCTCCTTTCCGGTGCGTACCTCCATCATTCTAACTGTTCCTCCGCCTGCTCTCTGCTTTTACCGTAGATCACAATATCGTCTGCGAACATCATGGTCCAAGGAGATTCCAGTCTAACCTCGTCTGTCAGCCTAACAGGAAGGGGCTCAGCGCAGATCCCTGATCCAGTCCCACCTCCACCAACGGCACATTTCACTGCTGTTCTGCTGCCCTCATACATGTCCTGTACTATTCTATCATATTTCTCCACTACACCAGACTTGCGCATGCAGTACCCCAGTTCCTCTCTTGGTACTCTGTCATAGGCTTTCTCGAGATCCACAAAGACACAATGTAGCTCCTTCTGACCTTCTCTGTACTTTTCCACGAGCATCCTCAAGGCAAATAATGCATCTGTGGTACTCTTTCTCGGCGTGAAACCATACTGTTGCTCGCAGATACTTACTTCTGTCCTGAGTCTAGCCTCGACTACTCTTTCCCATAACTTCATTGTGTGGCTCATCATCTTTATTCCTCTATAGTTGCCGCAGCTCTGAACATCTCCTTTGTTCTTAAAAATGGAGGACTAGCACACCTTTCCTCCATTCTTCTGGCGTCTTCTCTCCCCGCTAGTATTCTATTGAATAAGTTGGTCAAAAACTCCACAGCCACCTCTCCAAATTGCTTCCATACCTCCACCGGTATGCCATCAGGACCAACTGTCTTTCCATTTTTCAACCCGTTCCATTGCTAACGTTCCCCTTACTAATCATCGCCACTTCCTGGTCCTTCGCGTTTGCCTCGCTGACTCTACCTTCTCTCCCGTTCTCTTCATTCGCTAACTTTTCAAAGTACTCGTTCCATCTACCTATCACGCTACTAGCAGTACAACTGATTTTGTCTGATCGCAATGTATTTCTACAAGAGAAGAATATTACCTTTTTGTGTACCGTGTTCCACATGGCTCCCACTACTGTACGTACATTTTTTTTCCTGAAATGTACAGTAAATCATTTTCATAATTCTACAAGAGAAGCATTGTTTATTTGTGTACTGATGGGAGGAGTTAAATAGCGGATTACTAGTACTCTGTGCCGTTCTTTAAGGTACTATATATTGTATTTAAAGGAAAATCCTTATCTAAAATTCTTTTTGCGCCGCACTTCAAAGTTGCTGAATGCGTCGTTTTTTTTTTTTTTTTTTAGGGTTTGTTATTCAAATTTGCAAATGCCTTTTGGCCCTTCATAAGCATATTAATAGTATTTTGTCGCGCAAACGGCCGGTGGTCATGGCGGCGTCGTCAAACGATGAATTGCGCCGTAAAAAGCTTTTAAAGGCCGGGATGCGCGGATAATGATCTGCGGGGGGGGGGGGGGGCAGTAAACTCGTGTCGCGTCGGTTTAACTGTCCGCCGCGGAGCCGCTTCAGGGCGGTCTCGGATTTCCGTGTCGGAGTCGGGTCGCCGCGGAGTTGGGACAGAAAACCAAACGCGAGGATGTTGAGCCGTGGCAAGTCGCTGCTCGTTTTTCAAAAAGGGATTTATTGATTCCGAAGTGAACGAGAGATCGTTTACATTGCCGGTGTCAAACGGGTGGCTTGGGGGCCGGATCTGGCCGACCACGTCACTTTATGTGGCCTGTGAGAGCGTGCCTTGACCTTGTTTTTTGCTCAAACGCTGATCCAGACATGAGGGCCACGGACCCTATCCCAAGCCTACGCCAGGTCTAGTTTGTGAGTTTTCCCCCATTCCTGGTCTCCGTGAACTGTGGTTTAGGACTACCAAAACTGTCTGTGGATTACGGTCTACGGCGTCACTTTGGCCATCTTCAAAGCCTGACCCTCTCGACTGCAAAGTGAGCGGCCCTCGATCCTGGTTTTGCAGTCGGACTTAAATTACATCGATCCATTTTCTTTGTCGCTTATCCTCACAAGGGTCACGGGAGAACCGGACCCTATCCCAAGCCTACGCCAGGTCTAGTTTGTGAGTTTTCCCCCATTCCTGGTCTCCGTGAACTGTGGTTTAAGACTACCAAAACTGTCTGTGGATTACGGTCTACGGCGTCACTTTGGCCATCTTCAAAGCCTGACCCTCTCGACTGCAAAGTGAGCGGCCCTCGATCCTGGTTTTGCAGTCGGACTTAAATTACATCGATCCATTTTCTTTGTCGCTTATCCTCACAAGGGTCACGGGAGAACCGGACCCTATCCCAAGCCTACGCCAGGTCTAGTTTGTGAGTTTTCCCCCATTCCTGGTCTCCGTGAACTGTGGTTTAAGACTACCAAAACTGTCTGTGGATTACGGTCTACGGCGTCACTTTGGCCATCTTCAAAGCCTGACCCTCTCGACTGCAAAGCGAGTGGCCCTCGATCCTGGTTTTGCAGTCGAACTTAAATTACATCCATCCATTTTCTTTGTCGCTTATCCTCACAAGGGTCACGGGAGAACCGGACCCTATCCCAAGCCTACGCCAGGTCTAGTTTGTGAGTTTTCCCCCATTCCTGGTCTCCGTGAACTGTGGTTTAAGACTACCAAAACTGTCTGTGGATTACGGTGTATGGCGTCACTTTGGCCATCTTCAAAGCCTGACCCTCTCGACTGCAAAGCGAGCGGCCCTCGATCCTGGTTTTGCAGTCGATCTTAAATTACATCCATCCATTTTCTTTGCCGCTTTTCCTCACAAGGGTCACGGGAGTGCTGGACCCCATCCCACCTGTCAATTGGCAGGAGGCGGGGTACAACCTGAACTGGTTGCCAGACAATCGCAGGGCACATCGAGAACAAAGAGCCACACTCACAAATCGCACCTATGGGCAATTTAGAATGTCCAATTAATGTTGCATGTTTCGGGGGTGTGGGAGGAAACTGGAGGACATGCAAACTCCACACAGGCGGGTTCGGGATCGAACCCGGGACCTCAGAACCGCAAGGACAACCCTTTACCAGGTGATCCCACCGTGCCGCCTACTAAAATACCAAAAATGGAAAATTGTCATATTGCAAGCATTTTTGTGAGTGTGTGTGTTACCGGCACAGCCTTTTTAAAAATAAAAATGATTCATTATGTAATTGAATAAATAGTTTTTTCATTGGCCTCTGATTTAACGATATGAGGCAGTCATATTTTGCGACGGGTTTGGACCCAAAATGCCCCCCCCCCCCCCCGACTGGATCCGTAGCTCCAATGTAGACCATGACAAAAATGAGTTCGACACACCTGAACATGATTTATCATTATTTATGTCAAAGAACATATTATCTATGTTTACATTTTTCCCGTCAAAATGCCATACATGAAAAGATCCGCTTCCAAAAAGGTTCCAACGTGATGAAAACTCATTTCCTGCGAGCCTTCCCAGTTATGGATATTTGACTTCCAAATCCGTCAATGGCACTGAACGTGAAAAATGGAAAGATACAAATGTGTAATTTTCATAAAAATACCAAAAAATGTGCTGTATAAACCATCATTGAACGTTACGAGACATGATTTGATCCAGAAAGCGTTAACACGAAGATAAAAATGTTTACGTTCCCCGGGCCCCTAACTCCCGCAATGCTAATCTGTGGGGGCGGCAGGGCGCCCCCAATCCTCATAACTGACGACACGTTTGCGTCAGCCGCTGAAATATTTCACCCCCGTTAAAGGAGTCAAAATGCGCGGCGCGTCCAACGAGGCCTCGCGCTTATTGACTCCCGTCCGAGGCCTTCGTTCATTCCGCTCGCTCATAAATAACCGGCGCATTCCGCGGCGCCGCCGCTTCCCGGAACGCGGCCGGGGTCGGGAGGACCGACGGCTTCCCGAAAGCGTTTAGAACAAGAGAGGATCAATGGCGGGAGATGATTCTCGTGTTGTACACAAATAGAGCCGTCGACGCTATTGAGCGCCGTCGGGACTGGGATGCTAATGTCGTCGCGGCGATGGTCGCTATATCTGCTTCCTCCGATTCTCATTCTCCTCCTCCTCCGTCTTTTTTTTTTTTTTTTTTTTTGGGACACATTTCATAACGCAAAGATGAAGCCGCTCTGATGGAACACAAAACGCCACCGCCGATTTCGCTCTGGGCTTTTCGGGACCAACTTTTTTGTTGTGGAGTTGTTTGCGTTTGGCTTCCCCCCGCTGATTCCCGGCCTTGCTCCGGTGACTTCAAATCCTTCCCGAAAGGATTTTTGGGGAATGGAATGCGAGGCGCTTTTATGGTTCATTTTGCCACTTCGTTCTCCGCAGGTTGCGGTTCGACGTGGCCTACGGATGACGGACTATAAAGCCCTCACGAGAGCGCAGGCCTCCGCCAAGGCCGAACTGGAGACTGAAGACAAATTGTCATGACCCGTCGGAACAGAGGTAGGACCCAAATGCAGGAGTACGCGGGAGACGCAGAGGTGATTTGGGAAAAACGTTTATTGTTCCGCGGTCGGGGATCGGGCAGGCAGTCAGGTGCAGCAGCGGTAGTCAGGGTGTCGGGCGTCGAGAGCAGGTCCGCGGGCAGGCAGGAGCCGGTACACGGGAGATCGATCAAAGATACGGGAGTGCTGGAACGGGGCATGAACCGCAACGATCTGGCGCCGGACAAGTCGTCCCCATGGTCCTGTATACAATCAGCCAGCATGAGGCGCAGGTGTGTTCCTCCCAATCAGCGCAACCGCACAGGCACCCGCGCAGCCAGGGCTGGACCGGCAGGATCATGACACAAATGGGCTGACGGTGTTATTTATATCCGGACAAGAACTTCGTCAATTCCTACCGTCGCCCGAGTGCTCCACCTCGCTAAAGTCTTGCTATGACGGGGTAATCGGCGACAGGAAGGGACTCAAATCGGTATTTCACTTCGGCGTTTCTGCCCGGACATGCATTTTATGTCTTTATTACAGATGGATTACGTTGGGCTTCAGGTGGGTATCAAAACAACGTGAGCTCAAACTATGTACTAGGGGTGTCATGGGCAGGATCGGATCGGGCAGGCAGTCAGGTATAGCAGCGGTAATCAGGGCGTCGGGGGTAGAGAGCAGATCGGTGGGCAGGCAGGAGTCGGTACATGTGAGATCAATCAAGGAAGGCAGAGGTGTCAAAGGAGTCAGGCTTACGGGGTTGGTCGGGGAACAGGCGGGGGTCGGTACACACAGGAATACAATCAGAGATACGGGGGCGCTGGAACGGGGCATGAACTTCAACGATCTGGCGGAGGACCAGCCGTCACCGGGTCCTATAAGTACCGGGCGTATAATCAGCCGAAACAAGGCGCAGGTGTGTGCCGACTAATTGGCCGGCCATGCCCAGCCTGGGCAGGACGCCAGGAGCACGACACCCATTACACTCGTTTCGTTCAAAGGTAGCTACTCTGGATCCTTTACGGATTGGAGATGAGTCGGACGCTCCTTTTGAAGGCTCGGCCCCGGGGGCGGCCCAATAGGCCGGTCCGGAAACGTTTCGGAAAGTATTCACGCCTGAAAAGTTCTTTTGATTACGCGAAGGGGGTTTCACCCCGTTTACGTTGCCATAACATTATCGCAAGCATTCGTCTCGCGCATTTTATTGTGAAAGGGGCATCAAGTCAAAATCGTTTTGGTACACCCCATCGCACCGTTTGCTCCCCCCTATTAAAATCGCTCCGATTCACTCATGTAGGACAAGATTTTCTAATTGCCATATTGAACGTGTTCATTATTTAATTATTCTTTTAATTAATTTGTCACGACTAAATGGTTACCGTAATGCAAGGGGCTCTCGGCGGCGGGCCCCTCCCCCCACGCATCGCCCCGCCGGCGTCTCGGCATTCGGATCGCATCAAAGAAATGAGATATTGAGAAAATGCCAGCGATTCTCTGGCACGGTGACAGTTATGAATTTTTATTTCTATTTTTTATGGGAATGCAAATGGCTCGAAAGTTTTAGTGGTTGTAAAAAGTACAAATGAATGTGAGACGACTGCGTTGCTTCTTGGTATGCAGCGGGCGTATTTTTTCTTCTGTTATTTGAGGCTGATGCATATTTGATATCTGTGATTTAAAAAAAAATGAATCGAAAATACTCAGAAAGGGTTACTCGCGTCGTTCGTTCATTCGAAAACAACAGGTGTCCTGGCCGGTCCGCCGTGATTGTACAGTTTTGTATGATGACAATGTGAAAAGACACGGGGAAGAAAAAGTATTGAACGCGTGAGGAAAGGGAGGCGCAAAGAACCGATCATGCCGAGAGAGCAATTCTTGAGAAAAACCTGCTACCATCTACAAGGACAATTAAAATGTGAAAAGACACGGAGGGAAAGTATTGAACGCATGAGGAAAGGGAGGTGCAAATAACCGATCATGCCGTCATTTTTGACAGAAGAGCGCAAAGAATAATACTTATCAGGGAGAAGTTAACGACGAATGGGGGCAAGTGGACTGAGAAATTCTTGGGAAAAACGTGCTACCTTCTACAAGGACAATTAAAATGTGAAAAGACACGGAGGGAAAGTATTGAACGCATGAGGAAAGGGAGGCGCAAAGAACCGATCATGCCGTCATTTTTGACAGAAGAGCGCAAAGAATAATACTTATCAGGGAGAAGTTAACGACGAATGGGGGCAAGTGGACTGAGAAATTCTTGAGAAAAACCTGCTACCATCTATGAGGACAAATAAAATGTGAAAAGACACGGAGGGAAAGTATTGAACGCATGAGGAAAGGGAGGCGCAAAGAACCGATCATGCCGTCATTTTTGACAGAAGAGCGCAAAGAATAATACTTATCAGGGAGAAGTTAACGACGAATGGGGGCAAGTGGACTGAGAAATTCTTGGGAAAAACGTGCTACCTTCTACAAGGACAATTAAAATGTGAAAAGACACGGAGGGAAAGTATTGAACGCATGAGGAAAGGGAGGCGCAAAGAACCGATCATGCCGTCATTTTTGACAGAAGAGCGCAAAGAATAATACTTATCAGGGAGAAGTTAACGACGAATGGGGGCAAGTGGACTGAGAAATTCTTGAGAAAAACCTGCTACCATCTACAAGGACAATTAAAATGTGAAAAGACACGGTGGGAAAGTATTGAACGCATGAGGAAAGGGAGGCGCAAAGAACCGATCATGCCGTCATTTTTGACAGAAGAGCGCAAAGAATAATACTTATCAGGGAGAAGTTAACGACGAATGGGGGCAAGTGGACTGAGAAATTCTTGGGAAAAACGTGCTACCTTCTACAAGGACAATTAAAATGTGAAAAGACACGGAGGGAAAGTATTGAACGCATGAGGAAAGGGAGGCGCAAAGAACCGATCATGCCGTCATTTTTGACAGAAGAGCGCAAAGAATAATACTTATCAGGGAGAAGTTAACGACGAATGGGGGCAAGTGGACTGAGAAATTCTTGAGAAAAACCTGCTACCATCTACAAGGACAATTAAAATGTGAAAAGACACGGTGGGAAAGTATTGAACGCATGAGGAAAGGGAGGTGCAAAGAACCGATCATGCCGTCATGTTTGACAGAAGAGCGCAAAGAATAATACTTATCAGGGAGAAGTTAACGACGAATGGGGGCAAGTGGACTGAGAAATTCTTGAGAAAAACCTGCTACCATCTACAAGGACAATTAAAATGTGAAAAGACACGGTGGGAAAGTATTGAACGCATGAGGAAAGGGAGGTGCAAAGAACCGATCATGCCGTCATTTTTGACAGAAGAGCGCAAAGAATAATACTTATCAGGGAGAAGTTAACGACGAATGGGGGCAAGTGGACTGAGAAATTCTTGAGAAAAACCTGCTACCATCTACAAGGACAATTAAAATGTGAAAAGACACGGTGGGAAAGTATTGAACGCATGAGGAAAGGGAGGTGCAAAGAACCGATCATGCCGTCATTTTTGACAGAAGAGCGCAAAGAATAATACTTATCAGGGAGAAGTTCACGACGAATGGGGGCAAGTGGACTGAGAAATTCTTGAGAAAAACCTGCTACCATCTACAAGGACAATTAAAATGTGAAAAGACACAGTGGGAAAGTATTGAACGCATGAGGAAAGGGAGGTGCAAAGAACCGATCATGCCGTCATTTTTGACAGAAGAGCGCAAAGAATAATACTTATCAGGGAGAAGTTAACGACGAATGGGGGCAAGTGGACTGAGAAATTCTTGAGAAAAACCTGCTACCATCTATGAGGACAATTAAATTGTGAAAAGACACGGAGGGAAAGTATTGAACGCATGAGGAAAGGGAGGCTCAAAGAACCAATCATCCCATCATCAAGCAAAATTTGAAGACCGTTCATGTTGAGGGTCCAAATCACCGCGACTAGTTTCTCCACACTTTCATTGCAGTCAAGGCTTTAAACAAATACCAATACTCATTTCAGCCGTGGTACCCGGGTAGGCTCGATGGATTCGTGGTTGCTAGGGTGATGACCCAGCTGTCATTTTTACATGCCGGCCCAAAGGATTCTGCCGCTGTAGCAATAAGGATCTGCTGGAAATATTCTTGTGCGCGCGTGTAGCAAGGCGCTCAAGTCGCTAACTGGCCTGATGGAGCGCCATCACGTGTAATCCGGGATTAATTACCGAAAATCACCGCGGTTGCCGGTGTCTCTTTGACGGCAGCTCGGGGAAGCATCTGATGGTTTGCTGGCTAATCTGGATGACACTGGATTTGAAAGGCGTGCTCGTTCAGGAGAGGGGTGAGTGGGGGGGGTGTGAAGGTAGAACACAGGTGTCAAACTCAAGGCCCGGGGGCTCAATCTACCCCCGCCGCGTGATTTCACGTGGCCGGTGGAGGCAAATCACGCGTGTCGACATCCACGAGTCCTAAAATCTTTTTGCTTCCAAACATCAACAATACTGGAAAAACCCTTTACCCTTTCATTCCTGGTTCCAAAACGAGTTCATAAATTTCATGTGTAAATATGATCAGGCGGTCAAAGAGTTTGATGGTTTCAACGTCATAAACGCCTTCTGAGGAAAACCCGAACCACAATGTGGCCCTCGACAAAAATGAGACACCCCTAACTCTATCTTGCTGGATGTCCTTAGCGACCTAGTTTTTACACGGTTGTCATGATCCTGCCGGTCCTAGCCCCGGCTGTGCAGGTCCCCCGACACACCTGCAGTGATCAGGAGGCACACACCTGCGCCTCGTCCCCAGTAATTACCCGCAATACTTATAGGATCCAGCGGACGGTCTGGTCCTACAGATCCTGGCCGAACAGGAGGCTGCTCTCCAGGCAACGAATCAGCGACTACTCACAATGTGCGCTTGTTTGGAACCGTGGCTCGCATCCAGGACCAGCACTGCCAACGTCAGTCCGACTCCAGGCCCGTCCCGCACTTGCTTGACTCTGATCTCGACTCCCGGCGTACCGACCCCTCCCCGTCTCCCGACCTACCTGACGTCTTGATCACTGCTGCTCTCGCGGCCTGCCCGCCTGGTCACCGACTCTGGACTGAATAAAGATATTTCCCGAACTGCCTCCAGTCGTGCGTTTGGGTCCAACTCCGCGTTCTGGTTATGACAACGGTTTAGCGTACCATCTCAACATGAGCGAATAGGTCGCCTGGGTGGGCCCAGGTTTTCGTCAAAAACCCGATGGCGGTTTTATCGTGCGTGAGGGTTCAATGTCTCGCAAAATCCTCCAAAACGCGGTTAATTGTAGCATTTGTGTATTTACGCGTGTCTGCTTTTGTCATCTGGAAAGAGAACATGCAAGAAACTTGTGGTTGCGAACGAGTAAGTCGCGAGCGGAGACGCGTGACAAGGAGGGCCCACGCAGCCTGTCGAGCCGCCGGTGTTTACAGTTAAAATATTTGCTTGTCTGGGGTTGGGGGGTTGGGGGTTGGGGGGTGATCTGAGAGGCAGGAGATAAGGCAGCGACAGGTCCTGTCACCGGCAAAACCGTCTGTCTCCCTCCCACCTCAAGTCTTCTTTTATTAAAACAACATTGATTTCTCTTAGTTTTTGATTAGCCCACCAACCGCCACAGGAGCCTTCTCGAAACGCATCAAAACGTCCGCCGACTCTGGTCCGCCTCGTTTTTCCAAATTGCGAGCGAACGGCGCGGCGAGGTCGCAGGGGTGACGGCATGTTTTGTAGCGGGAGATTCCGGAAAAATCCAAGGATGAAAAATATGTTTTTTAATTATTATTATTATTTTTGTACAGCTTTCATTGATTCAACATGCTCAAAGTTGTGTTATTAAATTCACAACATGTCCTAGTTTTACTTACATTGCAATATTTACATTAATTTTTTCATCCATATGATAATTTGGATTGAATCTAGTTTTCCGCAACCCTTATCAATTTGCATGGACTCTTTTTTTGTTTTTCACGTATTCCAATTTTTTTCCCCATGATGGGTCATATTTTCTGTCTTTTCCAACACTGGTTTCATGAATTATATACACTCCAAATATTTATAAATTATTTTGTATTCATTTGTATTCATTCTAGGCTCATTTTTACGTACATTTATATATATATATTTTTTTTTTGTTTGTTTGTTTGTTTTTTCTTTTATTTTAGTGGGAGGAGGTGAAACGACTCCAAAAATTAATTTTGTTTGTTTATCCCCAAATTAATTAATTATCAGACCATACCATGTGGTGTTGGCCTTAAAATATATAAAAGTATTTCTTTTTATTCATTCTTGACTCATTTTTTCTATACATTTATATATATATATATATATATATATATATATATATATATACATAAAATGAATAAAATATAATGAAACTTTTAAAAAATAAATACATATAAAAATAGATATAGAAAATAATAAAAATATAAAATAAATTAAAAGTTATATAAATTTAAAAAAATAAATATATAAAACATTAATTAAAATAAATATAGAAAATAATATAAATATAAAATGAATTAAAAATAATGGAAATATATACAAATATATTTAAAATAAATACATGGAAAATCATAAAAAAATATATAAAATAAATTAAAAAATATTAATATTAAAAAATTAAGTCTTATGTCAGTGTGAAAATAATAACTGCTCGTAGTGGCGGGTAATGTAATATCCACGCCCCCCCCCCACACTCTCCCCCCAACCGTCTTTGTATCTTTGACAGTGAATTCTCCCACGACAGCTTAGCAAAACCACTCAAAATGCCGCCACGCCGTCCGACAACTTGTATCAATTTTCAATCTTCTGGCTCAATAATCCCGATAATGAATCGTTTGGTTGTCGTTATTTCCGCTGCGCACGGAATGAGAGATGACGGGCGGAACGGTTTTCCGCGCACATCTTGGGGTGGGGTCGGTGTGAGGCTCCGGCTGATGTTTTATTTATTTATGGCCCCCCCGAACCTGGTCACTCCCCAAATCCCCACCCACCCCCACCCCAACCCCCCACCCCACTCCTGACTGGTGGTGGGGGAAAAAAAACTGCCCTTGCACCTTCGGGTGTGTTTTGCGTACATGCTTCAGTGATATTCAATGAGACACCTCGCTGGGAACTTGCAGTTTTATGCACAGTTACACGAAACTACAACTACATGAACAACTTTTTAAAAAAAAAAAAAAAAAAAAAACAAATTAAAAATTCAAAGTTAAGTTGTCAAAGTCGAGGCCCGGGGGCCAGATCCGGGCCCGGCACCTGATGTGATCTGGCCCGCGGAGCCAAATCATGTTTGTCAACTTTTTTTTTTTGGTTCAAATCTGTAGCATAATTTCAAATGATCAAATCATAAACGCTGCGATATTACGAGCATGTTTGCAGTTACCGGACTGCACCAATCATCGGAGGAACCCATTACCCTTGATTTCTGATTCCAAATCCAGTTCATACGTGTGTGAATACGATGAAGGCATTAAAGATTTTTATGGTTTCACAGTCATGGCCCTTTGAAGGGAAACTGGAGCTACACTGTGGCCCGGAACAAAAGTTTTGACACCCCTGGTGTATGTCATAAACAGAACGCGGAGTTGGACCCAAATGCAACGACTCTGGAAACGTGGAGGCAGTTCGGGAACTATGTATGACCCAATTTCCGGAATAAACTACATTGAACATCATGCCTCTGCCTCGAAGTCCTGCATTTGGGTCCGAGGGACATTACAATACTCGGATGTCACATTGCCGTGGATGACATGGTCTGTCCTCTCTGAGAGGTAAGATCTCAACCCAAAAACTGCTGGGCCTGTAATTCCGCGTGTAGTGCTAATTAGCGGCTGCATTCAAGGTCCAAATGAAGTAACGCCTTAGCAAAAACCCTAAAAAGTACAACGAGGGTCTTGTCGCATCCCAGCTGCCGCTTCCTCGCTCCCACGAGCGTCTTTGAAGAACTAATTGAGGCGCTCCGGTGTCGACCCGGGCGGGATATATAAATATTTTTTTCACGTTTTCCATAGCCAGATGTTCCTGTGATTAGAGGATGAGGAAGGCGTGATGAAGAGCGGCGCCGTCCCCTTTGCAGTCCCACTTTACAGAGAGCTGATGGCCTTATTAAAATAATAAATGAACATTAAAAAAAATCAACAAAATATAAAACTTTAATATATACAAAAATATTTTTTTAAATATAAAAATATAATCCTTTATCAATTATTTTGTATTTATTTCTATTCATTCTCGACTCATTTTTTTCTTTACATTTTTATTCTTTTTTTTGTTCTTTCTTTTATTTTGGTGGAAGCATGCGAAACGACTCAAAAAATTAATTTTGTCTGTTTATATCCAAATTAATTAATTGATTAATTATCAGACCATCCCATGTGATGTTGGCCTGATTAAAATAATAAATAAACATTACAAAAATCAACAAAATATAAAAAATTAATATATAAAAAATATGTTTACAAAATATAATCCTTTATCAATTATTTTCTTTATTTCTATTCATTCTTGACTCATTTTTTTATACATTTTTTAATTTCTTTTTGTTCTTTCTTTTATTTTAGTGGGAGGAGGTGAAACGACTCCAAAAATTAATTTTGTCTGTTTATCTCCAAATTGATTAATTATCAGACCATACCATGTGGTTTTTTTTATATCCAAATTAATTAATTGATTAATTATCAGACCATACCATGTGATGTTGGCCTTATTAAAATAATAAATAAACATTACAAAAATCAACAAAATATAAAAAATTAATATATAAAAAATATGTTTACAAAATATAATCCTTTATCAATTATTTTATTTATTTCTATTCATTCTTGACTTATTTTTTTATACATTTTTTAATTTCTTTTTGTTCTTTCTTTTATTTTAGTGGGAGGAGGTGAAACGACTCCAAAAATTGATTTTGTCTGTTTATCTCCAAATTGATTAATTATCAGACCATACCATGTGGTTTTGGCCTTATTAAAATAATAAAGAAACATTACAAAAATCAACAAAATATAAAAAATAATACATCAAAATATATATTTTTTAAATATGATAAATATAATCCTTATCAATTATTTTGTATTTATTTCGATTCATTCTCGACTCATTTTTTTCTGTACATTTTTATTTTATTTTTTTTTCTCTTTGTTCTTTTTGAGCTGATTGCGCCCCCTCCCCACTCTTCCCCCTCCCCACCTCCCTGCGGGACCCGATCATTTTCCCCAAATTTGTCAAGTCTGGCCTCGCCACCCCGCGCTCGCTTGCTCATTCTCAGCGATCCGGAGGCAGATGCTCGGGTCCGCGGAGGGAGCGCGTCTGCTCTAAAAAGGCTTAACGAATGGGCGCCGCCTGTTTGCGTAGCCGCCGCCAAGTAGCGCAGCTGGACAGGCAACCCGCAAAGACTCTTGGGCGACGGCTCGATCCACGACGGCGGGGCCTGAAACCAACTAACAGCCAGGATCTTCCAATCTTCTGCGATTTTTAGCTTTTAAAGCCCAAGTCTCAAAATAGCACGCGGCTTCTCGGCTGGGTTCTTTGGAGCCGCCCCCGTCCGCAGCCTTCGCGGAAGCTGTGACCGCCGAACGCGGCGCCTCAGCCGGTGTGGCTGATTTTCGGCGCCCGTGGTGGCACATAATGGAGCCGAGCCGTGCTGCTTTTAGCGGGTTGTTCATAGCCGCCGCAGTACTCGATGAACACCGTCAAGCCGGGGCGCATCACTGCGCACGCGGCTGAGTGAGGCATTCTCGGCTGGGTTCTTCGGAGCCGCCCCCGTCCGCAAACTGCCATCAATCTCTCGAGTTTTGTCTTGTTTTTTTTTTTTGTTTTAGTTGCAAAAGCCTTTCTGCTACCCCCTTTCACCCCCCCCAAAAAAAAATATTCCATTATCTTCAAGCTTTGTCTGGGTTGTAGAAAAGAGGATTCGAGGAACAGGTGATGGGGCTAATTAGTCATTAGCGAGGAGATTAAGGTCCCGGATGACAAACGTGTGCTTTACAAGGTCATAATTTGATTAAAGTCACACCACAACTTGATGGAGGAAGCAACCCCCCCCCCACAAACCCCCCACCCCATTGGTCCCATTTTCTGTTTCTATATACACGTACTCGATAAACAGCCAATTAATCCCCGGTGACCTGCGATTGCCCGGAAAACCAGTTCAGCGTGTACCCCGACGACAGCAGGGATTCGGCTCCGGCGATCCAGCGACCCTCGTGAGGATAAGCGGCTCAGCAGAACGGCGATCTGGCGACAGCATGCGCGTGTGCCGTCATGACAATACCGCCCAGGACGATGGCGAAACCCGTTAAACTGGAGTGGGAACTCGGTAACGACTGGATTAAGAATCGGTGACCGGACCAGTAAAATCAGTTTTTGCAAACTCATTCGGGGGAGTCTGATGAGGATATATTGGATTTATGTTCTGTACCCCCCCCCCCTTGAGCCGTCACTTTATCACGGTGAAGTGGTTTGTGTGTCCCAATGATCCTAGGAGCTAAATTCTCTGGGGATTTACGCCCCTGGTTGGGTTACCCGTGGATAGAAGGTCCTAGGTGAGGGACCAGACAAACTATAACTCCAAAACCCCTATCTGGATCTCGGTTTCCCTTGCCCGGACGCTCGTCAATGGAGCCCTCCCCCCACCTCTGGAGCCAGGCCTGGAGGTGGGGCTGCAAGGCAAGCGCTTGGCGTTCGGGCCTGCACCCGTGGGGCTCGGCTGGGCACAGCCCCGAAAGGGTAAGATGGGTCCGTCCTCACCACCTGTGAGAAGGACTGTAGGGGTCGAGGGGGCGATGTGAGCTGGGCGGTTGACGGAGGCAGGGACCTTGGCGATCCGATCCCCGGCTGCAATCACCTTACCGGTGAGGTGTTCTGGGCATGTCCCACCGGAAAGAGACCCCAAGGACGACCCAGGACACATCGGAGAGACCATGTCTCTCGGCTGGCCTGGGAACGCCTCGGGATCCCTCCGGAAGAGCCGGAAGAAGTGGCTGGGGGAAGAGAAGTCTAGGTATTCGTACTGAAACTACTTCCACCCCACAACCCGACTCGGAGAAGCCGTAGAAAATGGATGGATGGATGCTCTATCCAAAGAAAAGGGATAAAACTGATAATGGACTACAGGACTGCAAAATGTGCTTCCCTCATTTCAGCCGCATCCCACCGGAGAAACGACTTCCCACCGGATCAGGATTTGCTCCATAAAGGTGTTTCCCGGGGGCCCCTGAAAGCCACGCCGCGGCTTGTGTCACGGCCCATCGGAATGGAGGTAGGACCCAAATGCAGGAGTCGGGAGACGCAGAGGTAATTCGGGAAAAACGTTTATTATTCAATAATCGGGGATCGGGCAGGCAGAAGTCGGTACACGGGAGAATGATCAAAGCAGGGAGGAGTATCAAGGGAGTCGGGATTACGGGGTCGGTCAGAGAACAGACGGAGGTCGGTACGTACAGGAATACGATCAGGGATACGGGGGTGCTGGAACGGGGCATGAACCTCAACGATCTGGCCCCGGACCAGTCGTCCCCATGGTCCTACATACACCGGGGCCAATCGGCCAGCATGAGGCGCAGGTGTGTGCCTCCCAATCAGCGCAACCGCGCGGGCACCCACGCAGCAAGGGCTGGACCGGCAGGCTCATGACAATAGGGGCAATTTAAAGTCCAATTAATGTTGCAATTTATTTTATTTTTTTTGGGAGGAGGGAGGAAACCGGAGTGGCCCACACAGGCACGGTGAGGACATGCAAACTCCACAGAGGCGGGTCCAGGATCGAATCCGGGACCTCAGGAATACGATCAGAGATACGGGGGCGCTGGAACGGGGCATGAACCTCAACGATCTGGCGGACGACCAGTCATCAACGGGTCCTGTTAGTACCGAGCGTAATCAGCCGAAGCAAGGTGCGGGTGTGTGCCGACTAATTGGCTGGCCACGCCCACCCTGGGCGGGACGCCAGGAGCATGACAGTGTTCGAATAAGACGGGTATGAACGTCAATGGCATCATGTGACCCTTTTTTTTTTTTCACGAGTTCCAGGCCGCCACTTGGGCGAAAGGCAAGTCGTTGATGCGTCAACCCCCCCCCCCCTTTTTTTTTTTACCTCCAACTATATCAGTCATCGGGATCCCCCAGTCCATTACCTCTCGCGTTCCCGGCCTCACTTTTGTTGAAAGCCTCTCCGTGTTCCGCAGCGTATCAACCCGGAGAGGTGGAACCGCCGGTCCCCAGCGACTATCTCCGAGAGGGCACTTTGCTTTTTTTTTTTAGACGCGCCGGCGGTGCGAGCCGGGGTCACTTTACACGGAGAGGCGTGCGGCGGACCTCCCCGTCCATTAGTCACGAAATACGAACGCCGGTGAGTATAATGATGGACCCCCGACCCCCAAACCCCTCCCCACTTTTTTTTTTTTTGCCTGAAAGCCGTTTTCGGGCGACGCGGCGACCCCGCCCTCGAAGAGGGCGATTCAAGAAAACGGATGGCGGGGGGGGGGAGGATGAATCACAACGGGGTCGTTAATGGGACACGGGACCCGCCGGATCGCAGGATCTGTGCAGATAATTCGGCGGCGGTGCGGAAAGAACTCGAGCGCTGCAAGTGGACCCGGTTTTCCAGATTTTGCTTTTTACGGGGATATGTTTGAGCAAAAACGTCGACCGCCGTGATGAAAATACCTCATCGTATTTACATCAATTTCGCAATCAAATATTAAGGGTTTTGCACATACTTTTTTTTTTTTTTTTTTTTTTTACCCCAAGATCTACTTTTCAAGGAGCCAGGCTCCCGCGAGCTACCGACGACGGGGGGTGTGAGATGATGGTGCTCCCAAACCGTTTTAAAGGGCCGCTGTCATATTTTTTTTAGTATGTTATTCATGAAAAAACAGCAGTAGCAGCACTCGAGCGGTCTCGTCTGTTTGTACTGGTTTTACCTGCCGGAAGGTAGCTCGTTGTTCCTTCGTGCTAGCCAAAATGGCGGCTCCGTTGTATAGCTGGATATTTGCGCGAACGCTCTTCGTACTTTTCAAAAAGACCCGGTTCACTGTGGGAAAATGGATTGCACGGGTGCAAAGGACGAGAGTTTTGTGAGAGGTACGTGTGTCTGGAGCTACTAAAAAAAAAAAAATGGTTTGGGGGTAATCCTGTCAGAATCCATCCATCCTCCCTCCATTTTCTACCACTTCTCTGGGTCGGGTCACGGGGGAAAATTCGCTTCGGCAGGGATACCCAGACTTAACTTTTCCCCAGCCACTTCCTCCAGCTCCTCCAGAGGGATCCCGAGGTGTTTCCAAGGCCAGCCGAGAGACGTAGTCTCTCCAGCGTGTCCTGGGTCGTCCCCAGGGTCTCTTTCCGGTGGGACATGCCCGAAAACCTCACCAGGGAGGCGTCCGGATCAGATGCCCCAGCCACTTCATCTGGCTCCCCGACACTGAGCCCCTCCCTGATGACCGAGCTTCTCACCCTCTCTCTAAGGGAGAGGCCGGAGACCATGCGGATGAAACTCATTTCAACCGCTTGTATCCGGGATCTTGTTCTTTCAGCCGCGATGTGCCGTTACTGTCCCATCAAATACCAGACCTCACCCTCACAGTTTCCGACCAATACTGGCGTGTCTCAGGTATTATTCAAGATAGTTGAACCCAACCCCAGGAGAGACCGTTTAGATTGGCAGACGACGTGAGGAGGTTGAGGATTGCCCAAGTCCTTAGCGTCCCTTCCGGCTCAAAAGCCACCATGGAGCAAAGTCGGCAACTCTTGTGAAGGAAATTATGAACTCCAAATCTTTTCAAAATTAATATATAGCCCGTCTGACGCGATCATGTGGATGATTAATCCTGAATATTTCAGGGGAAACTGACACCGTAGTTTTTGGGGGGGAGGTTCGTGTAAAGGTGTCTTGTAAACTTGGTGGGGGATGTTTACAGTTCCCTGTTGGACACCATCAAAAACTAAATTTATCTTTGCAGTTTTTTAAAAAGTCATCAAAAACCTATCCATCCATTTTTCTACTGCTTCTCCGGATCGGGTCACGGGGGAGGTAGGTTCTGCAGACTTCCTAGACCTACCAAGACTTCCCTTTTCTCCCAGCCACTTCCTCCAGCTCTTCCAGAGGGATCCCGCGGCGTTCCCGGACCAGCCGACATGGTCTCTCCTGGAAGAGCAGCGGCTCAACACTAAGCCCCTTCCTGATGACCGAGGTTCTCCCCGTAAGAGACTTCCCTTTGCCCAGCCACTTCTTTCAGCTCTTCCGGAGGGATCCCGAGGCGTTCCCGGACCAGGGGAGAGACATAGTCTCTCCAGCGTGTCCTGGGACGTCCCTGGGGTCTTTTTCCGGTGGGGCATGCCCAGAACACCTCACCAGGGAGGCGTCCGAATCAGATGCCCCAGCCACCTCAGAGGAGGAGCACCGGCATCAAAAATCAAATGTAAAAACTTAATAATTTGTTTGGGTTAATACAATATTACCCATTTCATTAGCAATATTTTGTTAACATATGCCGACTGGTAATTGTCTCTCTCACCGCTTTGTCTTCATGTCAACGAAGTAATAACTTTGTAATAACACAAAGTGTTTGAACTGATTTCAGGCCACTGTCGCGTGGCTCAGTGCAATAAATAACCGAGACGTCACAAGCAATTAGCCTCAAACGAGAGGATCGGAAGAACTCATAAGCATTTTTGGCCGGGGCGGCGCTTCGCCAAATTACCATCAAGCCGGTGTCGAGAGCGATCTGCGACAGCGGCCTCGGCTGAACCCCGACGGGACCGAGGTCTATCGGTGCTCGCGTCGCGCAAAGGAATATCGATGTGTTTTTAACCGGACAAATTCGGATGATTAAGAAAAGAAGGCGGGGCCAACATATTTGTCTTGCAGCTCGAGTTCTGATTCGGTTCTTCAGCTGATCTCCGGTCTTTTGAACTCAAAAGGTGGAACAGGTGTTGAGCTAGCGGCCCGTCGCTCGCTAGTCGGCGGTGAAGGCGTCGGCGGATGCCACCGACTGTACTCACTATTTTAAACGTTAATTCGTACCAAGCAAAGGAGTTGAAATCATTTTTCGCAGCTGTTCTTTGTCTGGACTGCCATTTCTTAAAATGACCGCGCAATGTTGAGCGATATTGTGGTCCCCCCCCCCCCAACCTCCAGTTCAAGCGCTCCAGACCGTGAAGAGGAGTCGTTCTAAAAAAACTGCGTCGCGTCGCATTTGAACCGTTGCAACAGATGTTCGGACGACGTGTTCCAAATCCGAACGGGAGGATTAAAGCGTATTGGACCGGTGCCAGTCCAGACACCGTCGGGACCTCGAGTTATCCCATTCATGCCTTGGCAACCTTATCGCTGTTTGACAAAGATTATGTAAATGATTAAGATATTAAACTTTTGTTTAAAAAAAAAAAAAAAAGGATAAAGATGGGTGTCGGTATGTCGTGATTTCAAGTTTAGGAGCTTAGAAATGATTGCGCGAGAACACGGTTAGCGGGCGCGGTTTGCTTGTTAACAGATGGTCGAAGAAGATGCAATAACTCGGCAATATTGCCGGGGAGGGTCTTCGCGAGCGTCGTGCGGAGGGAATGGAATGTGACGCGCAGGAGGACCCCGAGTCGTTTCTTCAAAGCTAACGAGCAAAGAGCCCGGCCGTGTCTCGCTAAGGTAGCCGTAGCGGCGCTCTCGTTGTACCCGTCACGCCTCAGGAAACGTCTGAAAAGGGGGCAAGTTTTTATCTCCAATGAATTACTTCTTCGGAATGGATGACTTAGTATGTGGACAAAGTCCTTCGCCCGTCTATGTCAAACCGCGATATTTGCGGTGGCAGGCGCAGGTGCGCGGACGCCGTGGAAGGTTCCAGAAAGTTATTGGCTGACAGATGGCGGGAAAGGCGGGGTGCAATGGGGAAGAAGGGTGGGGGGGGGGTAAGAGGGGGGGGGCGGTGTTGGATCTGCTGGAAAGAAAAAATTGAATGTGAACGTGAATGTCAATATTTAGTCAATATATTCCACGCGTTTTATATTTAATACAGAGCTCATTTTTTTGGTCACGGTACATCGGAGTCACGGTTTTCCCTCAGAGGCGCCGTGATGACTTTAAAACCATCCGCATCTTGGACCGCCTCGTCGCGTTTACGTGCGGGAATGAGGCATGAAGCAACGATCTGGCAAAGGCCAAGACGGTACGAGGAGTCTTATTTGTACCTGTCGTAAATACGGGAAACCAGGTGCGCGGCTCACTGATTGCTTCCGGTGTGTGCCGTGTCGGGGACCGGCACAGGCAGGACAAGGACCGGCAGGACCATGACAGCAGGGAGGCGTCCGGATCAGATGCCCCAGCCACCTCATCTGGCTCCTCGACACTGAGCCCCTCACTGATGACCGAGCTTCTCACGCTGGAACTGGTTGCCAGCCAGGGCACATCTAGACAAACAGCCACATTCACAATCACACCTACGGGCAATTTAGAGGGTCCAATTAATGTTGCATGGTTTTTGGGATGTGAGAGGAAACCGGAGTCCCTGGAGAAACCCCACGCAGGCACAGGGGAGAACGTGCAAACTCCCGGGATTGAACCCTGGACCTCAGAACCGTGAGGCCCAACTCTTTCCAGTTGAGCCACCGGGGGACCGGGACGCCAGAGGTTCTTCGCGACGCTCGGTGAGTTGGAGCGATTCGGTTTTCCCGTGCCCCCCAACGTTCTCGCTCCGCGCGGACCTTGATCGGCTGCCTTTTTTTTTTGCCCCCACCCCACCCCCACCCCGCTCGTAACACCGAAGTCACTCCGCATTTTGCCGCCGCTGCGCCGCGTTTCGTTGCATATTCAATTAGCCGGTTTTATTTGCGCGGCGTGCCAACGAGGTGTCGTGCAAACGAGCTCGACAGCCGCTTTATCGCTTTACAATGCTAATTAGTGCCTCTCGTCCGACTAGTTAGCGGCTCGCTCCTTTGACGGCGTTCCCTCCGTTGGACAGTTTTCGCCGTGACATGGTCAACCCCGGTGAGATTCCATATTCTTGAAACTGTAGACCGCGGGTGTCAAACGCCAGGCCCGGGGGTCCAGATCCGGCCCACCGCGTGAATTTACGTGGCCCGCGAAGGTAAATCGACAACAATAGTTGAAAAATCTGTTCCCGGTGATTAATGTGATGAGGTGATTAAAGATTTTCGACGGGTCTTTTGTGGTTTCGGTCATAGCGGCCCTCAGCGTAAACCGCAAGTGCAACGTGGCCCTCGACAAAACCGAGTTCGACACCCCCGCTGTAGTTGACGGAATCTCCGTGGCACTTCGGATCGTTCGGAGGATTTTAATAGAAGCGGTTTGTTCTGATTCGGACTCTCTTCGCCTGTCTTGGAGCGGTGGGGCACATTATAGAGTTCTGTCACCGGGAACCTTTCCCCGTCTCGTGTCACAATGTGGAGCCGTGGAGGTGGCAAGACCCCAGGGGCCTGCCGGTGACAGAACTATACCAGTCCCGGTCGTGACCGCAGGCTGCGGGATGGGGGTCAGAAATCTTGCCCTTTGCAAGCTAGCCTTTTTCTCGAAATGGATCCCCTTTAGGGGTCTCTCCAGGGACCCTTCATTTCTTTTCCTGGAAATAGAACGTAAGTAGCGAGGCGGATGGATGGTGACAGAAAATGATGT
Organism: Syngnathoides biaculeatus; assembly: GCF_019802595.1. Classification (NCBI taxonomy): domain Eukaryota; kingdom Metazoa; phylum Chordata; class Actinopteri; order Syngnathiformes; family Syngnathidae; genus Syngnathoides; species Syngnathoides biaculeatus. Next base: position 1,581,957 of record NC_084660.1, read on the forward strand.
GGCGTATTTATGACGCCGGCGGAAAATCGCCAGGCTTTACGGCGTAGCTATCGTCCCGAGATCCCCGCGTTTACGGCTCGAACGCAGTGGGATGTAAAGAAACACGGGCGGAGGCAAACGGATTCGCTCGTCCGCTATCGAAGCATCCGCGTTAGTGCAGCTCCGCTCAAACTAGAGCAATTCACCCGCCCCCCGTTGCGGGGGGAGTGAGAATGCAGGATGAGGAGCGGGATTCGCAAAGGGACGTTCCGGACGCGTCTCCTTCGGTTGCGGACTTGCAAATACGAAAGCGAAAACCGGCACAAACCCCGCAAAGACCGCCGCCCCGTCGGAGTCGGCCGATCGGGAGAAAGTTGGCTTCCTTCGAGGCCAGCCTCCATCATGGACTTTTTCGCCGCCCGCTCATCCGTAGCACCCCCCCCATTCCCCCCCTCCCCCCATCCATCATAATCAAGGAGACAGGAGGCAGGTGGGGGGCGGCGGGGGAGGTTTAAGGGTGCAGACGGACACTTTCGAGCGTAGACAAGAGCAGACGCACAGAATCTGCAAAGGACATTTCGAAACACAGCTACCGATTTCATTTGAGGTGACTTGACTCTTCGAGTCTTTTTTTTTTCAGGGGCCGGGGGCGGGGGGGGGGGATCTATAATTCCATAAAATTGAATACTTTAAAGGTCAACTGTCATCCCTACAAAAAAGACTTTTCAGGCGTGAATACTTTTCGAAACATTTCCAAACATTCTTACAATTGATAGTTGTAGTCGATTATCAGCGATTTCAGCCATTTCTCGTGTATAATGCGCACCTATGTATAATACGCATCCCCAAAGTTCAACTAAAAATTCTGTAAAACCGTTTTACCCGTTTAGAACGATTTTCTTTTGACCGTACGTGGTTTTGCTTCGACCCATCTGATCAAAATTAAACGTCAACTGTCATCCCTACAAAAACGACTTCACTTCAATGTCCCCACGAAAAATAAATATGAGCGGAGAGCGCGTCATCGATTCGCAAAAATGCGGCGCCGAGGTGGCTTATCACGGATCCGAGCTGGGCCGCTTTAGGGGGTTGTTCACAGCTACCGCGGTACGCAATGAACAGCACCGTCGAGCCGGGACGCTTTACGGCATTGTCGTCGCACGCGGCTGAGTGAGGCATTGTCGGCAGCGGTCTTCAGAGCCGCCGCCGTCCGCGAGCCCGACGCGGCAGCCTTCGCCGAAGCCGTGACCGACGGACGCGGCGCCTCGGCCGGTGTGGCTCATTTTCGGCACCGAGGTGGCTTATCGCGGAGCCAAGCCGGGCTGCTTTACGGCGTTGTCGTCGCACGCGGCTGAGTGCGCCACTGCCAGGCCGCAGCAGCCTTCGCCGGCGAGCCCGACCCCGTCCGGCGTGCACATCGACACATTTAGCACGCCTGTCATACGTACGCGGCTCTTTTGTTATGTTATGAGAGACGGATTACGTGGTCCACCCCAAATTCTGATTATTTTTAATAGCTGTATACACACCTAACTGTTGTTTGCGACCCACGAATCTCTCGTCCTCAGCACCCGTGCAATGCAGTTTTCACAACGAACCGGGTCTCTTGCAAACTTACGAAGGGTAAATCCGTCCTCCCTAGCGGTCGAGCGACGTCCAGCGATGCAACGAGCCGGCATTTCGGCTAACGCGAAGCAACGACGAGCTGCCTTCCCGGAGGTAAAACTAATAGAAGCAAACGAGTCCGCTTGAGGGCGGCCCCGCCGTGTAACGTCACTTCCTGCTTCTTCTCGAAAACTAATCCCTCGAGAGGATTTTCGCGGCGGGAGTTACAAAACGCCATACACGTCGAAATTATGTTCCGTGGTCCATGTCGGCTGGCGTCATTAATGACATACTAAAAATTATGCATTTCATGACAGTGGCCCTTTAATAACAATTGCCCTAGTACCACACTGTTTGCCCTGACTACAATTCTGTTCCTCAGTCTGGTTCTCGCAAGACATTTTGGACAGGTTTTTATTTGGATCTTCGTGATTGTGTGCCACTGGCGACAGTGGGGTATTTTTTTTTTTTTTTTTCCAAAATATTCCACTGATTTACAGGCTAAAATAGATATCTATATAGATATTATTTTGAAGAAAAAAAATGCATTGGAGGACCGGGAAAGTTTGTTGAAATGGAATCAAAGCCAGGCACCGCCGTCCTCCGGCTACGCTCGGGGGCGGGGGCAGCGATGTCGAGCTGACAATGTCTATATCCGTCAGCGTGGAAATAATGGGCTTCAGGAATCGACCCCCCAACCCCCACCCCCACCCGCCCCGGTACCTTGAAACCTCAACGGCTGAAATATACGTATTCTGACAACGATTGATTCGGGAGAAAACACAAGCCGGCCTCGGGTGTCGGATTTAACGCCGCCGTTCATACATTTTGTCCGTCGCCCGGAGATTGTGTGAACGGATCTGTTCGGTTCTTGGTCCTCGGACCCCTTTCCTTCCGCTCGCTCGCTTTCAGCCCCACCAAATAGAATGAACGGGCGAGCGTGTTGCGGCTTTATAGATTTTTGATGCTAATCTCCTGGATTAATTATGTGATACCTGTGCCTTGTTAGCGTAATCAGGCCGCAAACGCAGCGCCCGGTTTTCTCTCCTCCCGGCGCCCTTGAATCAATTCACCCGCTCGTCCCTGCGACACCTCCGGGTGCGAAGGTTGCGCCTCTGCCGGAACGGTTTCGGGGATTAAAATCACGGCGGCGTGGTGGCAGAACCCCGGTGCGGTTCGCACCTCCAACTGCCGCGTTCGTATTGGAATTGCGCTTTCGTCGACAAGCGGGGGTCGGATTGGCTATTGCGCGCGTGTGGAGCAAACCGGTTAAATTTCGCAATGTAATGTGTGCGGGACAGATGGCGAGATGAGGTCCGCCTGGGAGGTGAACTGGCACCAAACGGAAGGTGCTGGCATCCATCGTAAAGGCCGCAGACACCGGACACCGACCCGACATTTATCCACTGCTAGCATAGTTGTTTAGCAAGTCAACAAGCCTCTCCGAAGGCATGAATATATAAATCCATTTTCTTCACCGCTTATCCTCACGAGGGTAGCGGGGAGTGCTGGAGCCGATCACAATCACACCTACGGGCAATTTAGAGTGTCCAATTAATGTCGCATGTTTTTTGGGGATGTGGGAAGAAACCGGAGTGCCGGGCGAAAATCCTCCCGAGGGGATTGGTTTTCGAGAAGAAGCAGGAAGCGGCGTACACGGCGGGACCGCCCTCAAGCGGACTCGTTTGTTTCGATTAGTTTTACCTCCGGGAAGGTAGCCCGTCGTTCCTTCGCGTTAGCCGAAATGCCGGCGCGTTGCATTGCGGGACGTCGCTCGAACGCTCGGGAGGACAGATTTACCCTTCATAAGTTTGCAAGAGACTCGTCGTGAAAAATGGATTGCACGGGTGCAGAGGACAAGAATTTCGTGGGTTCCAAATGACAGCTACTAAAAAAATTATTAGTCTGGGGTGGACCACGTAATCCGTCTCTCATAACGTGACAAAAGATCCGCGTACGTATGACAGGCGTGCTAAATGTGTTGATGTGCTGCCGCGTCGGCTCGGGGATGGCTCTGAACAGCGCTGCCGACAATGCCGTAAAGCAGCCCGACTCGGCGGTGTTGTTCGTCGCGGAGGGCGGCGGCTATGAACAACGACGTAAAGCGGCCCGGCTCGGCTCCACGATAAGCCACCTTGACCCCGAAAATGAGCCACCCCGGCCGAGGCGCCGCGTCCGCCGGTCACGGCTTCAGCGAAGGCTGCGCGTCGGGCTCGCGGACGGCGGCGGCTCTGAACGACGCTGCGGACAATCCCACACTCAGCCGCGTGCGACGACAATGCCGTAAAGCGCCCCGGCTCGGCGGTGTTGTTCATCGCGGACGGCGGCGGCTATGAACAACGCCGTAAAGCGGCCCAGCTCGGCTCCACGATAAGCCACCTCGGCGCCGAAAACGAGCCACCCCCGGCCTTGGCGACCACTTGGATGTCGTCGGATGACACTTCCGCAAACTCTCCGCTCATATTTATTTTTTTAGAGATTGAAGTGAATAATGTTATATGTATTTTTCATTTCAAAATCTATTTATAGGGATGACACTAGAGGTTTAAGCGATGGCAGCGACACCGGCAGAATCCAAGCGGAAGCGCAGGCTATCCGCACGGCCGCCGGTCGGCCTGTGACGCCGCTTTGGCAACCCTGTACACGCTATCGACCCGTCCAGACATGCCCTGTCGATGGGATGCGCCACCGCACCAGATTTCTCGGGGCGGTATTGATGTCGGGTCACGAGGGGAAGGCAGTAACGGATCCGCAGCCTGAAATAAGAATTGCTGCCAAGCTCGCAGTGCGGGGCGTTATTTATTTTTCTCATCCGCTATCTTCGAACCGCTCAGGGGTCCTGGAGAAAGAGTCTTCGTCGGCATCCGGCGGGGCGCGGTGAGGGATTCCCGCAGAGGTTTCGGGGGTCGCTATTTCCCGGCCGTGATGGATTATTTCTCGCGCCACCTCCTCCCCTCGCCAGCCCCGCATCGCGGCCGCCGCGCCGATTTGGCAAATACGGACGTCCGTGTTTATATTTATGTCTTTCGATATAAAAATGAGCGGGGGGGGGGGGTGGCGGGGGAAGGTTTATCTCAGCACTTTGCTTGTCCCCTGACGCCACCTCCTATCCGTAAATATCTCCAGACAGCCGTGTCAGGGATTTATGCGAAGGTGACAACGACAGGACGCGGCGTCCAATTGTTTCCGTCGGCTCCGTATCAGAGCCGTGTCGAAAACAAATGGAAGAGATAACGCGGCCTTCTCCGGAGCGTGCCGTTTTTTTTGTTTTTGTTTGCGGAAATCCTCACCCCCCCCCCCCCCCCCGCATTTCAAGCGCTAATCTCGCGCGCGCGGAGTCGCGACCCTTCCTGGCGGCGGGAAAGGATCGGAAAGGCGCCCGTGGTTTGTCCGGGGTGGCCTCACGGTTACCTTTTCGCTGCGCTCGCGGGAGCTCACGAGTTTCCCACCTGATTTCGAATCCACTGGCAAGGTAGTCTGGACTTCTCGAGTCCTTTAACTTCACTTCGTACACTTCTACTTACGAACGTCTCTAGTAACTTAAAAAAAAAAAATCAGTTTACGAAATAACTCCTCGGAAAAATATCGTCTCTCGTTACGAAGCACTTCCTGTATCTTGGTTTGTGTGGCACAATTGAGCTGCTCTCCCATTGGCTATCGCCGTAGCATCTTCCTAGCATCCCATTTGCTAGGAGGGATGTTAATTCTTACCCATGATGCACTTCCTGTATCTTGGTTTGTGTGGCACAATTGAGTTGCTCTCCCATTGGCTATCGCCGTAGCATCTTCTGGCATCCCATTGGCTCGGAGGGATGCTAATTCTTACCCATGATGCACTTCCTGTATCTTGGTTGTGTGGCACAATTGAGCTGCTCTCCCATTGGCTATCGCCGTAGCATCTTCCTGGTGTCCCATTGGCTAGGAGGGGCATCAATAATTACCCATGATGCACTCCCTGTAATTTGGTTTGTATGGCGTGGTGGATCTGCTCCCCCATTGGCTATCACTGTAGCATCTTCCTAGCATCCCATTTGCTAGGAGGGATGTTAATTCTTACCCATGATGCACTTCCTGTATCTTGGTTTGTGTGGCACAATTGAGTTGCTCTCCCATTGGCTATCGCCGTAGCATCTTCTGGCATCCCATTGGCTCGGAGGGATGCTAATTCTTACCCATGATGCACTTCCTGTATCTTGGTTTGTGTGGCACAATTGAGCTGCTCTCCCATTGGCTATCGCCGTAGCATCTTCCTGGTGTCCCATTGGCTAGGAGGGGCATCAATAATTACCCATGATGCACTCCCTGTAATTTGGTTTGTATGGCGTGGTGGATCTGCTCCCCCATTGGCTATCACTGTAGCATCTTCCTAGCATCCCATTTGCTAGGAGGGATGTTAATTCTTACCCATGATGCACTTCCTGTATCTTGGTTTGTGTGGCACAATTGAGCTGCTCTCCCATTGGCTATCGGCGTAGCATCTTCCTGGCATCCCATTGGCTCGGAGGGATTCCAATTCTTACCCATGATGCACTTCCTGTATCTTGGTTTGTGTGGTGCGATAGATCTGCTCTCCCATTGGCTATCGCCGTAGCATCTTCCTGTCACCCCATTGGCTGGAAGGGACGTCAACCTTTACCCGCGGTACTTTGTAATCACACGCGGACACTCGACTGTCGACGAATCACGCTAGCGCTGTCGCAAGCGAACGCACATTGGAAAAGTTGAACTTGGGCCCCAAGATACTTTTGTGGAATTAAATTGCGTGGAACGGATTACGCTATTTACAGGTAAAATGCGCTTCTACTTACAAGATGAATTCTGGACCGGATTAATTTTGTAAGGAGAGGTACCGGTGTATATTCTAAATATTTTGGTAAGTAAAGTGATTGCAAGTGAAAGGGTTAAGGGGTGTGAATTTCAGTCAGATATGTTCAAGAACTCCAAACAAAAACACCCGCAGGTCGTTAATTTCGTCAGAAACTGGGACATTCCATGTGGCGCACGGAACCGCGTCTCCTAATTTGTGTCGCCTTCATTTTGTTTTTTGTTTTGGCATCTTCATTTTCTCATTGCAGACCGCGGAGTCGTACCCCGAGCGAGGGGTCCGCCGCATGCTAATGCCGGCGACGCGCTGTCGCGGGAATACGGATGTTTATGATTATTGGGGACCTTTCACTCAATGTTTTCATCTGTTTTTTTTTTTTTTTGTGCACTCCTCTTCTTTCTTGCTCTGATGGGGCTCCTCGGTCGTCATAAATCTTTCAGCGGCGGTGTCCCCCGAGCCGAGAAACCGATCTTCTAATCCAGTGTCGCTCCCCGTGCAACCGGCGGCGTAAAAACATATATTCCACTGGTCTCACTCTTAGCTTTTCCGCTAACACTAGCACTAATGCTAGCGCAGCGCTAAGGCTAACAGGGCCGGTTAAAAAAAAAAACATACCAGTAAAAATCACTGAGACACGGCGGTAACGGAGCAGCAAAACGCTAGCATAGTGCTAACGCTAGCATAGTGCTAACACTAGCGCAGCGCTAACAGGGCCGGTTAAAATAATATATATGTATTTATATATATATATATATATATACCGGTAAAAATCACTGAGACACGGCAGTAACGCAGCAGCAAAACGCTAGCATAGTGCTAACACTAGCGCAGCGCTAACAGGGCCGCTTAAAATAATATATATATTTATATATATACATATATACCGGTAAAAATCACTGAGACACGGCAGTAACGCAGCAGCAAAACGCTAGCATAGTGCTAACACTAGCGCAGCGCTAACAGGGCCGGTTAAAATAATATATATATATTTATATATATATACCGGTAAAAATCACTGAGACACGGCACTAACGCAGCAGCAAAACGCTAGCATAGTGCTAACACTAGTGCAGCGCTAACAGGGCCGGTTAGAATAATATATATATATATATTATATATATATACCGGTAAAAATCACTGAGACACGGCACTAACGCAGCAGCAAAACGCTAGCATAGTGCTAACGCTAGCAGGTCCGGTTAATTAAAAAAAAAAACATACCAGTTAGTCCCTTCTGGCACATATATTCCACCGGTCTCACTCATACCTTTTCTGCTAACACTAGCTCGAACCCTAGTGCCATGCTAACGCTAACAGGGCCGGTTTTTAAAATAAAACATACCGGTAAAAATCACTGAGACACGGCAGTAACACAGCAGCAACATGATAGCGTAGCGCTAACACTAGCGCAGCTCTAACAGGGCCAGTTAATATATATATATATAAATATATATATATATATATATATATATATATACTGGTCAAAATCACCGACCGCCACCTGGAACCTTGGCTTGCGACCCCCGCCGGAACTCGCTTGTCAGAAGAACCGACCACAGAAGCTCGGCTAACGGCCTGTGTTACTGGAAGCTCGGTTCGTGGCCCGCCGCCGCCTGCTTCGTGAGCCCCTGACGCCGAAGGTAGGCTAAAGGCCTCCGCCGCCACCGAAGTCGGGCCACGAGCTCCGGCGGTGGGACGCGAGCCTAGCTTCGACGTCCCGGGAGGCCTTTAGCCGAGCTCTGGTGGCGGCGGAGGCCTTTAGCCTAGCTTCAACGTCTGGGGCTAACAGCCTCCGCCACCTGGAACCTCAGCTAGCGACCCCTGCCGGAACTCGCTCGTCAGAAGAACCGACCCCAGAAGCTCGGCTTACGGCCTCCGCCGCCTGGAAGCTTGGCTTGCGGCCGCCGCCGGAGCTCGGTCGTCAGAAGAACCGACAACAGAAGCTCGGCTCACGGCCTCCGCCGCCTGGAAGCTTCTCATCATCACGCACCGAACGATGCACTTGACGTGGTCGTCGGATTCCAGGTGAACCATTTTGTGAAATAGTCATCCCTGGGTAAAGGACCGTTTACTGTTTACCTGTGCAGAGTCTATGTATTGTGCAGTAGATTTTTCTTGGGACACAAATGGACGTTCTGTGGCACTGTGGGTTTTTGTTTTGTTTTGGGGTTGTTTTGTGTCAGGTAAACAAGTCTGGCCTCCTTTTTCAGCATCAATGAAGCGTAACCAAATCAATTTATAAACAGTCTTATCTCCTCACTGGCACAGCAGTAAAACAGGAGCGCTTAGCTATGCGCATATAAAACTACCGCTAAGCCGAGCTCGAAGCCGCCGAGAGGATCGGCGTACCCGTACGCGGATTTCGCCGCGAATTCGTGCCCGTCTGCGTGCGCACGCGTGCCCTGAATTTTCGTCGCGTCATTTCAGAAAATGCTGACAATTTTTTCAGCTAGTGAAATGTCTCGGACCGAGTCGGACCACCAAAACAGCACCGAGATGAGACCCGGCCCCACCCCCACCTCCCTCGAACGCACAGGTGCGCACCTCTGAAATGTGAAAATTTGCGCCCGCCAGTTGCGATTTCTGTCGGACGCGTCCTTCGGATAATAGAGGGTTAATTGCGCCGGCTATGCTAATCTGTCTATCTGGAGGACCCGAATGCAGGACTCCGGAGGCGCAGGGGCGGTGGTCGGGGATCGGGCAAACGGTCAACGGGAGTGGCGGTAACCAGGACATCAGGCGTAGAAGGCGGGTCAGCGGGCAGGGATCGGTACACGGGAGATCAGGAACAGGATTGCGGGATTGCAGGAACAATCTGGCCAAGAGGTGGACCCAGCCGACTCAGCTGAGATCCATCGCTTCCTCCGGATCCAGGGAAGACGCCTGACCTGGCTGCTCTCCAGGTCACGAATCAGAGACTACTCAAAACGTACTCACATCCAGGCCCGTCCGCACCCGCCTTCCCAGACTTTCCCGACTCTGATCTCGACTCCCGGCGTACCGATCCCTGCCCGTCTCCCGACCTACCCCGTAAGCCTGATGCGTTATCACTGACGCTCTTGTGG